>NC_064671.1:85093829-85433829 GCF_943734685.1 Anopheles coluzzii
CTGTCGACTTATCCAACACCCTGAACATCAGAGCAGCTGAGGGTAAGACTGTTTTGGGAAAGATTGTAGAGGCTCACTTCGATCTGGAAACGGTTCAGCTGCTCGTGCAGCACGGTGCCAATCCTTTGCTGGCTGACTGTCATGGCAACTCGATCATCCATAGCGCTTTGTGTATGCTACCCGACGCAGCACTGTACCTAATGGAAGAGTGTCTCACGCGAGATCTACGCAATGCCAAAGGGGACACGTTGCTGGAGTTGGACGATCGAACCGATGGCAACAAACTCATACATATGGCCGCATCATGCGGCCAACAAATCGTCGTGGCAAAGCTACTCGACCTTAACATCGACGTAACTGTTCGGAACGCGTACGGCTGTACACCGGCCCATGTGGCGGTAGTTGTGCCGTTGGTAAACTCAATCTCGACGTTGAAACAGCTGCTCGATTACGACCGGACCCCGGTGGACATGACCGACAGGGACGGCGGTACCTTGTTGGTGTGGGCGGCCAAGACCGGGTCCATCGAAATGCTGAACTTGATCATGCAGTACAAACCTAACCTCACGCTGCCAGCTAATCGGAGGGCACTGTACGAAGCAGTGAATCTACAGTATGTCGATTGGGCGAAACGATTTCTGCAGCATGCCATCGAGGCCGGTGCCCGGGAGGTGACCAAAATGGAGGATGCGGCGGATGACGTTGTGATTCTGTCGTTGCGGTGTGCGGATTTTGAACTGTCGAAGGCGCTACTCGAGTATGAGCTGCAGCACGGCCTAGAGGACATAACAGAGCGCGATCGGCCGCGCATTGAATCTGTGCTGAAAGCGTCTACCTCCAAGATACCGCAAGTGCCGGTTGAGCTATATCTGAGCTTGAAAGGGCTGAGTGAAGATAGGAATTTCCTGACATATTTGCGGAACATGCTAGCAAAGCTTGAACCTTCACGTGAGAAGGATTTCAATTAAAAGCATTTCATGTGATCAAGATAGTGTAAAACCGTAGTCTCCCTGAGTTTAGTAATAAAAAATTTACTCAAAATGACACCGCAGACGTATATAAAATTCAATTTTAATAAAGAGAAAACATGTTTTGGAAACATTCGACCGAGAGTTTAATGAAACAGGTAAACTTACAGACTCAAGTCAAAGGTCAGCAAGACGCTGACTGCCTACCGATCATTCTACAGCCTGACAAAGCAGTTCACCTTAATGAACCAGTCGCGACGGACGAAAGGGACTATAAAGTACCCGTTTAGTACAGGTACTCACATAAACCTCTGAGATATGGAAACTGTCCAAATCTGACGAAACCCTCTTGGCCACTTTCGCGAGGAAGTTGCTGAAATACTTCTAATGCTCCGTATGTGTGCAGGCACAATGGAGGATGTAATGACGAGCTATATGAAATGTACCATGAAAGCGTGAAAGTGTCCGCCATTAGCGGCCGGGTAATGGATTGGCTGACGAAGGCGTGAGTGGTTAGCTTGATGATCATTGCAGCTTGAGTCCTTGGTAGCTTGATGATCATTGCTACTGCTCAATGAAAGTGCGTCATGACATGCCGAACACGACATGCGAATGCTTGTGTTCAACACGAAACTCTGACTGACAAGCTGAGCTTAATGTCGGCGCAAGCAAAATCACGTTTTTTTTCTGGCTGTGAACAGTGCTGCCAAATACCACTGTAATACCATTGTTACAGTCACCAACACACATGACTGAAACGAAGCTTAACTCAGATCACGTGAGATGATCAGCTGTGAGACTCAAACAATTGTTGCGACCATCATATGTTTGGTGACATTATTTTAGCACTCAACTTTTGGTCACTCACTTAGTCACGACATTTTTGTCGGTGATAATCACGACATTCTTGGAATATACTTGGCGTGTGGTCCCAAGCACCAAAATTATCGCGCTATCTGCTTTGATACTACGATACGAGATACCATTTCATTTTTTTCTTGGAACCACTCGCACGCACCGCATATCTCCCATGACTATCGTGATGATCATCGACCGAAAATATCGCGACAAAGTGACTGACCAAGAGTTGGTTGCACATAATGTTACCAATCATGTGATGGTAGCATCAACTGTTTGAGTCTCACCTCTGATCATCACAGTAGAGCTCATGACGCTGACATGATTTGGTTTCAGCCGGAATTTTTCAAGACTATGGTAGTGACATTTTGCAGAACTGATCACAGCAAAAATTTCATGACATAGTGACATAAAGCGTTGGTTGCAAAAATGTCACGAAGCATGCATTGGTCACACCAATCGTTTTGAGTATCACAATTGATTACGGGACGCTGCAATGGGTTTTGTATCAGCCGGATTTTTTTTTATGAAATTGACATTGACATTTTTTAGCAATGCTCTCCTCCTGAGGCCGACTGAGACAGCAAAGCGGTTATAAGGTTGCCGGATAATGCAAGGCAAGGCAAACTTACAGATTTTTCTGGGTACAAACATCATTTTCATTTGCCATTGATATTTAATTATCTGAGATAAGAATGAATATCACGCAAACAATGAGACCCCAAAATTTGGCTGATTTATACCAAGGGGTATGAGGAAGCTTTAGGAAGTAAGGAGAACACACGTGCTGTCTCGCTTACACTACAGCATCGAACCATCGCTCTGTGTGTTCCCTCTTCTATGCGAACAAAACCTTCAGTCCCCTTGGTCAGAATTAGCCAAATATTGGGATCGTATTGTTTACGTAGAATACATATGTGTAAAGTATTATTATTTATAGCCAGAAAGCATCTCAAAGCAATAGTTCCTGGAATCGTGCGTGCAGCTAGACAATGTAATTCCATGCCCAATAATCAAAAATTAAATAATAACAACAAATAATAATTATCATTTTTGATAAGGTTTCCGGAATTTAGATTATAAAAGCGTTCCTGATTGATGCATCGAATCATTAGCCTTTCAACAGTCATATGGCTCTTGTTCTTGTCCCAGCATCAGACGCCGAATTAGCAAAGCTTCAAAATGATATCATACATTACGTTTTTAATATCCTTGGCAACTTTCGCTAATCGACGTAAGACATTATAGCTTTCTTCGATAAGGTGAACGTATAGCAACATTATCAGTTTTGAGATCTTTTCAGAGTGTAATGTTGATATCAAATCACAACTGAACCAAATGGAACCACTATTCCTGCGCAAGAATGAGTTGTGGACTCCGAACGGACGATGGTTGCAGTGGAAGACCGGTGAAGCTACAATGATTGCCTGTCCTGGTAATCGAATCCGAAACAGTACGTTTCACAGTAGAACTAGTCCATAATGGTTGATTCATAACCATTAGCTCCTTTTAATATCCGATTCTCTCTTCAGCTGGAAAAGAAAGAGCCTACATTCGGTGCGTGTCTGGAAGGACGTTTGCCTTAGGAGCATCACATGTAAATATTGCCAACATTGCTTGTGTTTCCAAAACTACCGGAAAGCATCGAAATTCGGGCACTAGTTGCGGTAGTGGTGGAACGTTGCTGGGCTTGGGATTTAATGTTCCGGGCCTTGCTTTCATAACGTATCTTGAAACGTGCTACAACATGCAAACGGCTTCGGTGCTTTTCACGCGTCATACGATACGAGGATCAGCTATCAATTGTAAGCGTGACTCGAATGTTGGTTCCATAAAACATAACTAATAGGGGGTGTGTCTTTCCTTGCAGATGCCATTACTAAAACAAACCGGTCAACATATAAACCGGATGGTGCCCCTGCAAATGTTCCATTTGCCACGGCTTACGCCCAAAAACGGCAACTTAAACGTTTTACCGATCTTCTGGGATCCGCTGCTCAGGCGAAACGATTCATCTCGTCTGGTTCTTTTCTTGAGCGGGGGCACATGGTACCGTTTGCGGATGGTATATTTCGTCCATGGCGATGGGTCACCGATTTCTACGTCAACGTCGCTCCCCAGTGGGTGGCAACGAATCGGGGAAACTGGAAGGCCGTTGAAGCTGCAGCTCGCCAAGTCGCGGGTCGCTTAGAGGAGGATGTACTGGTTTTTACGGGAGTTTACGACATTCTTACCCTTCCCCACGTAAATGGCCATCAGGTTCCGATCACACTGGATGCCAAGGGTATTGAAATACCCAAGTGGCTTTGGAAAATAGTCAAATCTATACGCAGAAATGCTGCCATCGCACTCGTCACTAATAACGATCCGTTCAGAAGAAGTATGCCAGCTGGTGAGATGCTGTGTCAGGATATCTGTGCCCAATACGGGTGGGGTAATGCAAAGTATGACAAATTTGCGAGTGGTTTCACCTACTGCTGTACGGTGAAGGATTTGCGGCGCTTTATTCCTACTATTTCTTCCGAAGTTGATGCAGCGAATGTGTTGCACTTCTAAAATGCAACTGCAGTTAAACAACACGTACTCTTCAAGATAAGGGTGATAATGCCACGCTTGCCGGTTGCCACGATAACGGTTGTAAAGAGGTAGATTAAAGTGATGGAGATAGATGAAGATTAGTCAATACATCAATATTGCAGAACTTTGTTAATAAATAAGTCAAAATAAAGTGATTCAATTCAAACTCTTTGCTGGGATCAGTGTAATCAGGTGTATCTCATCTCACTATTCAATGTTATTAACTACAGTTGTGCGTCATACTAGAAATATTTTACAACATCGGAACATCTAATTAAGAAATACAACAAAATGTAAAACAAAATTGTCTAAACCCCAGAGTTGCATCATGACCTCACATCTCAGTCGATATCTGTCGACATCAGAGCATCATAAAAAAAGCTTTTCGTTTCAATTTCAAGAAAGCTTTGAAGCTTTGGAAACCCTAGCCGCAAAATTGAAGATTTCGGACGTCGTGTGGACGTCGTGTGGACGTCCACCCGACGTCCACACGACGTCCGGTTTAAGAGGTTACTCGACCAAGCGAACTTTTTTAGACGGGTTTTATGGCAAAAATTGTGGCAGATTTCCCAGGGTTGTTGTATCGAATAGCAGCAACAAAAAATAAATTTTATGGATGGGTAGAAAAAAATGAATCTTGCCCGCCCCCTTACTCCTTCCTGGTCGGTAGTTGCGATCACACCAGCTGTTCATATGATGGTGGTGGGAGTGATATCGCTTTTCTTCTGTCTTCTTTATCCGTTCTACCAGATCATACGCGTTTTCAGTGACGTCCTTCCCCACCTCCTTCGTTTTCCCAGCAGTTATTGGCGAATGCTTGACCTTGTGTGAGCGCGCTTGACTTGGGGTTATTGTTTTTTTCCTTCCCGTTTTTTTTGGCCGCTGATGCATTGCGCGTTGGCTAGAGCGCCGTCGTTCGAATCTGGATTTGATCAACGCGCAAGTTGACGTGTGGATGGAATCGATTTACCGTTCGTGCTATTTGCCGGATCGATTGAATGCATGCTTCGTACTGGTTTTATATTGTTTGTTAGTGCAGTTAGTTGCGCTTGTGCAAAAAAAAAAAATCAATTCAAATAAAAGATCATTCAATGCACTAGTCCGCTCATGTTACGCCAACCAATGCTTAGCTAAAGTAAACGGAAGGTCAAATATTAAAATGAGGGATATCATAGAACACATATTGTCTTTCCATTATATTTTTTCTTTAATAACGTACAAACCCTCCAATCTTCTCCCACCCCTCCCTCCCTTCCTCTCTCGCTCCCACCGGATTGAAGGTTAGGATTTACCCACCATGGTGTACTCTTTTAATTCTAATTCCCGGGGTCTATTGTTCGGAAGAGAAAATGGAACGTCTCCCCCGCCTCTCGCTCGATGCTGTAAGCGAGGAGCGACCCGCCCCGGCTTGGCTGACGCATGCATCGCTCGCGTTGCCTGGCTTGCTCCTTCTCTCGCCTTATTTGGAGACGCATCATCGTTGCGGATGGTGCTGCGCGGCCATGTCGCTGCCTGGAGGATGGCATAGAAAGTTGTGTTCTAGCCCGTCGCTGTCCTGGCGATTGACGCAGGATGCGTAAGTGGCGTGTATGCTGCATGCATAGTGGATAGCGCTGCGGCTGCGCTCGAGGATTGGCTGTGACGACCGGACCCCGGGAGCCTCAAATGCCGGTGATGCAGCCGGTCCTTTCACGCGCAAAGCTGCTCAACGCGTCCCCGCATTTTATGGAAGGCTTGGCTGGATTTGGCTGCCCCTCGTTGTCGTGCTACCTGAACACAACACAACAACGTGACCGTCCTGCGTTCAAACCTCGTTTGATCCTAGTGGCCCAGGACTGCCTATCTCGCTAGGGGTAAACCAATTAGTAACAGGTCACGTCAACTCGCACGACTTAGCAACATTCTCGCCATGAGTTCAAGCCTCGTATGGACCGTCTCTCGTAGCAACGGCTAACTATCCGGCATGACCGCGTAGGTCGTTGCACCAAGAAGAAGAAAGGAGTGGCTGAGACAGGCAGAAAAGCAATGTTTACTGTGTCAAATAAGAAAAAGATGAAGAAGCTTTGTACGATCCGCTGCTCATAAGATTGATGTGGACAATGTGGACAATACAGAAATAAGAACATCGATTTTCAAAAAATGCATGTTGATCCCTTCCTGTATGTTCTCCCCGTTCCTGTATGCTACCTCCAGTTCGCTTCGCTCTCGTCCCCCATTGTTTAGAGCCCATCGTCGCTTCGGAACAGCAAACGCTACTACACGCCATCCCCGCTTTCATCTTCTCATCTCACTTCTTCGAATATCACCCTTCCTGGTCCTCCGGTTCCTTCCGCTCTTGTTAGCTCCCCATTTATTTACTCGCTTTCCCCTTCTTTCCTTCCCATTCCTTTTCTTTCGTATTGCTGTTCAATGATGCTAGCATAGTTTAGAATAACAAATGTAAACTGTATTTGTCGTAAGCCTTAAGGCAAACAATAGTGAAGTGCGGGCAGGGGCGGATTAACCAGAGGCCAAACCAAACTAAGGGGCCGCGTGGGGCTCCGAGGAAAGGATCCAGCGTAATCCTTCTCAGTCGGAACCATCCGTAAACGATCCAGTTCATTTGGGTCGACTCGAACTCGTTGCACCCACGGGTCGGATTGGCGCCTGCCAAACTACCTAGCGCACTCGCTGACCACATACCAGCGCTCCATAGAACCACTTGGTCGATTGCAGCCCGTGGCCGATAAGACCCCACAGCTCCCTGCCATCTCCCTGCTCTCTTTGTTGTACGGGTGATTTCGCCTTCCCCCACGTATCGAGGCCGCGTGCGACATTGCAAGCTCATAGCCTCCCGCACCCATTTTCTTCTTCTTCTTTGACGTAACGAAAAATGCTGTAGACAGGGCTGAAACGGCTTCTTAACCTTACTCAAATCACGCTATCGGATAGTGGGTTCTTGCTATCTGGGGAATGGTCTGGATAAGAATCGATCTCGTCCGGTCTCGTAGGAACCGGTCTCATTACAGCATGCGTTCAATGAGTCGGGGCGCTGGTCGAAGAGAGCACCAGAGTGACGATGAAAAGATTGCAGCTGATTGCCGTTTGGTTTAAAGGGTATACAACATGCGGCATTTAATTGTTGCTCGACCGCATAAAAAGTTTACCAAAATATGTCCCAAATCTACAAACATCATAATACTGTGTTTGTGGTTGTGTTAGTCACAAAACGCTTTAGGTGCAGTTAACTTCCTTTAACGCATCAAGAGGATTCGCAGCCAATGTCACACACGGGAAAAACAAGGACAAAGAAAACTCCCTCACGTGCGAGAAAGAGCAGCAACAACCATACCGTTGAGCCGATAACATGGAGAGAATGCGACGGGACATCATCGTCTGTGCGCGAGAGTGAAACAAAAGACAGAACCATAATCTTCCCATCCATAATCAGCCACTATAATTTGTGTGTGTGTGTGTTCGCCCCATACAAATGGCATAATTTTTATTTTCGCTTGGTCGAAAATCGCGGCGAAAACCCGATTTTGCGGCTGGGGAAGCTTTGCATGCCGTTTCAAAGTCGACTTACAGTGCGGGGCATGATAGTCAGTGAGTTAAAAATATCATTTTGTAATTATTGAATTATCTGACATTTACATTTGTTTTACGGCTCAGTTTTCAATGTGAACAGCATTATTCAATACTTGCAAGATGTTTTTCAACTGTTGTCGTTATTTGCGACAGCAGGGCTGTTGAAGAAACCTTGCGCGATTGTTGAATAATGACGTTCACATTTAACAAAACTGACCCGGAAAACAGTTAAAGCTTTTTTTTATTGTAATTGTTTTATATTCATCATAGAACCGACTGAGAGAGAGAGATAAAGGGAGAGAATAATACACATACAGAGTGAGAGAATACGAGAGGAAGAGAGAAAGAGAAAGAAAGAGAAATAAAGAGAAGAGAAGAGAGTGAGATATTGAAAGAGAAAGAGAGAGACACAGAGAGAGAGAGCGAAAGAGAGAGAGAGAGAAAAAGAGAGAAAGAGAGAGAGAGAGATAGAGAGAGAAAGAGAGAGAGAGATAGAGAGAGAAAGAGAGAGAGAGAGAAAGAGATAGAGAGAGAGAGAAAGAGAGAGAGAGAGAGAAAGAGATAGAGAGAGAAAGAGATAGAGAGAGAGAGAAAGAGAGAGAGAGAGAGAGATGAATTATGTAACTGGGTTTCTCAAGCTAGCTCAACATAGTAACACTATTTTTCTATCACGTCAAGCGTAAAATTCTAACTCGAATCAGGAAAACGTGTGTTGCCTCACAAGACAAAAAAATGGAATAAATATTTTCACTATTCTTAAATACCTTAATAAAACCTTAGCGATTTTTTTTTCTTCCAATTTTTACGCACAAATAGCCCACAGTGCACAACCATATTCATTCCCCGCTGCGAATGAACTGGAATACGCTTTGTTGTGAGACACGGCCTGCTTGCCGGCGCACACAGTTGCGTGTTTTCTGCGTGTTCATTCTGGTCGCAGAGCACGCTGCGAATGAACGATTCATGGCAAGCGGTGCTTCGACGGCTACCAGCGTAACGTTGACCGTTCATTCGTATTTTGAACCGCGACCAGTGAACACGGACAGTCGCTGCGTATCGAGCCGTTGTGCCGGGTGGCGTGAAATTTTGCGTGCGTAATATATCAAAAAAGTCTTTATTTGGCGTTTGGAAATTTTATTAACGGGTTGTGTGTTGCTTGAAAGTACTGTGAGCACTAAAGAAGGGTTTAGAAAATCGCAATTGTGAAGAATTTATTCGTAGAGATGTGCCCGTAAATGTTCGAAATCGATCAAGTGATCGTTAAAAGTGGAGTAATGATGCGATCCGTCGTAGCATTGTGATTTAGTAAAACAAAAATTTAACCATTTCTGTACAATAATAAAAAGATGATAGTAATGCAATTCAAATTCCGATATTCCATTACAACTAAGTGATTGCAGTTTTCGCAGTCGCTGCAGTCACTGCAGTGCAACGTTAACAGTTGCGATCATCGCTGCACCAGCAAACGGTGTGAATGAGTGTGAGACAGCGTGTGTGTGTGGTCAGCTATTTTCATCCCGGTTTTGCAACGGAAGTGCAAGCGTACAAGTGTAGTGGCCGTAGTGGTGCGACGGTATTCTCACGTGGCTGTGCTTACACCGTTGTAAAGTGGTTGCGCATTGGGCGGTGTTAGAAAATTAAAATACAAAAACACACACACACACATACACATACGTCACCGTCGTGTCTGCTCAGTTTTGCATAACGCATTCTTTCAACATTTTGAATTTTGTTCGCTTCCCGAAAACACGGCACCCTGCTCTAGCGTGCGGTCAGTTCTGAGCCGTGTGTGTGTGTGTGGCCGTGTGTTGTGAATGTGATGACTGGCGACTAAATTATGATGATTTTAAAATTAGAATTCTTATACTGACCGACATTGAGCTACCTGGGGGGAAATTAGGGGAACCGGGCGGCAGATGATAGCTATGAAGGGCCACCTAAAGTGAGGAACGTCGTTATTTCCCCCCCCCCCCCCTTCACCGACCCATCCACTATCGCGAAAGGGCAAACTTGTGCACGGGTGTGCATGCAGCTCATTTTATTTCGACCAAAAGCAAAATGGAAACCAAGTCCGGCAGTCTCATGAATAGCAAATGTATTCGTGTGTACTTAGCGCACCTGAAGTAGCGTGGTTGGGTGTTCTTTTTTCTCGTCCTGCTCAATAATACAAGAATAGTTTCGGTTTTTTGCTTTTTTATTACATTTTCCCCCATTTTTTTTTAAACTTGCGACAATAATGATCCTTTTGTAGTAGAAAAATCTTTAAAAAAGCTCTACTAGAAGTTTGTATCAATCACTTGTTTCATTTTTATTCAAAATCATAATGAGAACGAAATATACTAATTAGAAAAAGTTCTCGAGCACCTGCTTGCAGACCTCATCATTATGCGTTGAAGTCTGCCGTTGAATCGTCAATAGTTAAATAAAGGTAAATGCAAATAAAAGCAAGTTTCATTCTATTCTAGAATCACCAGTCTCAACCTGTGTGTCTATGTCTGTATGTGTGTGCGAGTGTAAGTGTGCGTGAAAGTTTTCCCAACAAGTGTTGAAAGTTGAAAAATCATTTCAGTATAAAAAATCCAAAAGTGCTTGAAAAGAATCTGCTCCCCAAACATCACACAGTGCAGTGCAGTGTGAAAAGAAGTGTTTCCCTTCAACCCCCCCTGCTCCTACCCTGGTGTGTGTGTGTGTGTGTGCCAGGGCTGAAGAGCTTTTTTTGCTGTTCGGTTGTGCTGTTCTGCATCTTCCAGCGTCTTCCAGCTTCCAACAAGCGACGAACCGACCGCGCCAAACGATGAATCTTCGCGGCTGGGGTGCGGTGCAGCTTGCACTGGCGTTCGCCGTCGTGCTGGTCGGAACCATGGTTGAAAGTAAGTAGAACAACTTCATTTAACCATAAGAAGCGCGATCGACTCAATTCGCTTCACGGTTGAAGCTTGTGAATGAAAAATCAGGGAAGAAAGCGGAAAGGTGGGATAAAAAAAACAGCCTTTTCCTAGAAGCTTTTCTCCACCAGCAGCAGGGGGTGTGAACTTTCCGACATAAATGCAAGAAAACAAAAAAGAACTTCATTAAGTGACAAGACTCGTGATGCTGTCGCGGGTGCGCTTCGAGTGGCGTGTTTGTTCACTCGGGCGCGCATTTCTAGTGAATTTTATTAAAACATAATCTCACCGCCCCCCAGCCCTTACCTACACACAATCGCCTCAACACCGGGCGGAGATAAAAAGACATGACGAGGCGCTAATTAGTTTATGTCACATGATTTACGATCCCGTAAGGCAGCCGCCGAGCACTGTCACGTTTGGTGCGGCTCTTGTGGCGGCGCGCATGATGCTTTCTAGGCTCCGCAGCTCGGCAAAAACGGACGGGGAGATTTGGGGAATTGAAAACGAGAGTGACAACGATTCCAGTGCCCCGGAATCGGGACTCACAGACCGACAGACAGACAGACGGAACACACAGTGGAACGGATTGTCTTTCTCGTTGTTTACGTTTACTGACTGTAAAGTTTTCCTTTTCGGTCGTTTCAAATCACCTTCTCGGCCCGTGTTGAAGTGGATGCGCGTGGAGAAGGCAAACGAGATAACCCGTGGCCGTAACGAGGTTGTAACGTCTCGTTCAGGTCGGCGTTCAGGTGAAGCACTTGTAAAAGTGAAGGTATTTTTCTGGTATTTTTCATCAAAGCTTTAAAACTGGAGCGAGTATCGTTGGGGAAGGTAACAAAGGCATTTCTTTTTTTTTTGAAAGAGAATTTTAAAATTAGGAATTTGAGAATTCGGTTTTGAGTTTCCTTTCGATAGGAATTTACGGATAGCCTTTGGCAAGTTTATTGCTGTTCTGGCCTATACATCCTTGTTGTACGCGTGTTCCGTTAGCGTATGTTTTAAATTAAAAAATATCAGAAAATAATTTTCTAAGCCCTGGAATTATAAAATCGAGTGATCCAGGTTCTTGTCATATTCTAGTAATGGATCTAAAGTGAAGAATACAAGAAGAATTGAGATCATTCAGAAGAACATGGACACAAAACACACGCAGTACCAACAAATGTGGTAGTGTTTTTCCTTCATTTGTAATAGAACGAAGGCAACTAGACGTATATGGGGATTAGAAGCAGTGATCCAGACCATCTTCATTACCGAGAAACAGTTATCGGGTACTCCATGTTACATACATTGATAACACTTTGCGTTATGTAACAATAATCGTAAATCTAAAGAACAACATGAACTAACTTGAGCCATGAATGGGATTTCTTGAAGCGATCAACACAGCTAGAATCATTGTAGCCAATATGCTCAGAGATACTGCTGCATTCAGACATTGAACCAGATAATGCTCTGGTTATAACTCTGTCTAGCTACAAAAGTCTGTTATTTTATGATTTATTCATTGATTTCTCAGGGCCCAGACACTTTGCCGTACATTCGGTCTTGTTCCTGAGGAAACATCCCAAGCATTGGAGAGCAACTTCTGACTAAACTCTTACTTTAAAGATAACAAAGAGCTTAAAATAACTTATACTTCAACGCCCAAATAATACCTCAAACAATGAGAAATGATACGAACTGCCTCATACCTTATGCTAATTTGGGTTTAGTCGTAATTCAAAATCTACCATGACAATGACAGCTCGAACAACAACCCATCTACCGTACTGCTTTTGTTTCTCCGGTGAAAATTCTCAAATAAAAATCAATTAACTCACATTAAACCCCGTACCGAATCGCTACCGTATGCAAATCCAGTGAGCCCGTAAATTCCGCTTAAATTTTAAGCAGCTTCCTAAACGTTCTCCGGAAGTAGACACCCCCCCCCCCATCCCAGGGCCAGAATGCCTCTCGGCAATGCCTAAACAAATATTTCCATTTGACCGCGACGAAGCGAAAGCAATATCGCCACTTCGCTTTGTACTGTTGTGTGCGACGGCTCCTTCCTCACCGTAAGCTTCCCCGGTTACCATGTGAACTAGATCCACTCTGAGCAGGTGGTGCTTGAGATGGAAAACAAACAAGCTTGGGTAGCATTTTTTGCCCTATATTGCTTTCGTTCTTGCAGGCCTACTGCTACCGACATTCCGGTGAGATAATTGCGAGTCTCCTCTTGCGGACATTTGCGGGTGTGTTGAGCATTGCCGGAAGCGTCGCTGGAAGAGCATCGATATTGCCTTTGCTGGGAGTTCTTAAGTAATTGCCGAAACATTTGCATTACACACAGATTTGCATAAGTAATTGAGAGGAGAGGGTTTTTGGCGAAGGAGATGGGAAAGAGAGAGGGAGGGAGGGAGTGGGAAAAAGTGAGCAAAGTTAGTCTTTTTGGCGATGTTTTAGATGCTGCTTTGTCGAGTGCTAATCCTTCTAAGAGCTTAAATCTGAAGGCGAAAGCGCACTTGACAAGGAAATTAATGAAACATTATTTTTAGATTCTACGAGCACACACACACACACATACACAAAGCGTGATGAGGTAGATTCTGCTTTACGAGGATAAACTTAATCCTGGGATATTTTTTTTTGTGTCGTGTCGTGAGTTTTAATCTAGCTTTTCCAGCAAAGGACGAAAAATAGGGCACTCGACACTCGCTATACAGCGGGGTACACAGCGACACAGCGGGATAAAGGCGCTAAAAATGACGTTCCTTGCTGCGGAGTATGTTACGAAACCGAACTGGGTAGATTTAATGCAAATCACTATAGGAAAGTGCTCCACGAAGGCCCGTGCCTCCTCCCCAAGCTATTTGTTCTGCTCGTTGGGTTGGGATTTACTTAACCAACCAGGTTTGTTGAGAAGAAGAGCACACAAAAAACCCCAGAACAAACTAAGAAGAGTACCTTAACTCTCGCTCGAATGTTACACCACAGGGTCGTTCCAGTGAAAGCGATTGCTCAACAACTCCAATTATTCCGTACCGGGTGGAGCAAAAGGTACCAACCAAGACCAAGTTCTGCGCTCGTTAGGCGGAACTCTTCTAGGTAAGCGTAGGGAGAAGTACATTTATGGGACCTTCTGTAGCAACATCCGCGCTCGTATGTGTGAGCGCCCTCCTCCAGGAGGGCTGATAAAAAGATGCTGCAATCCACAGTCCGGGAGACCAAGCATACTGCAAACAACGGCGGATAATTATCTCGAGATAGATCAACATATCAAACAGCAACAAAAACCCTACTCCCCCCTACTAACATACTCAACACAGCATAGAGCGACACGTTGTGAAAGAAGGTGTTTCCTTCCTGCGTGTGTGTCGTTTCCTCTCTAGGGGGGGCGCGCGCTAAGGCTCTGGCATATATCAGCAGCCCGGCAGCGCCAGATCTCGTATCTCTCTCGTACGATGAAGCCATTCTGTAGCGCTTTTTATTTCATTTGCTCGGTGTTGCACGATGCGCAACTCTTGTATAAGTGTACGCCACGCTTTAGAATACTCCACTCCAAACACTGCCATATCTCTCAACCAGGTGTGTAATTATTAAAGAAGAAACATTACCCAACCAATAGTCCTGCTGTGCGTGCCGGTCTTTTCTGTTTCTCCAAAGGCAGAGCAGCTACTTCTGGCCTTATTCTTTACGACTTGCTCGCCAGAAGATCGTTCCCAGCTCACGACCTTCCGGTTTCGGGACCTGTGAGGACCACACATCGAAAGCCGTTTTACGAAACTTTATAATGGATCGACAAGGCAAAGCGCGGTGCAAAGGTAACTTCGATCTGGCTGAGCTCCAAAACCACGCACCCCGACCGATTCATGTCTTGGTGGTGGTAGTGGTTGCTTTGTTTTTTTTTCTTTTTTTTTTGTGGAAAGTCGTTGTTTTCTCGCCCTTGCGTTGCTCATTGTTGTTTATTTGTTTGCACACGTAATGCTGGGGTGGTATCGGGTAAGGGAGTTGAAGTACTTTATGAATCGCTACACTGGATTGGGAATTAAAGTGTTTCGTTCTTTTACCGGCGCATACACCTACACGAGAGAGTACAAAATGGCAAGCTTTCCCCATTTTCCAAAGATCCCGAAAAGTGTACTGAGGCTTTTTGCTTTCTTTCTTCTGTTCAGTACTACCGTGAAAAAAGGGAATCGTTTTCCACCTTCCCTTAAAAAAGGTTAGATTTTTACCTTTTTGGCAAATTGAAGGTGAAGGCACTTTCAGGATATTTTCTACTGCGAGGCCATAATAAAAGCGCTAGCCGCTACAGCTACACCAGCCAGCGACATAAACACCGCACCACCAGAGCGCAAAGAAGTTTTTGATAGCCATAAAATTCGTTTCAACTTTTTTATCTTTATCTACGGTGGTCTGAGCAGGAGATCTGAGACCTTCGAAGCGCGAGCAGAGAACTCCGCTCATTATGTAAGAAAATAGATATTCGGGTTCTGTTCGGGTTGGTTGGTTTTGGAGTGTGAGAGAGGGTGAAAGGCACATAGCGAAAGATATACAGTAACGAGATCAATCTTTGGTGAATTTACATAACTTCATTATGGGAAATACTGTTTTTTCGATGTAAATTGTACCGGGGATAGCATTTGGGTGCATTTTAAATAAAGTATGAAAGGCCCATGTCCAATTGGATTAGGAATTTCAAGTATCTAGGCCTCCCGAAAGGACGGAGTGGAAGCAACACATCAGCAACAACAAAAAAATGCCCGAAACATACAAACTTAACGATAAGCATGAGTTTATAAGCGCAAGGAAGGGATAAAAAAAAACTTTGCTAATCTTACTTTTTTCCCATGAGAGTGGCAGCAAAAAACTTGAACAGGATAAGCAAAAAAAGAAAAAAAAACAACAAGAACTTCCCAGAAGAAAACCGATCCAACATGAAATATAGGTATGTTTCGGAGGTTTAGCTCCGATCAGCAGCTAGAGACGGCACCGCTGGAACTTTGCAGACTTTGCGCGTGTGTGTATGTGTGTTCTGGAGCATGTCTGCTTGTGTGTTTTGGGTACGAAACTTCATGCCTTCAGTCCTAAACTTAACCTCAATGAGGTTTTGTAAATAAATCATGAAAACGAAAGACATCCCACCCGGCCCAGGCCAACACAGCGCACATTAATTTGCAAAACCCCACTTAGAAATGAGGCGAAGCAAATATTGGAGCAACAAAAAAAAAAAGGGAGGAACGATGGAACGCACCACAGCACAACCCATTGGCGGTCCAACCGATTGGTCATAAATGTGGTGTTGGTTTTCCGTTTGCTTACCCTTTTGCGCCCGCTCCTCCGCTCTGTTTAGATGAATTGCTATGAGCGCAAAAAAACGCGCACGAACGTGCACCTCATCGTATCTAATTTCTTTCTAATGAAGTTGGCACTTTAGAATGACGGGATGGGGCATGATGGCGGCACCCCACCCCATCTTTCCTGAGAGGAGCATAAACCATATGTGCGATCGTTTGCGATCCCGAACGCGATCGCGATCTGTCGATGCTGCCTGGCAGGTTTGCAAACAGGGAGAGGAGTGAAGAGGGTTTGGGAAGTGCACATTCCATTCGTGGGGTTTTTTTTTTTGTATTTCCCTGTTGCGATTGTCGTCCTCTTATACAACGGATATTAAACATACCACAGGGCTGGTGGTTGTAGGGTGAGATCGAGCAGAACACGTACAATGCTTCCGGTAGATCGTACTGCTTTGGGATTGAAATATGATAAATGGTGAATACGATGAAGTGGAAGAAGTGAGATGGAATTTTACGATAATTGTATTGATGTCTCATGTTCTGATTAGTTCTATGTTGCAATAACATCAAATAGCACTTTTGAGCTGTGTGAATAAAAAAGAAAAACGAAGACAACATAAAACTAATAATTGCTTGAGTGTCCATCTGATATTTCATTCTGGCAAAGAATTTCCATTAAATTAATGCTAACTTCAAAGTATCAAATGAAAGACAAATCACTAATTTTGTCCTGTGTGTCTTAAATATTAATTTTAATCAAATAGTAACTATTTTTTAAACAAGATCATGTGATTCCTCAAATAATCATGTCTAAACTCCATACAAACTCACACGTCAAACGAGGTCTCAGATATTAAGCCTAGATTATTTCAATCAGAAAAAAATGTCATCAAATTGCTGCCTCGTCAGAGGCTCGCGATGGCTGGATCAGCTCATGTATCTTCTTCTTATTCTTTTTGGAACAACAACCGTTGTTGGTCAAGGCCTGCCTGTACCACTAGTGGACTTGGTTTTCAGTGACTTATTGAGTACACATAGCAGGATAGTCATTCCTACGTACGGGAGAAAAACGGTCCATTCAAGTATTGAGCCCATGACGGGTATGTTGTTAAGAACTACAAGTTGACGACTGTACCACTAGACCGGACTGAGCTCATGTGTCATAGAATTTATTTTCTAAAGTATACATATTTGATCAAGAAAGGTTGAAAATACTTTAAAAAGTTGTTTAAAAATGTATCAATGTTTGTACACAATTGACGAAATCCAATATGAAGGAACGAAATGGTTAAGTAGGATAACCTGAATCATGAATATTGTTCCACTGACAGACTGAAAGTTAAACTTTCTGGCCTTAATCATAAAAGGAGCTGTTGTACAAAAATAGGCTAATGTACAAATGAACGTAAAACCAATCATTCTAGTGAGCAAATTTTACGATAACTCCATATTTTACCACTCTATTTTATACACGACAGGTGAAACATTGTTCCCTCGAAGCTAAAATTTATAAACCCGTTCAACCGAACCCAAAACTCACTGAAGGTGAAAGGCGAGCCTAACACAGGCACGGGCGTAAAGCCGCGAATCGCTGGCACGAGTCCTTAACCTTAAGCTTCTCGGTGCATTAACACGGGCCTAAAAACACGCTCTTTCCGAACCTACCAACCCACCACCTGCCCAGCCTAATGAAGCGCAGTCACTTTTTAATTAAAACCCAATTAGTCTACTTTCTACACTCCCAACTACACGCTGCATACGCTGGATGGTTTGGCCCCAAGGTTACACCACTATTTAGCAAAGGATATGGTCGAAAGGGACCGCCGTTTTCATTCATGGTTCTGCCAAAAAATTGGGTTGATTTCAGGGAGGGCGGCAGGCTAAAGCAAAAAAAAAAACGATTCCCATCCGTTTTTAGCTACCGGGTACGTTATGTAATGGGAAATTTACGAAGTTATACTACCCACCCCTCCCCAGCTTGAATGTCTCATGTGAACAAAACCGACGCGAACCACACAGCTAAAGCGAAATTAAAAATACACACACACACACACACACACCGACCAACCAACAGATCCCGGCCCGGTGTGATTTTTCGGCGGTCTTGTGTTTTGTGTTTTGAAATGGAAAAGGCAAAACAGGCAGACAGGGAGAATATGGCGCTGTTTCGGAAACGGTGGATGAGATAAAAAGCGCCACATTGAAGGTCTGCGACCCGAAGCGTGTTTTACCTTTTCGTAAAACCCCTGTAAAACGGTCTGCCAGTGCTTATCGTAACCAGAGCTCCCCCTCTCTCCTGCTTCCCACACTTCAGTTCAAGCATCCCTTTGGGCGGTTAACGTTATTTCCTCAACGTATCAGAACAAATTATAGCCCGCACCCGATCCCGATGCGTTGTTGTACCGTGCGGAACTACGCACGCACGACACGCAAAGATAGCGCGGATTAATTATGGCTTATACGCGCAGCCAAAGTGGAGCACGCGTTTTGGGGACCCCACCGACAGGAACAATCGACTTTGAAAAATTCAACTCTATTTTAGAAGAAAGTCTGCGAGAGCGCGGTGCCCGGCTGCTTTTATCGATCGGCTGGGATGGGTATTTTTAACCCTTAAGAGTTATGAAACATTGCCACAGTTATCTCAATTAAAAGGTTATGTAGAGGCGCGCCTCTGCTGCTACACACTTGGGACGCAGCTCCCGAAACGATCAAGCTGACGATTAGACGATCGCTCTAATTGAATGGAAGGGAGGAGGAGGAGCAACGAAGAGGGATGAATATCTGGCGAAGTAGTGAACAGAGCCTAAGTTGTAGACATGTGTAGTGCGGGTAGATAGATCTAATAAGAGTAATACCGAAAGATCATCGCTTCTCTGCCCCAAACTGTCTGCAACGTTTACACCAACCGACATCCTAAGGTGCGGATGTCACTCCAAAACCACAAGGCGGTGCTTTGACCCAGGGTGTTTGAAGTGGCGATTAGCGTTATTTCGGTCAAGTGAGAGACGTCGGCATTACCACCTGGCATTTATGACAACAAATCCGTACAATGTTGCAAAGCAATTACACCATTACACGTGAGTAGCGGCTCGTGAAGTGTTGGAATAGATCTCACGATGTGATGTTTACGGAGCTCTCGAGATGACTATCACACAACGCAGAATTGAAGCGTACACCTATTCACCTGAATAATAACCCTGAAGATAGGGAAGAGTTGTTTCAGTTTCGTCCAGATGCGACAATTTGCTGCTCTACGACTGTGGTTGTGTACCATCTGTGACAGCATAGCAAGATAAAACTATGATTTACACACACTCTCACTCACTATCACATCGCGTTGAGTTCTACCACTTCTACTTCTCCGGGCGCGGTGACTAATAGAGATTCCGGAGGCCGGACAAATGAATCGTATGGCCGAGGCCGAACGCTGCATAGACTTTTAGCACCCCTTTTTTTTGCTTTGCCGCCACACGCACCATACCATCCCAATTCAACCCTGCTCAGTCTTCCGTAACACTCCCGTATATAAAGTAATTGAACGTTAATTTCAGTTTTATTGGTGAAATACATTAAATAAATTAATGTACACCCCGCGAGCATCCATGGGCGAGCACAACACACGCACTGTGCGCATTCAGGCATCCCCCCTAGGAAATTCATTTCAGACGGCAACTCCTCAAACGCACACACTTTGAAGCACGTGTGTGTTTGTCTGTGTGTGTATTTATACGTTGTCACCCATCCCATCTTGAATAGACAAAAAACCGAGACAAACTAAATCAATCGTTACGGTTTCGAGAGTATTAGTTCGATCGTCCGTAATGGATACGCAAGGAGATACTGAGCGAGAAGGGGCCAACAGAACAAAGCGAAAGCAAACTCATGGAAATAAAGTTAAGAATAGGAATACATTGTTTAGCACTTAAGTAACAGAGCAAAAGTTTTCCCATTTGCCGGATTGTATTTGGAGAAGTTTTGTTTGGCAAGTGAAGTGAATAAGGCGCCAAAGAACATTGTATCGATTGAGGTTAGGGAGCAAAGCTTGACAGCAGCACGCTTCGTGTCAACAGTTTGGTAGATGATTTTATCACCGTGACTGCTTCAATGAGCTCTCTTGCACAGCTTCTTCTAACTTGCAATCGTGAGCACACGTGATCCAAATATTCCTAAATGTATCTCCCATCGATCTCCGTTCCGGTCCGCGGTCGCTGTCCGTGCGAGCTGAGCAGAGGAGCAGATAATGGTTGGACTAATAACGCTAATGGTGTGTCAAAACTTTAAACCAATTGATCCATCAATCGAACGCTGCTGCTCGATAATATGTTTGCGATGCATTAGCATAATTTGAATGCAGGCATTGCGAAGGGATGCATTGGCGGTTCGCGGTAGTGAGCGTATATTAAATTACAAGCCCCTTATTACGTGCAAGAAGGGACAGTGCCAGCACAATGTCCTTTCATCAGCAAGCGGTTGGTGACAATTTTCACGCAGCAGTTTCAGTGCGAACGATTGAATTTCAATTACAATGAGCTTCCAATAGGCATCGATAGAACACGTGCTGTAGCATACTTGACATGAGGCGCACACTGAAAAGGGGTCAGCGGGTACAACGCCCATGCGTGTGTGTGTACCCTTTTTTCGATCGTGTGTCAATAATGGAAGTTAATGTTCAAAAGGAAAAGCAGCGAAAATGAAGAGCACGGGAGAGCAATAATACAACAACGCATACACAAATTGCCCCGAGGCGGGTAATTAATTTTCCCTCGTGCGTTATGGAACGAGCTTACTTCAAAAGATACTCCAATTTTTCTTCACACTCAACAACCTCGTAACAATGACGCAGTCCAAGGGCTTTGTTCTTCGGTGTGAGGTATGTGCATGTTTTAAAGTTTAATAATTTAAAGATTACACGGAACCAGAAATAGCTAGCTTTCCTTTGTTGGTAGCTAAGAATCATTTAATAATCATTCGGCGTTACATTGTAGCTAGATCCGTTACAGCTTACCGGAACTGTACCATCCGTACCAAGGTCGGCAAACATTTCCTGGAACCCAGGAGCCAAACAACCCCCTTGGTCTGTGTGGATGAAAATTGCATTAATTTACCGCCAGCCAGTCAATGGTATCACCGGGAGCGGGAAATAAAGAAATGGATGCAACTGTTATGCCCGCCAGAGGTTGTGGCTGGAACTGACCTCAACCATTGAACTGACATGGGAACAGGGAGCGGTATACGGTACGGTGAATATTGATTTTACACTCGTGCAAATCACCATCACCAAGAGCATAATCAATATTGGATGGGCTCCGACGGACGGTTACATGGTGTGGTTGTAATGTAAATTAAATGTTTTATCTAACTTTTTATGATGCAATTCGAAAATGCATTATCATGAACGAGGTTGTCATGTTTATTTTCGAAAAAAGGGAATGCAATCGTTTTATATATTTATTGCTAAAACAAAAACGAGAGAATCTTCTTCAAATACAATACAATGTGCATGAATGATTCGCATACCATACTTTTCGATCCGACCAAACACACAAACACACACACACACACACACACACACACACACACACACACACACACACACACACACACACACTGGACACTGTATGGTCGTGTGTTTTACTTTTCCCTTCCAACACACTACAGCACTAGAAACTGCATATTCAGCACATTGCTAGTCAAACAAAAAGTAATAACAAATGAGTTCAGCTTATGAACTGCAGAATGATAGTTACTCCTTCCATCCCACTTACCCTCACGGGGAAGGAGGCGGGTGGTAGTGGTGGTGGTGGATAGACATCATAAAGCATACGCTTTCAAAACATTTCTCCAATGCACAAAAGCGCGCTGCATCATCACTATCATCATCAACATTCTCATCATCAAATGGATCCATATGGAAACGGTTTAAGCATGATGCATTCCCGGCGGCCGGGATTTGCTTGCCTTCAACGATGGCTGGTGGGTTGATGTGTGCCTTTCCCCCCCCCCCCCCCCCCGTCCTTTGCTCATTGCCGTCTCTTCGTATTGCGATTGATCGGTTCACTAATTTCATGCTTGCAGCCAGACAGCGGGTACCGCTCCAATCATCACGGGCTGCAATGCTACGGAAGGCATTGGAATAGTGAAGCATACTGTTATCTGCGCGAGGTTCGATAACATGATCAAATATCGACCCGACTATCGTTACCCGTTTTGGGTTCAGAGTGTTCTAGTGCTCTTTTTCACGTATCACACACACTAACACTGCTACATTGTGAGGGCTAGATAGATAAACAACTACTGCTACAGATACTGGCCTCACTACTTTACAATCAATCTATGTCAAGTGGTGGTGGTGGTGGTCGGTGTTGCTGGAAGTGGTAGAAGCGCAACCGTACATCTCTCTGTGTAGAGCATTCGTTAAATTTCCAATCGGAAGGTTCGAAATCGGACCAGTCTTCTAGATGGCACACGGGCCGAGATTTAGCCGAGGTCGCAGCACTGTGAACTGCCGAGTGAAATTTGAATTCAATTAAACTCGATGAACGGTGATGGTTATTGATTATTCCTAGGCAGCACCCGGCAGGCGCGTCCGACCGGAAACGGGCACCAATGGAAACTAATCATTTGAAATCGAATGCCTTTTGTGTCGGTTTGTGCTGTTGTGTGTCGATTTACTTTCGTGGCAGCTCTCTCTCTCTCTCTCTTAAGGACTATTGAGGAAGGAGAATGCGTCAACGAGAAGCTTAGCGTCTTAATTGTGCAGCAGCTCATGAAGTCGGATTGAAAACAATTGAAGTACATCGAATAGGTAGCACAAGTAAGATAGGATTACTATGTATACAACTTTTGAAGGCTCTTAGTGCTGCAGTATATTATCAAAAGCTGTAGTGCACAATAGAATTCCAACGTCTGTTAATAACATTTTTTGTAAAATATTTTCAGTAACATTAATTCAAACTTCATGCTGATTAGAATTATGAAAATTTGTTTAAGTTGTAGTCAACATGTCGTTATAAAGGACATTTATAAGGTTCTAAGACAACTTGAAAACTGTTGGATTCCATTACAAACTTTTAATCAAAAGAGTAGCATTTTAAACAATCAGATTTTGTTAAAATAAGCTCATTTAAACTTAATAAGGTTTACCCACAATTAATACAAAGGACAAAGGATTCAAGTTTAACAAAGGAAATAATAATTATTTTTCTGTAAAAATACATTCTAAATGTTTCACCACAGTTAAAAAAACAATAAAATGAATTACAGAAGTATTTCAAGTTTATGTTTTAAGTTTTAAGTCATGTATGAAAAAAAAAAACAACAAACACATGAAGAATTAAATATCTACTCGAAGAAAACATTTGTAAGGTTTTAAATATGTTTTCTTTTTCATGGAGCTATTATAGCATCACTCTATAATTCAATATAAGCCGATTTGCCGTACATTTATGTTTGTATATCAAAATAAAGTTTTAAACAAATTCTAATTCTGCAGAAATAAAAGTTACTCATAACAATAGAACGGTCGGACACAACAAAGTGCGAACAAAAGTTCTTATTAAACCATCTTTCTAAAACACCAACACACTACATTATGCTTCAATGAACCACAAAGAGTAAAACTTTCCTTCCAACCCAACGCAAAACCGTATTGCGTTGCAAGATACGAGAGGATGTGGGTCAGTGAATCAGTGAATACGACACATCTACACACATCCAAATGTGTCAGAATAGATTTACTCTTCCTTTTCCATTCCCAGGGCGTGTGTCTACTACTTGCCCGTTGGTGCATGTTCCCCATCGGAAGGCATTAAAATGAAGCAAATTAGAATTCTCCACTTCTGCCCTGCAACCTCAGCATTTTCGTCCCCAAAGTTATTCCAAAATCTGTTCCCCGCAGTAGTGGATCAATTTCCAATCATCAACGCTATTCGTTGCATCGTGATGATCAGCTCCATGTTTGCAGGGGAGAGGACAGTGGGGGATTGCTATTCCCTTCGGAACTTCCCGTCCCATGCTGGTTCGCGAGGATGGTGTTGGAGATGGTTTATTTTTCTCACTTCACAGCACTATGATTTTCGACTGAACTGCAGTTTTTCTACCATCCCTGCACTGTAACATCAACTCGACGCGTCACAGTGAACTATAAATATTTAAGACCCACACACACACACAGTGTATAGTTCTTTCTTCGGTTTCATACTTGCAGCCGAACTAACTTTTTTCCGTAGTTCGGAAAGTCAACAGCGGCGGGATCGCTCAAAAACTGGGCCGATACGGTGTTAGGTTGCGCCGGACACACAACCACCAAAACCGCCAGATATATTGGAACATGTGTGTGGACATATCGGACCGCCGTTTCGGTGTGAACTCCGGGTGAACATTAAAAGAAATCGGGCGAGCGCGCGCGCGCTCGCGTACCTACAAAAATATTGACAGTTCGTGCTAAAGGGAGCACGCGGAGAGGGTTTTTTTTTGTTGTTTTTAAGTTTTCCATCTCCATCGGATGGTTGCGGCGTTGCCGGTGTTGTTTCTTCCCTACCCCGTTCCTTAGCCATTTTACAGGGTTGAATTTTTAAAACCGGGAAAAACAAAGTTTGTTTTTAGGTCACCGCAGGGAAGCGGGTTAGTAGACAAAGAAGGGAAAACATTGTTTAAAACGATTGAAGTGCAGGTTTGGAGCTTGCGATCGGTAGCAAACACGTGTCGGTAGTTGATGTTTTCGATAATTTTGACAAACAACTATGTTAAACCAAAAAAATCCGTGTACCTCAATCGAGGAGAATATGGAGGGCAACATGGAGAAAAATAGCTAGAAATTAATATGATGATGACAAGATGCTGCTTCTCAATTATTTTAATTCAACCATCCGATCCATCCATTAAAAACTAATTCTAAAGTTACTTAAAAATGTTTGATTCGGTTGAATTAGTAGTTTTAGGAGTATCTAGTGACAGAATGAGATTTTAATATAATTATTAGCGTGATTGCTTGTTACCAGTTACGTCATTTATGGATGTCTCCCTAAGGTGCGGTTTTGAACGGAGAGTTAACATAATTTCATTCGACAAACTCCATACAAAACTAGCTAGAATCGTAAAATCTCCCAAGAATGGTTTTTTAGATAAATAACATAATATTTGCCACATGGCCTATTTTTTTATCAAGCTAATGACTCAAAATATGAAAAGAAAAGTCTTTTCACAAGCCCTGCCACTTTTTTATTTAATATCTCTATGATATATAGACACTTTGTAAGCATAATTGAGATTAAATTTGCCCATAAAAATGGTTTAAGAAGCACTCAATAGCATATTCATGCATCCTAGCAAAGTACATACGGTCCCACATTTCTCCAGCTTAATGGTAATGAATAAATATCATATTAATCTCTACCGCCCGCCCTATGTTGATTTTAAATTATATGCTTGTAGAGAGAACAAAAAGAAGTACAAAACAGATCCTTTCTCAACCACAATTCCTACCCGTGGCCGTACAATCCTTTTCTGGAAATGAATCGCAAACAGTCATCCAAACGCACACACACACACACAAACCCACACTTGCTGGCGGTGGATGTGTTTTTCCTGTCTAGAAAAATAGAAGCTTTCCCAGATGCTTATCGAATCGTACCGATCTTTCCAGCCCGATGGCTTTTTTCGCTCCGAAACCGGCCAGTACCAGTCGTGCGGTACACCTATATCTAGCCAGTTAATTTCTTTCCACACACACACACACACACACACACACACACACACACACACACACACACACACACACACACACACACACACACACACACACACACACACACACACACACACACACACACACACACACACACACACACACACACACACGGACATAACCGTACAAACGAAACTTCAATAGATCGTAACACACAGAACGAGGTTCGAGTACTACGACTCCGACATCATTTGCAACTCTCTGCTACACTCTGCGTCTGGGAAATGAGTCCGGGAATAGAGGGGTGTGGAGCGAAGGAAAATCGTGAAACCACTGATATACAACCCCAAACTGTGGCCGATAAATGGGACGATTCTTCATTCACGAACGAAGCGCCACACAAAGCACACTGGCCTCTGAGTCCTACACCCTTCGGAACCCTCGCTGTCTCTCTCTTGGTTTGAGAAATGGAACGTCATGGCTAATAGACTTCAAACGAATCCAGGGATTCCGTACTACATCGTCCTTCCCCAACCCATCCGTTCTAGTATCGCAAGAACAAAGAGCGAAAGCGCTTAAAAAGGATTGTCTGGTGCAGCGTTCGCTTTCGCTGGCGAGCGATACCCACCCCAACTCCGGATCTCGACTACAAGACGGCACGAGGAGTAAAAGTAAGGATTATAGGCGAGCATACTTGATACTGTGCGCCGTTCGCTTTTCCCTTCCTCTCGCTATCTCTCTCCTGTGTCGTGTGTTGCGTGCACGGCCGAAAATTACCAATTCAAATTCACACCACCCGGAAACGAAGGATGCCGGCTGCTATTAGTGTGTGAATGAGTGAATGTATGTGTGTGTGTGTGTGTGTGTGTGTGTGTGTGTTGTGAGAGAATATGGTGGTCGTTTTTTTCTATTTACTTACTCGCTATAATTTTTCGTCCCTTTTGCACCTTCCACAAGCATGGGCTTTGGCTTGCGGAAGTAAGCATTAACCTTGTTTCGTTCTTTGCGCTCCTTTGGACGCCCTTCAACCCCCCAAAAACAAATGGGAAAGGGAGTGACAGGGACAGAAACAGTGAGTCACATTCCACAACTTCGTCATGTGACCGGAGAAAATGGGTTGAAAAATTAGTCCGGAAAACTGTTTCCCTAAACTAAACCGAAACCTACCACTGTGTGCTGCCACCACTGTCCAAAAAAGCGATCCATTTTTAAGTACCTCCCGGGCTGGTACAGTGAGTGCCAAAGCGGTGGCGGTTTCATACTGGAAGTGTTATTGCTCAAACAATAACAAAAACACATATCTACGAGCTCCAAACACAGATCAAAAAACCTCTCCACCCTGCACTAGGAAGAAGTTGGTCCGGCTCTGCTCTGTACATTGGACAACGGCACACGGCCGTATATCGTTCGAATAAGCTGGGAAACAGACAAACCCACCGCTTGGTTGGGGATAATCGAGCTCTTTGTTCTTCTGTTGCGGTATTGCAGCACACACGGGGCTACACGGGAAAGGATACTGTTTCGACTGCAAAGGCTTTCGCACCAGCCAACCGAAGGACGTACCAGTCTGGTTATCGGTTTCTTTCCATGCAAGCCAACTGCCAGCCCTAACGAAGCAAGTTTCGTACACCCAAAAACAAAAAGAAGGCCCTCCAGGTCTGCGTCATCCCCTGCAAAACTGAGAGGTGGGGAAATGGCGCTTGCTGGTGGCGAGAAAATGCATTCGACGAGTGGAAATGAACAACATCAAGGCACCGCTCTGCTCTCTAAAACACTAAAAGGCAGCGCGCCGAAGTGCGCGGAACAAAAGCAAGAAGGGTGATGATGATGCACGAAACACTACCACTAACAAAGCGAGCATAGTGTACGCATAGTGCCGGAGCGAAAATGTCAGACGACGACGGCGACGAAGACACAAAGGAGTCTGGGGTTGGATATCGTTGAATAAAATTGGCGCCACCAGGATGAAGTCGTCCTCGTCGTTTATGGTGCGCTATCCGCTACCCCACCACACCCACCTCCCTTGCGTTTGCAGTGCTGAATCGAACGCTCGACTTAATCGGGAGCGGGTTGGTTATCGCTAGCTTTTGCTGGCATGGTGTGATAGCGTCCTATTTTTTAAAAAAAAAGGGGGGAACACAGGAGCCTGGAAAGAAGACGTGTGACATCATTCGCCTTTGTGTGTCATCTGGGTTGGAAAGTAGTAATACTTGGCACAAATTTGCACAACCACTAAGGGGGGAGGGTGGGAGATTGTTTTTCTTCTTCTTTTTGCTATGAGTCACCGTGAAAGTGTGACACTTAAAGATACAATGTAGCGGGGTTGTAATTTGATCAATTTTACAGTTTACAATTCCTGGAAGAAAACATCATCCATTCGGAAGTGTCTTAGTGAGTTCGCGCCACTGCAGAGCTCTCACTGACAGGTCGTTTGATTAGTTCAGTTGTGTCAGGTTGACAGTTGTTACTTGCGGTGGGGGGGGGGGGGGGAAAGGAACCACCAAAACCAATCAGCCTGCGGTTGCGGGTGAGATGTCAATCAGCGAAGTGTGCCACCGAAGCGCCGAACAACGATAAAATTGTTTTAAAGGTGTTTGAAGAAGTGTTGAACATTGATAATACATATCGACAGCTACTGGGAGGTACGTTGTCACGTGGATGGGCGAGAGAGAAAGAAAGAGAGAGAGAGAGAGAGAGAGAGAGAGAGGAAATAGGAGAAAATTGAAGAATAAAAAAAATCACTCCCTGTACTAGTATTTGACAGGAAAAAGCTTTTATCATGTGGTCGTCGTCGTTCGATAGCTTTGCAGTGGAAACAGCAGGGCAGGAGGACGAACGCTGTATTATGTCACACGCCATACAGCGTGTTTGTCAGTCAATTGTGTCAATTGTGGCGAAAGCAGCCAACATTCCGCTCCAGCCAGAACCCAACCTCTGGGCTCTGGCCCGGCAGGTGCGGGGTGTGGAAAAAGATAGAGCACAAGGTAAAAGCGACCTAAGTACTGCTGCTGCTGTTTGCTGAAACGATCGTGACATATTTTGAAGTGGGCTGGCGGGGTTTTTTTTTTTTTTTGAGTGGGAAAAGTATTTCTTTGCTCCTTGTTTGCCGAAAGGAAAATACTTTCAATGTTGATTTCTTTGGATACAATGGAATGGAAGGTCGATTCAATTTGCCATTATGTGGAGGAGAGGTACAGGTTAAGTCGTTTAGTCGTTTCGCACGTTTTACACATTACATTGCAGGTTGTGCGCTACCGATTAGATGTCAATAAGAAATTGAACGACTAATTCGATACTCGTGGTGTTAATAAGCTTGTGCAAGCTGTCATAACAGAGAGAACATTTGGTATTTTGTTATTATATTTTGATGTTCCATCCCCTTTGAACGAAGCGATGACGTTCGCGTAGTAGAACCGTCAAGGATTTTGCATTTGAATCCTTTTCCAATTTTTATTACTTACTTTATAGGACTTTCCATGCTCTTTTATTAGGTTAACGTGTTCCCAATACGTTTCGCTGTTCATTCAACATTCACTTTCTAGTTCCGATTCCGGTTCGGATCCCTTTTTCAACATCCTTGCCTTGCTCAAAACTCATTCAAACTTTGCTCCAATGGATTACTACCGCTTTGTCCTTGTTTCGGACAGTGGTTCTAGTATTTGTTCCGGTCGGAGAAGTTTTCTCCCCGTTTAAATCATCTAGCCTTAAACTGTGTCGCTGTTTTAGGTCCTTTTATTTGTCCTTTTTTATTTTTGAATCGATAACAGTTACGCTACGATCTGGGATAAGATTGCTGGAGACCGCATTGCTTAATTACTGTGTAATTAAGTCAGCAGGGAAAAGTTTACACTGTGCTGAAACTGCAACTACAGTATTCGTCATAATTATGCCACCATCCGCGCACCAAATGGTGACTGTGTGAGACGAATACAAAATGAGCAAAGGACATCATGCAATTTAAACAGATAAACCTTTTTTAAATCACAGAACATAGTAGCAGCTTTATGTCAAAAATGCAAATGTTCTTTTATTTGACAGCAAAGCTTCAAATATGCTCCAAAAATGATTTCCTTTTTCATATTTAATTAATGTATATTTTTGAATTTGACATACATTTAATTTTACTGAGTACAAACATTTTCATTTGAGTAGAAAAATTTAATCCAATTTTAATTGCCAAAAAAGTTGCTCAATTCAACATCACTTAGGTGTCTGTGTGTTGGCTTTTCGCTGCAAAACAGCAACAGCAATTGTCTAGCGAACCGCCAATTTACTCGTTAGCTCCCGTAACTCCCTTGCCAAACTAACCAATTTCGTCCCCCCGGAGGGCGTCATGAATTCTCAATGTAATCAGAGCTGAGAAGAAGCTTCATGTTGAAGTTTGCAATCCCACACACACACCGCAGAAACCAACACAGAAAAAAGGATTGGTTTGTTGGTTTTGCGAAAATTGCATCGTGATAGCGTTTTTTTTTGTTGCTATCGTCAGTAGAACACATCGCTTTTCGTACACGCTGAAGAGGAAATGATTTATCGTGTGTAATCGGTAAAAAATAAAAATAGAAAAAAGAAAGAAACCAACTGCATTCACAGCGTACAATGACCGAAAGCGATACGACAGCGATGCAATTACGGTTACGTTTGCGTTCTTGTCTAGCAGTGGTTTTGGCTGTAAAAGTTTCCCATTTTCAGCTGCAAACTTTGCGGATAGAATGCAACTCTGCGGCAGCACCTCTTTTTGTTCGTGGTTGTGTTAGTGTGATGGTGTGTAGAGGATAAAAAAGGGTGCTGTAGCTGTGTTAATAAATAAAAATAATTGGCTTTTGCTGAGGGAAGGCACACAATACAATTGCAGCAGAGTAATATCTTTACTATGAACACGTAAAAAACAGTCAACGAAAGGATTTCTCTTTAAAATAAACCATTTGTAAAAAAAAGAGGTAAATTGTAATATCATCTGCTGCTGAGTGCTGTTTTTTTTGTTGTTCATCCAAAACCCACAGCCGCACACCAGGAGAATGTTTTCCCATTTCATGCGAAGGAAATGAATTCCTTCATTTCGCTCGCAAGCGAAACGTCCATCGCACTGCGGTTTGCCGGCATCTCATGATGCCCGAGGTCTTGTGGCTTTATTTCCTGCCCATTTTTACCCCCCCCCCCCCCCACTCTACCCATACCCATCGTGGCAGAAAGGGTTCGCCGGCAAGACGATACTGTTACCGATTTCCAATCTAGCCAGGCACAGAAGCACAGATGGAAGGAAACTAGAAGCAAATGCAGCAGATTGAAAAAACTCCTCAAAATAGGCGGAACGTATTGCACTGCGGTGCATCGTGAGAGCAACCGGGGATGGCACTACGAGATCTGTCCTGGTGTCTTGGTTTAGTTTTTCTTTCCCTTGTGCCTTTTCTACCTTCCGTTTCTTTCGTAACTTTCTTCACCATTCAAAACGCGCCAAGATGCACATTCGATCCGCGTGTAATTTGAACCCACCCCGGGCACTGTTCCAAGTTGCAGCAGTGCAGTCGATCTTTGATGCCACCTATCGGGAACCCGATGGATGCAAAAAGACGGTGTGTGTGTGTGTCGAAGAAACCTCACACACGCGGGAAAGGGCGCGAAAGGGAAATAGCTGGATCCTCTCACGATCCGTCAATGCAATTAGAGGAAAGTGTGAAAGATCCGATCGGGTCGGAGGATCGGAGCAGTGTAGATCGGAACGTGAACACACGAAATTCGATAAACTTGTGAGCGCAGTGGGTCACGGGGTTTTATGGAGACAGAGGACGATGCGGGGGTGGGATGCTTCCTCAGGGCGAAGTGAAGGTGATGAAAGCGGATTCTTAACCCGATACCTTTCGCTTCGTCGTGGTGAGCTACTTTACGGATTTGCGCTTTGGAAAAATGGCACAAAGAACCGATTGGAGAAAAGGGTTGTAAGGGAGGTTTGAAATATTTTACGCTGAGACTGATCCGTGGCTTTGATCGTGATGGGACGGTGGTTAGATTTTGGCTGTATGGTTGGTTGGACAAGAATGGTTGGCAAAGGTTGACAGCATCATAGGTGATTAAATAACTTTATTTTACTTCCGGAAAGCAAACCAATTGGAAGTTTATTACTTTCAAAGGTAAATTAATGACTTTAAAAGTGTCCTTAAAGGTATCTTAAGCTTGATCTTTGTATCTTTCATAGGCATTGATTAATAAGATTAGAACAATTCCAAAGAGAAGTCCCAAAAGCTGGCAATTGATTAGTCTACCGAAGAGTTGTAAGCTTTTAATTAGGACTTATCAATTAATTATGCAAAAGACGATAGCCGTCGCTGCGGAAATAATCGACGATAGGGTAGAGATCGTAGAATTTCAGCAAATACTAACCGGCAAAAAGGGTTTGTCTCGACCATTCAACCCGTTCAAAGTTGATGAACTCAAAGTTGTGGTGCAAGAAAGAGCAAAGGTGAATTTTGGGAGATCAGCTAAAATCGATTAATTATAAAACAATGGACGGAAGAATCGGACGGCAAGTGGAAATTATAGGGTGTAATTATAAGGAGAGGCCAGAACACTCCGTAAGATGCGGGTGGGTCGTTTTGTTGGGAAGATAAGGACGCAGATGCTTGGCGAAAGCATGCAAATACAGCTCCATTCATTGTGCTCATCAAATTAAGGGATTAGTTCCTATTGAGTAACTCCTAGTAAGGATTATTATACTGGGAACTCCTAATGGATCATCGACTCTAATTAATACAATTGATGGTATGGTGACCATTGCCTACGGAATATACAAATAAAGGTAGATAATCTTTGATTCGACAAAATTATCAAAAGTATCGTCGTTATATATATGTTTTTTTACAAGTGAAAAGTTTTTTTATTATATATTTTGTAGATAGATTTGATGTAACTGCATACAAACCCGAAGTATTACAACAAAGCAAATCAATAAAAAAGGATAAAAATAAAATTAAATAAAAAGTAAAAGGACTAAAATAAAAAGATACGTAAAGAGATCCCTAATCTACAACTAAGGACATTAAACATTATGTAAAAAGCTTCAATGAATAAGCTCAGCATAAGATACGGTACGGTATATAAGATAAGGTACAGTATCGGACATTAAGATAGGACCCTTTTTTTCAATGCACCGTGCACTTGTTTTGCCCCGTTACTTGTGTTTGTGTGTGTGTATGTGTGTATGTGTGTGTGTGTATGTGTGTGAGTGTGTGTGTGTGTGTGTGTGTTTGTGTGTGTGTGTGTGTGTGTGTGCATGTGTGTGTGTGTGTAGTAGTAGAAAGAGAGTGTGCTTTTTAATGTTTATTAGCAAGTGCGCGGGTTTGTGTCTGAAAAACATAGCTTGCCATGATGTCATATTGCGTTGAAATTATTCTTATTATGTGTGTTATTATGTGAAACATTGTGCGTTTACACTTGGATAAAAACTAAAGTTTGCATCGACAGCAGCGCTTGTTCCTCGGACGAAAACGCAGGTGTGCTGTTTCATGAATGTGAATGCGACACCGGTGCGAAATGGACACGCGCACAATAGCAATGAACTCGGCATTCCCTCACAGGTGTTTCTCCAGTGCACGCCATTGAAAGGCCTTCGTGCATCTCTGCGTTGCACGTTGTGTGCGAATGGTAAACTTTGTGCGTGCATTGAGCTGGCGCGCACTTATTCTTTTCAATGGGCGTTTTGTTTCATGAGCGCGGCAGTATTCTTTTCTCGATTTTGAAGGGAAGACGCTTACTCGCGTACTCGTTGATAGTTTTTATCCATGCGATGTTTTTGCTGCTCCAAAACGATGTAATTAATCGCGTATAGAAGTAGAACGCAGGCAGAGCACGGGATCAGCCGTGTCCAAGTTTTTAACCAGTGCGTTCTTGACGGTCCAAGCAAGCAATGTTAGTAACAATGGGTCGAGGTAAACGTTGTACCGATCATCAGCGCCATGTGTAAAAGCGAATGGCTGCTGCTGGCATTAAGCGCAAAAGGATCGAGTTCGTAATGGAACGATCGCGCACTTTTGTGGCAAACGCGCTTTGGACAACCGAAACGTGCTTAGACAACTGAAACGCGTTTGGACAACCGAAACGCGCAAGTCAACCGGACGTCCTCAGAAGACCACGGCGAAAGAAGACCGTAACATTGTTAATACATCGAAAACACACTGATCGCGAGGGCGGTGGTCCTGCTTATCACACCAAAAACCTAACCCAAAACACAAAAAAACTACTTATAAATCTATTCGAAACGACCTACTTGTGAAACAAACACACACATCAATACACATTCAAACATACATCCACACACACATACACACACACACACAAACACACACAAACACACATACACACACATACACACACACACACACAAACACAAGCACATACAAACCACACATAAACTTGACCCAACGGGTGCACGGTGCGTTAAAAAACCAATGCCCTATCTTTCTGTCCGATACTGTACAAAGAAGGCCGCACCATATATTTAAACTATGAATAAATAACTTCAGACACTTTCTAAATAAAAAACAAATAAAAAAGGAAAAATAAGATAAAGTGAACCATTTACTGGGTAATATTTGCAAAGCCCCCTTGCTTAACCCGTCCAATCAATCATAATTTTCCATTGCATAATATAAATAACAAAACCAGCATCCCAAGTTGACCTAATTTCTAATGATTACTTTTCCTTTTCTCTTCCTTTTTCCCCCCAGGTACGTGTGACTCCATCCGCTTTTTCAGCGTAACTTGCATTATTCAGGAAAAAGTAAAATGAAAAAAAACCTCCAGACCAACCAGGCAGCAGGATCTTAATCATAATCATAACAATCGAACACACCTTCTGCCAGCGCGTATCAGCGGGAACGCGGGGTTTATGTTCGATTTGTTTTCATCGCCGAGACTCCATTAAGCAGCGATTCACGATCCACAAGCACAAGCCCAGCTGAGATTTACTCTCGTAAGGGCGGGGGGAAAGCGTCTTGGGGATGCACACCGGTTGGTAGGGTAGGTGGCAAACATTCTCCATAACGAAGCAGGAAACTTCTATATCCACCCGGACACATCCATTAATACCCGGGGCCACCGGGTGAGCTCTCGCGTGGGGGTTTCCCCCCCTTTCAGACGCACACCGGCGGCAGCGACGGTGAGAAATGTTTACGTCTGACGTGGGAATAATTTTCCAAATCTAAATCGCAAAAAGGTGGATGCGCTGCGGCAGCGGTTGCGGCGAACGGACAAAGCGAAAACGGGGTGGAAAATCTCGTCCGAAATGTCTGTTTGTTTGTACACATGTGTGTGAACGCGAACGCGGGTAGGGAAATGAAGCAATATGTAGTAGTGGTGGAGTAGGCGTGGAAAAAGGGAAAAAGGTAAAGACACAGGCAGAAGACGTGCGAACAAATGCCGAAGGAAAGCGCAACCATCAATCTTTCAGCGGACGAACGAAGCGAACGTACGACCGAACGGTGTCGGGAGAGCGTACGGAGCAATATTTTCTTCGCTTTATTCGATTACCTAATAGGTGAACCGGGAAAACAGAATTCCTTCGATGAAAAGGAAGGAGTGGAGTGGGCAAAAAAAAGCAAAGCAATTCGGAAAATTCCCTCGCCCCACCCTTGGTTCCTGGTTGCGCCTATCTACTTCTACGCCTTCTACTGTGAAATCGGTAGCAGTCAAAATAAATCTTCTCATTATGCGTCCTCGCCTGTGCTTCCCATTTTCACCTAATGAACAGAGTTAGCGCGAGAAGGAAGGGGGGAAGAGTGGTTGTGGGAAACTTCGGGATGAAAAATGGGACAGTAGGGAAAAGTCTTAGAGAGAGAGAGAGATAGAAAGGCAGTAAAAACTTTACCCCAACATTCATCAAACGCTGCCGTTTGATTTGCGGTCAAGATTTTCCGGCTAATGCTACCGGAGCAACAACACTGGCAGCAAGGGAAAGCTCCCCTCGAGGAGATCCATTAAACTTTTCCCTTTTCTATGGACAAAATCGATTAGCGCACACACACACACACACACACACACACACACAAACACATTTTGTTTTGCACGGACGAGCGCGCGCGCTCGCCCATTTGCTGCGTTTGCGGTTTTATCACGTGCGCGCTTGCCATTTTTGCGACGACGGCTCGCAGGTCGCACCCGTCCCATCATCTCGAGCCGGGCGAGCAGCGCAAATGGTGAAAAAGTTTCTAATGAGAAGTTTAAATTGGTTCATTTATTGATTTCGGGTGAAAATTGTTTATCAACGCGTGCCCGGGCCTTTGCCGGGAATTGTCTCCCGGGCTTCCTGCGCTGATTCGGCTTCGGAGGTGGGGTGGGGGGTTTTTGTTTAGATTGGCAGCAAATCTTTATTACTTTATATTGATCGTTTTGCCCCCGAGGGGGTGGGCTCGAATGTTTGATGCGAGTTTGATTTTGCCGATGGATAGATAGGACCGTGCCGTTGATCGAATGTTCTATTTTAAGAAAAAAGCCAAAAGACGCTGAACATTGTTTGGCAGTCTTGGTAGCGGCGTGTGATGCAGCGATGTTGAAAACTTTCCACGGCATTAAGCATATTAAGAATGTGAAATTTTACTTTTTTACAGTCAGTTTTACACGAATATCTTTCCTGTTTCATTGTTTTTAAATCAAAGCAAACGTCAAAGGCATTTGTTAAGCATAATGCATAATGCAGAAATTTATAACAATTATCAAAACACATGTTATTTAAAGCATAAAAGATAAAAAACAGCACAAATGTAAAGAGAAGATATAAAAAAGAAAAACAAATATAATATAACAAAACTAGAAACAAAAACATGTCGCAAAAGTAGAAAAGTAATAAATGAAAAACGTCCAATCCTTAAAGAATTACATGGAAATGGACTTCAATACTTCTAAAGCAAAAAGAAATAGAACATAAAGTAGAATAAATTGACGATCTTAAGGATTTACACTATTAATTTATTAATGTTTTGATGTTTCTTAAGAAAAAAATTGATTTATAAATAAAAAATATTTTAAAAACACAGATAGTACAAACAGCATAATTCAAAATGTAGGAAAATTACCGACAGAACCTAAAAAGGCCGAGAAGAACATCAGCACTTTTTTGGAATATTGCAATACATTATTTTTTTATTGATTTAAAACAAATTATCTGGGTCGCTCCCGTTAAACATCTTCAATTTGCACACCTTTCCCCTTCTTCATAATCAACCAAAGTGTACAAAAGATTGCAAAAATAGCTGGAGTTTCTCTTCTCGAAGCTGATAAATGCTGCTGATAACGCCACTGGGGGGAAACTAAACCTCACACTGTTGACCCCCAACACGCTATGCTACATTTTTTTCCCCCATTCTTCTTTACACATTACTTTAAACAACCGTTAAATTCATAACCGATCAAAAAACGGCCGCTCTGCACACATTACCGATCACGGGTGCGATCATTACATGCTGCAGCTTTTGCCTTTCTGCCCGGCTGGCATGGCAAGCGGCATACCGGGCTTTAATTTAGCTTTCTTCTTCGCCGTATCATTGACGGAACAAATTATCTCAGAGCTCGCTCGCCGAGCAGCACAGGCAGCTATCTACCATGGAACCATGGAGAGTTATTTTTGTCTCCACCTTAACATTACACCGGGCACCAGTCAACCGGTTTGCCGCGGTGGCGCGAATGCTCATTTCGCATTGATCGTGTCGTTTATTTTTGTTTGTATTTTTCTTTTTCGTTAGTATATTATAAAATGTCGAAAAGGCGGCAGAAAAATGTTGGCCAATTTTACCATTCCCCGGCACCCGCAGTGAGTCGCGGGAGGAACCGGTTCCCGCTGAATGATGCTGAATGACGGAGATGGAGATGGGCTCGCATCATCAAACCGGTTGGTCCGAATTCAACACCGACCGATACGCACAGGCGGGTGCACGGCGGGACACTATTGGGTTATTGGCGTGGCAGAATCTCGTTTGCTGGGAATTTCTTATCATAAATGAGTTTATCCACAGGCATGTCGATTTTTCAATGATGTTTGGCTTGTTTTTTGTATTTTTTGCTAGACGTATATGGGATTTGTGCTGACATCATGGATTTTGTGTTTTTGAGCTCAACATAGAAGCTGCAAATCCTGTTGATGCAGCTCGAAAATCGACGCACACACACACACACACACACACACACACACACACACACACACACATTCCAATCGTCCCGAAAAGGCCCACCGTGTACCGGTGTACCTTGGCAAAACATGTCCAACTGCCAATGCCAAGGTTAGGGCGGTGGAAAGGGTATCGTGTTTCAGCTTTGGGGATGGATAACGAACATAAAAAGGTGTACCAAAACCTGCACTTGTCAACGAAATTGATGAAAGAAGGGAAAAACTGGGTAAAAACACACAAAAAAAAGCATACAAAATCGAACACTCTCGATCTCGAGAGTGAGCATGATTGTTGTCTATCGCTTTTGGGTGATTTTTTGCTGTTTTCTATGCTGAGTAGTTAAGCTTGCTGCTATTTAAACGCCTTTCAACGTGTGCGTGATCGAGTGTGTGACGATTTTACTTTTTTTCTCCCTCTCTTGTTTATGTTCCGTTCTGTCCCATTGTCACCATGTCATCCGAACCTTGATGCTGGTGCAATGGTGGCAAAGCAATAAACTAAAAAACTCCGACCACACCACAAACCAAACCCATCAAACCGAGGCAGCAAACCGCTTAGAATCACTCAATCTACCAAAACAATTTGCTCGCCGCGCTCGAGAAAAGAAGATTGGAAGATAAATCAAAATCGGACGACCTCCTCGCACACAGGATCACAGCACAGAGCACAGGAAGGAAGGAATTCACAGGGGACCTTCGCAAAGGGCAAACATAAAAATTCAACCTCAAAACGGACGACGTGCCATAATTTATGCATGCTTTTCGGGACAACGTTGGCAGCCATCGCAATGGGATATAAATGTCTCAGCGATCAGGAAGAGAAAACGACGATGGGATAGCTCTCTTCCCTTTCCATTTATCATTCCCATTGAATTGTGGCTCAATCTTGTTCCGACTTTCCAGTGAACAATTGAATCAATTCGGCCCCCGTAACTCGCTTCTTCCAACTCGTGGAGAACATTGTCACCCATGGGACGGACAGCCGAGGTGGCATGGGAAGATTGTTTTTGTTCGGCTTTTTTTTTTTTTTTTTGGTGCGCGAAAAACACTTTTCCCAACACCAGTCTCCACGTCGACTAGCGATGCAAACGATGCTTCAAACACTTGTGGTGCGCCGTTCTGCTTGGTTCCGCGCCACGCTACCTGTGCAACAAGTTGTCTTAGAAACCGATTTAAAGTACCCCACACCGTGCCGCCGGCAGGCAAAACCGTTTATCTCGAATGCCTTATCTATTTTTACTTGGTAACGGGGCGTACGGCGTACAAATGCGCGCGATCGTGTTCCGCCAGTGTGCGGCAGGTGCAGGGCGGCTCTCTGAAACGCTCAAACCGCGACAGAATGTCTCAGGTACGAGACGTGCGAGGATCGTTGCTTACGGAAAACGAACGCAAGGTGCTAGTGCAAGTGGGAGCAGAGTGTTGCGGGGTAACGTGGACGGAATTGCTTAAGAATTTCTCAAGACCAAATTTCGATGCCGACCCGGGCGCTCGGGCGGCGGCGTTAGGTCCCGGTACCCGAATTCTTCACATTTCAAGCCCGGGTCTTACGCAAAGCGGGTCTTGTGCGTAAAAGGGTTGAATGGCGGGAAGGCAGGTGGTTTACGATGGTGTGAGTTTCTGTTTTTTTTTTCGGTTTTTCGGTGTGATAAATTTGTTTGTTATCCGGACAACGCGCTTTATGACAAACATGAGCAAAAGCGGGTTGAATATGAAACGAGAAACAATTCGGTGACAGACAGTTGGCTGTTGGTGGCCCGGCTGGTAATATGGGTTTGTTTTATAATTCAACGGTTTGAGAAGATTTATAAGCCTCAAGCTTGAATAAATTTAGGTGTTTGCAGATTACAATTTTCAGTTGATTGGCGAAACAACGAAGCACATCACATTGCGTTACAGAATTTTAAAAGATAACATGTCAAACAGGTGAAACAATGTAAAACATTTCGAGGATTTCGTGAGAATGTACCTCAACGGAGATTGGATTGTATATTGGGCGGATATTAAAAGCGAAATGATAATCAATTTTATCAACGACACCATCGCTGGTATCGGAGCACGAAGAACAGATTGATCAGGTATTAATGCGCCTCATATTTATTCCAACATTTTTCGAGCACGTGAGAATACGGAGGTTTTGCATATGATGTTTATTGCTGTTCAGCGCCAGAAGCGTTGTTGGGCGAGAAATGGAAATAGGAGGGCGTTTTTAATCATTTCCGATTAATTTTTCTCGCATTTCAATTCATTTTAAACGCTTTGAAGTGTATATTTTTTACCTCAGGTAGCCAAACAAATTGGAACGGCTGATCCATGCTGAGAATTATTAAATTATTTGACCTATAAGGGGCCATTCCTAGCGTTGAAATATTCAGCATCGCATCATCGTGCAACTTATTATGTTAATGTTACTGGAAATGAAACTACTGTAGGGCAAGGGGGGGGGGGGGGGGGGGTGAGAAAACCGTTCCAGTAGGTGCCAATGAGTATCGCATTCCACTGTATTCCGGTCAAATTTAAATGTAAATTATGAAGTCACTCAGCTGACTTCAATTTCGAACTGGTGGCGTGGTAGTTGCGTACGACACATGCCACCACACTGGTCGGACCTGTTTCTTCGGTCCCGAAAGATACATAATTTGATCAAATTTGAATCGCGTTAGTGTCGATCGTTAATTTATCACCTTCTGGGCTTGTTTACTATCCGGATTTAGCTAGGCACAAACTAGTCATACGACTTGTTTTTTGTGCCGTCTTAAACGAAGTGTATTTGGAGAGTTCATTTTGACAGTTTCAACTTTACATTGACCTCTGAGGGATTTGATTTAAATTTAGTGTAAGTCAGATATCATGTTTGATACAGAAGAGCAAAAAGAAAGAAGAGAGAAAATTTGCAATCAGTGTGATGCTATAATGTATGTTTATAGCTACAAATCGAGATTGATTATTTATAGCATCATTATGGCATAGTAGCTTAGTGTCCATACATCATCAGTTTACTACATAATATTTTAATTTTCAATTGCTGTTTTGATCTAGTTGTTTAAATAATATTTTGACAATTTTAAAGTACTTTCATTGTATGCTATTCAAATTAGTGTTTCGATTAGTATCTCTTTTTGCAACCTACATTGCCAGTTCTAAAATCTTACCAAAACAAATTTTCAACGTAAACTATTTAACTCTGCTCTGCCCAACGCTCATAGCAGCGACCTAAAGTCGTACGCAAAGGGTCACGGCAAGCAGTAAGCCGCTGGTCATGGCCATCCACCCAATAAACCGATAGCACTAAAACCCTCGCTAGTACTGGTATCGTTGGCAGCATTTTACTAATATATGCTAATGCTACTGCGAACGCTGGCCAGTAACAACGTCCACGATCGATTGTTCGCCGGAAGGGGCCCGGGACTGGAGCTGCCCTTAAAGTCACCGCGCGCTGTGTACGACCGTGCAGAGATTAATTAAAATAAATGATTTCAGTACGGCTAGCCCACCAAATGGCAACCATCGAGCGCGCGAATATAATGCCACCACTAAACCCTCTATTTGCAATCTCGTTGTCGCTTCTCGATAGGACCGCAACCACACGACCTGTAAGCCGTACAACCAGTGGTCCACTAAGGTATCGGCCGAGCCTTTGCCGAGATTTGTCGTTAGATTCTGTTCGATAACGGAAAAGGCCATTGCGGAACGTGACGAATGACGTCTGCAAATTGATTGTTGATTGTGCTAATTGGACCTGTGAAATGGTTTCGCAGTGTGCGTGCACCACCACCTGCCTGCCTGCATGCCTGCTCCGTGCTCCGTGTGATTGTGGCTCATTGTTTGCTTATCGGCAGTTGGCGGCAGTGATTATTATGAACCAAATTATGGGTCGTACAACGATAAGGCTAAAACAAGCATTTAGTGTATGCTTACGAAAGATAAGACACTGAGCTACAAAGCAACCAATTAAACATGGCATGGTATTAGATAACAGGTCCACCGCCAGGGCCTGCCAGCTAGCAATTGGTTTCGGTTTGGCAGCACCCCAAGCAAGACTCATGGCTTGCAAATCAAGCATAATTCCTTTGCTGAGTGTGTCTGAGCATTGGAATTTAAATCCCAAGAGCATTGGACCATTAACAGCTATGTAGTACGAGATTAACTTCCACTACACCTCACCACCGCACGCCGAGTATGGGTGTGATTGAGCATTTCAATTTGTACCTCATTACGTATCCTCGCGGGGAATCGGCCAAACCTACAAACGAGAATTAATTTAAGCTCTCGTGATCAATAACTTTGCCAGTCAAAATAAGAGGGAGAGAGCGCACGGCAATAATCCTCGGACATGTTACACAACATCCCTTCGTCGACCCCTGTTTTCGTGCGGTACATTATATAGCACGTGGGTATAATACAGCTCCACAAAAAATAATAATAAAAGAGAATCCGGCGTCAATCAAGCCGGTCGCGCGAAACCTATAATTTATCGCAACTCTCTTCTGCCGTTGCTCTTGCATCCAAATTTGCCTCAATTTGTGAGCCAAAATCAAAAGAAACCAGCAAAGCAAAGCTAAAAAAACAACAGCACACAATATGACAGGCTCAGCTGACTTCATTCACCAGTCCGGAGTACGGTGTGGTGTGCATTTGCGCCGGGCTAGATTCTTTGAGCCCGTGGCCCGTGCATGTTGTTTAGCATGCTAGCAATCATCCATCAGGCTCACGCCAGCCCGTGTATGAGCGCGTGTGCCTGTGTGTTCATGGTTTTGTCTAGACATGTTCATGTTGACCTCATCATCATCATCATCACCACTAGCACCACACACACACACATACACACAGTGGCACGCCTTCCCACAGGTGTCAATCAGAGAATTTGAAATCAAGGTACAAAAGTGTATGTACATACGTGTGTGCCTGGTTGAACGTTTTCAACAGCGTTCGAAGGATGATGAAAAATGATCCGACCGTATTAGAGATGAATGGGTTTCTGCGAAAGCTAGGTGTACGTCTAATGAATTTAATCTGAAACATTCAACAACACGGGCTATAGTGGCGAAGGATCTCTGGTGCCCGTTTTAATTGGCATGAGAATAGAACAAGAGCTGTTATTCAATATTCCAATCATTGTTATTCTTTTTCAATGCGGTGGATCAGACGTGATATAAAAAGCGAACAAACATGTTAGCTTCAAAATAAATAATAATTTTCCCTTTGCACTGTTGTGCACAGTTGAACAAAACATCATATTCAATGATAAAGAAGTGTTTAATGATTCCAGGTAGATTTTGTAGCCCATAGTTTGACATTTGATGTTTGTAATTGTGTGAACATTCTACGTATCGCTTAATGGTGCGATTGATTCTACTAAAGCCCCAAAGCATAATTAAAGCATTTAGACCATTTAGAAGCCTAAAACCGAGCACCAAAGCGATTTCAAAGTTATTAAATCAATAATGGCTTAACGTATGATTAATATATTCACTACCACGGACTGCATTTTTCTAACGTAAATCGTCAAAATAGTCAATATTGGGACCCTTTCCGTTTTAAGGTCGGAGGCTGAAATTTCAGCCTGTCAGCTGTTTGCATTGTTTAGCAGTTTTCGAGCAGCTATTTAAGTGGGTATAATATACAGGTGGGCTTATCCCAAGGTGTATGAATTTAGAAGGCTGATGTTTATCGCTTCTGTTTCTGAATGAATATTTTAAGAGTCTTTTGTGTATTCGTAAAGCTTCCAGAAAGCTTGTTTGAGCAAAAGTGTTCACCCAAACTGTCAAAAAGTGATATTCAAAATTGGTTATAAAAAACATGCTATGAGATCACCTGGACTACATACACTTTGATTCTGGATTCCACCACCAGATCTCTTTAATGCACCTTGGGATAAATGTAAACATAACCTTGTTTTGCCATTTTTCGAGCAGGTACACGAATCTAATTCTAGCTTTTAGGCTAGAATAATCTAGACTTAAAATTGTAGGCTAGTTTTGTGTGTGGTTTTGCATGCAGTGTTTACATGATTTCAGGCTCGAACTGTCAAACTCCATACAAAAAACTGACTAGAATCGTGACGGGCTCCATTATTATTTTTTTAATTTCGGATGACTATATTCAATCATTCATCTGCCAGCTTCTGCACTACGCGATATGGTTCTTTTCCCATCTGTTTTATTGCGGGTATAAATCAAATACAGTTAAGCTGCTTGGCAATTATTCAACCAAATCCTGTGTTTCTTTCGCTAGCGAAAATTTAAACTAATTGTGTAAATGTAGATTGTTTTAAATAATATATCAACATAGCACGAAGTTATCACAAATGAAATAAACCTCCCAGCAAAGCTTCCACACTGACTAGAAATACGTCCTGTATAACCTTTTTGCAGAACAGTAAAATTCAAAAATAAAGTAAACACACCTAAAAAAAACTTCCCTTTAAACGCTTTTTAAAATCTAATTACACATTAGCCCAAGCGTATCAGCATAATTGAAATGCTTAGATCATAATTTTTAATCTTTATCGCTTTACGTGCATCCTTGAAACGAAACGAACTTATCAAATACGACCGGCACACCAAAATGCACCGGGACACAAACTTACGCAACGGAAAACAAGCCATCGCAGCATCGCGCACTGTAAAATGCTGCCCCGAGGACGTTCTCTCTTTTGCGCCAGAACGCTGCCAAAGTCAATATGGGGCGAGGGCGGCACGGCGTCACCCGGTGGACGAGCACAGGCACACATTCACACAGGCCCCACAACGGCAGGACTAATCTCATTAAATTAATGAATGTGAAAAATCACTTCAAATCAAATCTCACTCCCCTACACAGCAGCCTACCCCTGAAACATGCCCCAGCGCTAGACCATCAAGCTTCGTCGTTCTGCTAGACAAACTTCCGACCAGGTCAGGAAATTATTAGCATTGGCACGAGGAGCGGCGGCAAGCGAGCTAGGTTTGCACATACACACACACATACAAAAAAAAAGTCATCCATCCATCTTGCCAGCCAGGAACGATCGTTATCTTTCCCGGTACGGTGGTCGTTTAGCGGGGAAGCGTCGTACAAGGACGAGATTATAACAAAGAAGCGAAAGAAAGCAAACGACTCTTGACCGAAGATGACGATGCCGGCTGTGTCTTGCATCGTGTTACAAAGGGCCTGTGCAAGGACCTGTAGCCCGATTTATGACGACGCCCGCGCCACTAATGGGCATTATGGAACGGAAATTTGGCGAATATTACTCATCGGTGGGAGGGAACAATTTAAAGCATTGGAGCAATTTTTAAAGCTTCTTTTCTTTTCTTTCTTTTTTAAATATTTTGATAAACAAAGAGAAAGTGAAAAGTCCCCTCCCTGTGTTTAGTAATCAACGCGTTTGTCGTAAAATGTTAAGAAATTCAAAATTTCGGCCTCATCGGCACCATCCAGAGATTACGATCACACCGTCTGTGGTCTGTTCGGGCGGAGGGATTTTGGTTAGCGGGTTAGGTGACTAATTTAGTAATGGACACGAAATGGCACGCTCGTAAAGCATGGTACAAGCGCGTTGCCAACCGGTGCAACATAAAAGTGGAAACTAATGAATCACGCCCGCTGTCAGACGGGTGCCACACCAAAAAGGCGATGCAAACAAGTACAAGGAGGTATAAAAATCAATGAACGGCAATGTTTAAAACAGCAGCATTGAGTTTTGCCAAACTATGGAGCAGAGGGTGCTGCACATACTTTTGCTGCATGTAATTTACATTTAAATGGTAGAGGGTGAATAATGAAGAACGTGAAAAAAACCCCTATCTAACGAAGGCAAGCTGATTAAAATTGAATTATGATGTTGTTATAACAAACCAGCTTTAAAATCGATTATGTGCTATTCAAAATATTCATGATACGTACTGCTGTGCTAACATATAAAATGTGCAATAATTAATCACTGCAAACGGGCTCCACTAAGTGTAGGCGCACAGTTGCGCATGCATATTTTAGAACGACTGACGAACAAATTAACAAAACCACCAACACACGCCAACTAAAAGCATCGACCGTGCGCCCGCTAAAACGCAAAACTGCATTCAGCGCGTTTTGTAATGATGTCTGAACCGAACGCATCCGAACATCTGTGGTTGCCGGTGCAGTTGCCGCTGTTGTCTGCTGCTGCTGCCTGCTGCTGCTGCTGCTGCACCCGACGCGGTAAAGAATGTTGACCTGAATAGCTCGCGGCTTTTTGAAGGTGGTGGCCAAACTAGCCAGAACCGTTCGTTCCGTTTGCCCCCGCGCGTGAACCGCAGAACGTTTTACGCTGGTGCTATTTTTAAAAAATGCTCATCGTACCGTAAAAAAAGCTGCAGTTCGAGCGGGAAAGGATGGAGGAAACGCGTTGTGTGGTAAGGTTAGATAATTTGGAGGGAAATTGAAGCATACAAGTGTTTTGTCGTGACAACTGGCCTGTAACGTTTGCATTCAAAAATGGACTTTTTTCGGCAGGCTATAGAAAAAAAAACTAAGAGAAATAATTTCCTTCCACGAACACCCTTTGATAGGTAATAAATTAAGTTAACTTGCAAAAACAAATCTACGACCTTTCGACCATGCCTCTCATCAGTTATCCGGAATTTACGTCTTGGCGGCGTATAGGCATGTTTCAAGATCTACTTTTAAGATCGATCAATACCTCCTCAGTTTTCACGACAAAATTGTTGGAGTAGAACTTTTCAATCATGTTGGTTTGCATAAACAAATCGTTGAGGTGCAGCTGGAGAATGTTGGACCAATTCGTGGACTAGGATGTCATATCGAAATTCCGCCGAAATTTGTCTGAACTGAGTTTGAGCATTGAGTTTTAGCGTCATTGCTTGCCGCTAAGAAGCCAGTGGACGCTTATTATGCTTCCTGATATGTTTGTTCAAGTTTCCCTGGCACTATTTTACTGTTTGGTCGTTTGCATCAACCTACCGGCCAAGCGAACGCAGCGATATAGGTACTTGTTCCACGGTTTTCATCTACACCATCATTTGGAGCTTCTAGTCGCTCAGGAACGTCGACTATTCGGAACTGGGCTATCTTTCGATGCTCTAATTGTTGTCTAATAGAGCCAAGATGTGATAAATGCCGGAATAGGCTTATACGACGTCCTAAAAACTGCCACACGGAGTTCGTTTGACAAACTGCGGGATGCCGTTCTTTGATCGCGCTCGCTCCTGAACGAAGTTGATTCACTGTTATGGCCATCACGGTTAGAGATCGACTGATAGCGATATTCAACTTTGTCTGCTGACTCATTGGATACTATTATTGAAAGTGTACTTTACGTTTCGTTACTGCGGGTTTAGATAATCTTGACATAATATGAAATACACATATTCAATGAGAATAATTATATCCAACTGACATTAAAATATGATTCAAAAATTAAAGTCCTCCGCAGCATAACACCCTTAATTCAAAACTGAACCCAACTTTCAAGATAGTCTATTCACTACTCTTCGGCACAATTTTGCAGCCCCACACCCCGTGCCCCTCCCATTTGTCTGGCGTGCTGTTGTTCATCCTGAACGTGTCAAAAGGAATGTTTTATCCTTTCGCGTGCAAATCCTGCCGACAAAACGCCCGTGCCATTTGCACGTAATAGCGGATATATACACGGCCGTCATCCCATCATAACGCTGTGAAAGTGATCACTGTGTGTATGTGTCACGAGCTGCTGCTGGTCCGTCCGTCCGTTTCGCGTACAGACGCGCCACAAAAGCGTCTGCAATCCGCTTAACGCGAGCGCGCGTTTTAATGAATATTAAAATTATAGCCCCTCTGCATTTGCAATTTCTTTCTGCGCTGCAAAACACCATTGTCAATAAACCGTTTCTCGCGGCCCGCGTTTTTTGTTTGGTTTGGCCCGCATGGCCGCACATTTCGACGGCGGCGGCGGTGGTGTGGAAGCGTCCTCGTTACCTCCGTAAAGTTCAGAATGGATATATGTATGCACATAAATCGTTCTTGCATCTCCGCTCCACAAAACTCCATCATCAGACTCCTTGCCCTTTGAACGAGATGTATTGAATGGTTGCTGTGCCGTACGGGGTAGAGCAGGAGAATGAATAAAGCTCCACAAAACCGGAGCCACCGCTTGAGAACGCACGATGCGTTAAATGTGAAACCGGGAACCGGGGGATATATGAATTTATGTCCGGTGTGAATAGTTTATGTTCGATTCTTGCCTGCACCCGCCGCCTGCCAATAACCCGGTCGTCGTCGGATGAGTCACTCGAGAATGGCGCAAATTGGGGCCGGGTCGGAAATGTCGACATCAACTGTGTGTGAGAACCACGTGGTGGCGCTGGTTGGAGGCTGGATTTAATGAGCTGAACTGTTTGTCGAGTACATCGCCGGGTTTCGCGTGCCCTGGCCCGATGGCCTTGGAATTAATTTCGATTTCATTACTCGGGGGAAAACGGGGATTAAATCACTGATGCGGAGCTGTGGATGGCTGTGCAAAGAGTTTTCACAGATGAGCATGAGTGAGGTATAGTGCCTACCTGGAAGCAATTAAAAAACAGACAATGATGTGTTGTAAAATGTCAAATAAGACGAAAGGAGGGGCAACAATTGCAAACAAAGAGCAAAATAGCACAATGATGAGTATTAAACAAATATAAACGAAGGAAAGTGAGATTACTCCATATAAAATAAGGAGAAGAAATCAGACTTAAAAAATCTAATCAATTCACAAAAAAGGGATAGTTAAAAGAGTATAAGAACAAATATTAATATGAAAACAAAGAAGCATAAATCATTATACAAAAATTAAGCATATTTTGTTTAATTAAAAGCGAAAAAATGTAGAAGTTTATACTAAAGATGATAACTTATAAATAAAAATACTTTAAAAAGTAAAAAAGTAAAAGTTGACTCGCTAGAGTTGCATAAATGAACTACAAACACAACAAATGATACTTTAGCAATTGATCATATTCACGCAAGGACAAAAAAAACGTGATAATAAAGTAAAGCAATAAATCAAATAAATTTGTGACAGTTAAGAGTTACTGAAAATAGCATACACAAACGCCAGCCAGCCTGAACAAAAAATAATAAAAAATCGATAAATTAAGCTATCAAATGACCAAGCTCCACCCAACCCCTGGGATTGTAAATTGCACACAAACGCTTCAAATCATCGCGATACACTTCAGCGCCCTAAAAACCGGTTCATTTAAAATTCCAAAAGCCCACAAGCTCGCCGTATCAAACCCGCCGTTATCCGCCCTTTTGGAGCGCCAGACGATCGAACCCGAGGTGAAAAATGATAAAGCCTTTAAATTAATCCCTCCCCAGTGCCCTAAATGCTGAACGCTGAATGCTGAATCTGGTGCGCGAATCGATCCTAGAGCGCGCGCGGTTGAATTCCCGAATTGGCATGTGTTTTGTTTTACCAACCCCTGGTTTCCGTTCCCTTTAACACGCACCCCGGGAATTTCCCGTTCACCCCATTTCTTTTGAAAACCACCCGCTCTCATCTCGCATGAACCAATTTTGGCGATAGTTTTACAATTTGGAACGGTGCCAAACGGCCCTCCCTGGCCGCCTGGACCGGGTGGATGCCAAATGGAATGAAACGTTTCCGGCCCGAATGCCCAAAGCCCGAACAGAAGGATAGATAAATCACCCGGTTTCATCTCGGCTCGGCGTTTAAAATCGAGCTAAAATGGATCCGGTGGGGCGTTGGAAAGTATGGCAGCAGCAGCAGCAGCAGGGAGGAAGGGTACAATAAACACACATGGAAATGACTGGTGATGAATCTAGCTCCGAAATGTTTTAGTTAAAATGTCGATGGCGTCATAAAGCTACATATACCCTGGGGATGGGGGACCAAAGACCCCTTTCCTCTAGGCATGGCCCAGCCTAGCCATCCGGGTTTCACACAATTCCGCCACCAGGACCATAAAGAGTTCAATCAACCTAGTCCCTGGCGGGCAGGCACGCACACTCACACTCATACACCAAAGAGAAGTGTGAGACAACACGAACATTTCGCATTTATTTAACGTCCAATTTGGGTGCGTTTCTGTTTCGCTATGAGCAACAAAACAAAAAAACAAGCCAAATGTCCGACCTTACAGTCTCTGTTGTGCTTTAGTTTTTTGTTTTGTTTTTGCACTGCTGGTTATGTCAATAGTTTTTGTCCCGCCATGTTACGAAACATACGAGAGACGTCGATCCCATATGAGCACCAGAAACAAGATAAAGCATGAAAATGGGAGACCATATTACGCTAATTTCTTTTGCCCTTTTGCCGGCATACATTTACATGCGCGCACCATGCCACGCGGTGCTACTGAAACTGTCAAGAACGATTAACCGTCACTGTTGGCGTTGAGGTTATGTCAGCTGAGCCCGTCCGCCTCATCAGCAGACAATGTAACGGGGCGTAAGAAGACCGTTTAAGCGTACGAGACATACACACACAGTTCGATTACACGCGTTCAGAGTAGCACCAGGGGGGAGGAAAAGGAAGCTATCGTTGCCGAAACGCGGCGTTCTAAAGGTTCCAACCCCAACAATCCTTCCCACCGCCCCCAATGCGCGCATTCTCCAAATTCTCCCGCCCGTCAGAGCGAAGATTTTCAGCCGTCTTTTCCAACAATGGTGCACAGCTTCAAGTTCGAGAAAGCAAACGATAATTAAAATGTTTACGACTCATAAATTGCTTATTTATAGCACACGACCCGGGATCGTCCATTACGCACCTGCACCCGAGGCGGTGGCGCGCGCGCTCGCGCACACGCTGAACGCTCTCCGTTGGCGCCCCTGCGTCAGTGGCGACCACCGCCAGCTCGGACCAGGCGGGCTCTAATGGAGTCCCGGGGTATCGCATGACGAAGGAATTCGTCAGCTTAACGAGTGTCGGGTGGTGCAGGCCGGTCTTTATGGGCCCGAACCAGGCGAGCTAATCATAATTGGTTGAATTTTTCATCAACTCCTCCACGATGATTTTGGAGGGGAAAAGAGGGAATGAAAGTCCTGCCTAGTTTCCTCGTTCGGGACGGGCCGGTACGGTACGATGATTTTATGTTTTCTTTTTCTTTGCCCATGTATTTAAGCTCTACCTGACGTGCTTTAAGAATACGAAATGCGAGAAACTCTGGTCTGCAGCCGAAATGGAGGCTAAAAATTAACCAGCCCCCGAGCCCCGCGTGGATTGAAGCGATCGGGATGATGCCCCGGGGACGCGTTGCGACGGTCGCTTGCCCGGTAAATGTTTTATCAAGCTGTTGCATATTTAAAAAAGCTCATCCGATTGAGGGGCAGCGGCTGGCTTTCTGAAAGGCGCGCAGAGGGCGGAGGGTTCGTATCATTGGCCAGAATTTCACGGTTGTGTGTAGGACGACGTCCGAAGCAAAGCGACAGCAAAGTTTGCCGTGTTTGAGCTGGAGCTGGGTACCCGCAGCCTGGTTGGTGTAATAATTAACAAGGTGTGAAAAGGAAGCGTACTCGAACCGTGCCCTTAAAGGTAGGGGACACTTCACGCACAGCCTGCAAGACATTGCTCCCCTGTAGAGGGGCGGTGGTCCGTGCCAGAAACGAAACGGGTGAGGTTTATCACCTTGGACATGATTACTATTTACACTACGACACAGCGCTGATGATGGTCGTCCCCGCGCACACTAACACACACCCGTGCAGTAGTTGAAGAGGCTTACACACGGTCCGGGAGGCCACCAAGTCTAGGTGAGATCAGCTCAGTCGAGGCCCCGGTCCTATGTACGATATTGCACAATGTTTTATTCATAGGGACGGAACGGAGGAGCGGATGCGGATGTTCCGTTCACGGGTGGGTGCGCACGCAATCAGTTTCGAGAAGCAAAAGCTCAGCTGAAAGACACTCCTGTTGGGCAGGTGACACTAGAACAACGTGTGCTTGTGTGAAGGGGTGAGTGCTCTTTAGCTGAGCCTGGTTTATGAGCGCATAATTGTTGAACGAATTAATAAAATTGATCATTAGAACGGGTTTGTGTACGCGTAGCTAGAGCAATAGCCGCGAACAAGCAATCACTTGAATGTTATTGTCATTTTATAAAGGTAAATAACATAAGGACCATTAAAGAAGACCTGAAACGATGATTAAAAAGGAAAGATAGTCATTAGGATTTAACGCACCATCGCCACGATGCTAGAATTGTCAAATCGGTAGCGTGCAATCGTAAACAAGAGAGAAAGAAGAGCGAGTTCAAATCTCAACTAAATGTCGTCACGCGTTTGCATCATCTGATTGTGTGTGGTATTGTGTCACTGCCCGTTTTTAGAACGCGGATAACGCCAAACATATTAAATTTCTTCCTGTATGTGTTTCTACGTTTACATACCTCAATTCAAATTTGCCAACTTCAAAGAGGAGATTTAGGTCCTTCGCATACACATTTCCGCGAAATTGAAACATACAATGTTTGATACAATGTGTTACTACACTCTCCCGAGTGTGCGCGCGCCATCGAATTCCTTTGAAGTTACGGTTTGGGGGTTTATTTCCTGCGTAGCCAGTTTTTTCCGGTCAGCCCTCCAATGAACCATACCAGCTGAACTACACAGTTTCGAAGAATTCGAAAGGCAGCGTGCAAAATCCTGCCCCTTGTTCGGTTTTCATCTGTCAGACCGAATTCCCCGTACACGGATGTGCATTGGATTAAATGAATGAAGATTTCTTTCGCTTCTAAAAAGAGAAACAAAATCCTTACACTACCCCCCGCTGTACCCTTCCCAGGTGACCTCCACTGGTACATGCTCGTCCTCGGTGTAGCGTACACCGCCGTGTCCCAGGGTCAAAAACAAACAAACGAACGCTTTCATTCATGAAAAGCCGCCGATTCTTGGCCACCGCCTGCCTTTGCGTACGTGCGATGGTTGCTGTGCGCGAGTATTTGCGTGTTTCCGGTCCACCAACTGGACCGCAGCAGCAAAGCAGAGGAAGGAAGATCCCTTGCGCACTTTCGTTGTGCAACGTGTGGCGTCGATGCCGCCATCTACGCCACAGCATCGCACGCGCGTCAATATTGATCTTTCTTTTTAGATAATCTCATTTCCTTCCTGTCCGGAGGGGCGTGGAGTACATTGGTGGGATTTTTTAGGGCTTTACTCGAACACACACACACACATGCGTCGTGCGTCCCGTTGTTCACATGGTGCGTGATCAAAACGGTGCATTGTTTTGCCCCTGGGGGGGGGCAAAGCGTCTGCGTCATTAATTTACCATTTTCGGCCATTCGTTTCGAATAAGGGATCTCCGTGAGCTCATGTCGATTTCAACGGAAAATGTTCTCATTGCTCTGTATTTTGACAGTTGTCCGAATTGAAAGAAAAAAATCTCCCTCAAAACAACCTGTAACAACAAGTCAACAACAACAGTGGACCGTGTTTTCTTGAAGAACTCACACTTTATAGCTTTGTTTTGCAACAACCACATCAACAACACTGTAAACAAAGTGGATTCATTAACATTAATAAACTCAGTACCATAAACAACCACTTACTCACCTTCTTCCTCCTCCCTCGTGGACTCACTAGGCCGTTTCGATTGCACAGATCGTTCGATGCAACTATAAAAGAGGTCCCACTTAACCAACAAAAAAATCAATAAAATTTAATGCAGCGAAAATTGAACGGCCGGTAGCTAGTGGCTATCGATTTTATTGCTATTTTATGCACCTCTCCTTCATTCTAAACTGCCACTGCTGGCTGGCAAGACAGATAGGAGGAGACAAACAGGGTGCTCCTCTACCTGCCTCCACGCGTTATACCGGCGCTTGGGGTTTTTAGAGAGAAAGAGTTTACAACGGTTTACATTTTTACATTGTAAAGCGCTTTCCACCCACTGCTGGCACTCGCATTTTACGAGCTACCCCGTTCCCGGCTTTTGTGTATGTGTGTGTGTGTGTATGATGACCTATCTTGTTTGGTTAGAGCACAGCGGGCTCGTAGATGTAGTCGTCCAATTTCGCTGGCTCAATCAGCCCGGGTTCCCGCCGTGCTGTCCGCTCTGGGACTTCTGTTTTCAAAACCCCACCACTGCCAGCATGGGGATGCCAAATAATGGAAGAACAAACTTGCGAGCATTCGGGAGCGTCAGGCAACGAACGTAGCATGGTAGAACCCATCTCAATGAGCAATGGTTCAATGAATTGATATTCAATTAATCAGTCCAACGAACCAATTCAAGTTCAAAAGCAGCAGAAGCAGTAGCAGCAGTTGGAGCATCATACAGAGACACAGCCATTACCGCGTATCGTCAGCAGGCAGCAGCAGCAGCTTGGACACGGTCGACCGAACAGCACACTGGAACACACTCCACACTCCGTAGGGAGACCTTTACCAGGCGGATGTGTCGCGCGCGCTCGCTCGCGCGTCATGTGGTGCGTCGATGCGGTCAGGCATAACCGAAGCGTAACAGCACGCGCGGCACACCCTTTCTCTGGTGTACCGCCAGAAGCGACACTGCACTCTGCTGTGGACAGTGGACATTGGCAGCAGTCCCCACACACACAGCTGGGAGGAGGGTTTCGTTTGAAGGGATCATTAATCGAGCCTGATTCTTTGACCAGTTCCAGAAGTTTGACGTGCGTGAAAGTGAAACTGAACCATTAACCATTGCCCGCAGCGCGTGAGGTGACCGAAATGATTATTATGGACTCCCTCCTCCGTTCTTTCCACCCTTCTACTTGGGAGTTGATGACAAAACGGTCGATGGGAACAAAATAATTTCGATGTAAATTTCTACACAAAATACACCACACACGGGTTCAATGGACAGAATATGAGATATCGTAACAGGGGTGTGCATATGCAAATGTGGGTCTGTTTTCAGTAGGTAGACGAAGCTGTCTTTACCAAAAATGTTACTCAGGTGTACCTTAAAGATAAACATCTATTTTTTCCCTACTTCCAGCCAGAAATTTCTGTCACACGCAGTAGCTGCTGCACAGCTCATTAGCTCGTCATAAAACTGAAGATGTATCAATAAGCTCACACGAAACCCCCCCAGAAATGGGTGCTAAAACCTTGACAAAGTGTGACACATCGGGCGGGTGGGATGAGTTGAATCACACAAAAGCACCGCCAGAAGAAGTAAACACCTTCGCCTGAGGTCTGTGCTCCGCAACGTCTTGTGCGCAAAACGTGACGTCGTACGGGGCACACATTAAAACAAAGCAACCTGTCAGTTGGTGCCTCGTTGCGGAGGTTTGAGAAAGCCGGTATCGTCGTCGGTATCTTCACTTGAAAGGCCAATAATGTGTTCGTTAAATGCTAACAACTTAAGCATACACACAAACTGGATTCTTGCGTACTGCGATGATGCATCGGCTGGGTGGTACGGTATGATGCATTCGGATGGGGACTAGGGGACCGTCTGCATTATCGTCTCCAATGTGTTGAAGGTGTTGAATTGCGTCACCATCCTCTCACCTTAAAACAGACAGCTGATTCAATTAGCTGTGAGCCGTCTCATGGGTACTTTGTCCATCTGTGATCGAAGAAGTGGCCCCTTGAAGATGTAATTGTCAATGGCGGGAGGATTGGGTTCAAACGTACGTAGGCTGTACCTTTTGTTGAGTAGGCGTTGCGTGCACCGTGAGACGGAGCGAAGCAGTATCGATACGAGTATCCGTTGAGGTTTTGTGTGATTAGGTATCTGTCCTTGTTGAATCACACTTACAGAGTGTGGGGGAAGAATTTATCACCCAAACAAAATCCCACACCATCGTGTGTCTGACGAAATCCTACAGAATTAATTTCCACCTCACACGGGTCATACACAACACTGGATTTGGTTGAAAAATAGAGCTCTGTCACGACAGGCTGCGTCATATTAAAACCTCACACCGGTAAGTGATTACAACCTTTTCCATTACCAACCTTCATGCATCACGTTGTCTCATCGATTTTTCCTTTTTTTGTCACCTCCTGCTCACACACACTGGTCTAAAATATAACTCCAACACATTGGCAACTACGACAGTGTGCCCCACAACTTTTTCCAGTAAAATTACTCCCGAAAACCACCCTTCTGGTGTATGTCCTCGGTACGTGTATGCATACGAGCAATTTCGAGCAAACTGCGTACTGCTTTTTCAAGTCCAATGACTCTCATTTCCGGTGCTCGGACTTCATAAACGTCACACCCTACACCGTTGGTGATGATGAAGTCCCAGTGCACGGTAGAAAGTGGTAACTCCCGCACTGCATAATAATTTCCACACCGCAGCCAAAGGGAGAGGGCGACCAGACGACCAGCCTGCATCAGGGTTGCAACATTACCGCAACTTTCCTCGATTTATGTTGGCGATGGGAGCAAGCGACCATTACAAGCCGCGTTTGGCTACCGCTGTTTTCAAACGAACCAGCCGGTCTGTCTCCATAAGTCGGTCGTAGACTTCGTGTCGCGTCCCTAGTCGGGGAGTTTGAAAACCGTGTGTCCCTCCTTCCAGGACTGGCCGCGCTGGTCAGCGATGTGCAATAAATCTACCTACGCATACATGTGCCTACCAGCAACGACAACCGGAACGCAACCCGAACAGGTGTCAACAGGGGCCGCACGTCGGGGAAGGTGAGCGGTGTGTCAAGGCGTCGTCGTTGTCCGTCCTTTCCCAGGCACAAGCGCGCGCGTAGGATGATGATGTTTTGTATTCCACCAGTGACACACACATATGCTCTCACTGACCTATCGGGTTGTTTGCATATGTTCTCAAGAGCATGTCTATGTGTGTGTGTTGACGTTGTTTATTCAAACGAGTCTTAAGCTTAAGGCTTTAGATCTCCTCCTCTTCTCTATCTCCAGAAGTTTGCTGTCGCTTCCAGGTGACTGTGAAGGTGTCTAAAACATGTTTTGACGTTTCCCAGCCCTCCAACCCTCCAACGACCGGAGTTTGTACCGGTGCGCTTATGACGTAATGCCGGGTGCAGTGCTGTTGTTTTTCCGTAAACCCCAAGGACGCCAGGAAAGCATGACATCCGATTATGCCATGCGAGAAAAGCGAAACGGGGCCCGTGCAGTGAAGAAAGTAGTGCACTACGGAAGGGCCGTTTGCACACCTTTGTCCGAGCTGGCTCACTCTCTCTCTCGCTGTATGTAGTGAGGCTTTATTTTTACGACAACCGTCGGATGTTTGATTAATCGTAAAGATAATGTTCACAGCATACAGCTCTCTGTCGGATGTCTGGCCATATGGGCGAGTTAACGAGTTTAGAGAAAAGTGAGTTTTGTGAAAATATGTTCGAGAGGTCGTAAAACAAACCAGGTTCCGGTGACGCCATCGTTCGGCAACAATACCCTTGGACAGACTCATTCAGGTGCGTTGGAGCGTTGGAAAAAAGCAACAATAAATAGAAATGATCACGATGGGGAAGCCGGTGTGGATAAGATTTTAATGGCAGGGCAGTTTTACGACCCAGGTATGCATATTTATGCCAATACGCTGCTGCTGCAACCTAACGACCTTCACCAATTCATGGCAGTATTTCAAAGGTGCCTTAAACCAATAATAAGCATTACAAGTCTCTCTCCTTCAACAAACACGCATGCTAATAATGATTACGAATTTAGCTATAAATATTTAAATAAGCTTATTATGTTGTTCAAAGAGAAAACAGCTTCTCCATGATTGCAGCTAATCAGTTTAAATGTGTTGGATTATGTGTGACACGTCCAGTGGATTTCAACCAGGGACTAAGCGGGTCTAATCAAATTTTGATGGATCTCCTCGGAGGTGCTGACTATCTTGGGCCACACCGTTGGCCACCGGCTTTTAACGATGATGTGAAAATAAAATCCACAAATAACTTTTGATGTTTAGCAAAAATAAAAAAAAGGCGTTTGAAACACTGAAAAAACACACACACATAATATGAGCAAACAAACATATGGCGGCATCCGGTTTAAACTTATTGCCTGTGTTTCCCGAATGGCATAGAATCTTCCGCCTTTTCGGCGTTTCTCGCGTGGACATTCAAACAGTTTTAGCACACACACACACACACTGACGTTCGTTTTGGGGCGTTTTTGCTTTGTTTTCTCACGTTTCTTTCTCTTCTTTTTATCCTACAATTCTTCATTATTAGACGATTTCTCTCTACGCCCTTTTGTGTTTGCCTTTGAAAAATAAAACACCTTTTCGCGCGTTTCGCGCTGCAACATTGCGTATTTGCGCCAAGTGACGAAAAGCGAGATTAGTGGTCACGTTCGCAGAGGATAACGAGCGGCTTGTTGAACCAACCGCTCAACCGTTCACGATCGAGTGAGGATGAAAATGAAAGGCTCAAACACACAGCAGACAACAACGAAACAAAAAAAACACTGCACAACCGCCGTAACGCCCGTCCGAATGGATCGATGGTGGCTAATGGGGCGGAAAACGCGATCACCATCAGCCGATAATTATTAGCTTTCACATGGTCGCGCGAGAGTGTGAAAAATGTCACATGTGTTACGGGACCGGGCCGGGGTTTGCCAGGGGTGCGCGCACGTTTTGCGATGGATGCAAAGTGGGGAGCGGTGGTACAATTTCCGTTTCATCCATAAAAAAGGGAGGAGGAACACATTACTATTGGTTTACATCAGCGAAAAGGGAGTGTCAAGGGCTTGCACGGAGGATCATGTGATCTTAGGTTGTAAGAAAAAAAAGTTTTTTTAAGCTTTTACCGATAGCAAATAATAATTAATAAGTAAATGTTTTTAAATTACTTTTAAAAAAATGTTAATACTCATCTAACAATCCTTTTAAACATCCAAACATCTTTTCAAATCAAACTTCACCATCATGAACGTTGTAAAATAATAAAAGATCAGATCACATTTTTTAAAAACGATTTGAAATATATTTTTCTATGATAGCAAAAACGATAAAAATCCTAATCTATACCATTCAATGGTTTGAATTCGTCTCTATTGATTGATTTTGCGGAACCGCAATTATTTTTGCCGTGATGCCGTGCTCATGCCAAATCCTCTCCTGTTAGAGCATGATTCTGTTGAACCACACGAGAACGAACAAAACAAAAACACACACACACAAACTCAATAGTAAACAAGAAGGTGGGCAGCTGAAAAAAAGAATACAAACAGCAATCGAAACGCACACGTAATCGATAGCAAAATGCCGAAGCCGAACTCGTCCAGCCTAAATGGCGGTAATGATAGGTGTGCGTGGCCTACGTGCCCGTCGCGATAAATCAACTTAATTGACCGTGAAAACCGATCTTCAGATCCGAACTGTTAAGCTGGCCGCCGTTAGTGCGGAAGTGGAACTGTTTTTTTCTCTATCGAACCATTCAAAGCTGCGCCGATTTTGTGTTTGTTTTTTCGATCTTTTTTTGTTGGAATGGTTGGAATTGGTTGCATCGTTCTATAAAATCTCATTTTTTTGTTGTTGGCGCTTATTGGTTATCGCCTATCTCTTGATGGTTGGGGAATTAGCGTCGATGGTGGGTCGTAAAAATTGATAGAAATTTGAGATCGCAGCCGCTTTGCAGGGCGCTACACATTTAACGCACGTGTGGGAAATAAAAATAGCATTTTTATTAGTTGCGTTGGAGCATTGGAGTGTGCAGGATTTAAGCTCTTCTAATGATGAAGATTACATTCAGAGTAAAAAGTATTCAAACGCAATAAAAAAATGATAAAAGCTTGAGGAAGCTACACAACAAAATATTTTATTACTACTTTAATATTCTTACTTCCTAACAGTCTACCTTTGAAATCGTTAAAAAATACTTAAAGTCATCCTGGGTCGTAAAACCGTACTAGCCTCGTCATCAATTCAGCTTGCAAATGAGCAAACCTTCCCCAAAAGCAAAACAAAAGTGCAACATTCTATGCAACAATGCTCCAAAAAGCCACACCTAACTCGGTACTGCTTGGAAGAACACCCAAGCGTGAGTTCATCAATGAGCATGCATCCTCATCAAATCCTTTGTAAGTCTTCTTAACAGGATTAGCCCTGCCAACGGTGCGGCAAAACCCGGATGGTACTTACAGTCCACACCCACCATTCCTTTCGAGGTGGGATTAACCGGACGCATTATGAGGCCCGGGGTTCTATTCTTTCAACACACCTTCATTACTAACATTTTGCTTTTTTGTTTTGCATATTATCACCCGTGTGTTCCTCTCACCGTCGGCGTCCAGAAATTGGCGCCTTTTGTGGTAGAAAATAAACTGCAATGCTTTGCAAACGCAAAGCAAGTACCGCCGGGCAAATCATTTTGTGCATCTCATTTTGTGCAAAACAGCAAAATGCAATTCGGAAAGTATTGTCTGCTTAGAAGATGCTTCAGTTTTATATTTTTAAATTATAGGGGTTTGAAAGGAACGGCAAAAGAATGCGCGCTCTGGTGCTACGACACAACCCATTCGTTCTTTTTGTCCTGCGCTTTACACAATATATATCACGTACTAGAGCGCTCTGTGCTGTTGCGGGCACGCCAGCAATGTCAGCAAGAGTCGCACAAAAATCGATCGCTTTTTCCGATGCGACGGTATGAAAAATATGAAAAATGTTCAACCGATTTGTTCGGCAGCGTGCGTGCCACACAATGCGGACCATTGTGTTTGCGGTTGCGACTATCGAATGCATTTTTATTGCCTGCCTGCGGTCAGCAATATTTCCCCCAGGCTCATGTATGATTCATCCATTACATGAATGTTAAATGCGGCCCAGCAACATGGAAACGTATCATAAACTCAAAAGTTCTCACCTGAAGCGCGTTTTAAGCAAGGAAATCAATATCCAAAACACAGCAAAGCTTTGCACAATTTATGTTTTAAATAATGAAAATACGGAATGAAAATCATGATAAATTCATACTAAAAACGGTGTAAAAAGAATCTAATTTCTGCATCGTTCACATGTTACGCTCAAACGTCGACAAATACTGTTAAAAGCAAACAACACTTCATCAATACAATTTTGTTGATCGCCAAACGCACGGTAATTTGAAAACGATACATGCACAGAACGGCATATTCTATAAACAAACCCCCTTCTTACATGTAAAGGTGACACTGGCACAACATTTGTGTATGCATAGCATGTGTACAGGACCTATGCATGTGCCGATTGTTGTTTGGTTTCAAAAATTTTGGCATTTGTTTGGCACCTTTTTTTTTAATTTTTAACGACTATGTACGCCTTTTTGCTTACCTTTTGTTCTCACACTTTTTGCCACCGGCACCACCAGCTTGTTCTTCTTTTATTTTCCTTCCACTTTGCCATCCCCGTTAAGGTTACCTTTGCGCTACGGTGTCTCTCCTTTACAGCGTTCCGTTATGCTCTATTCCCTCCAGAGCGCACAGTTGGCACAATTTTATTACTGTTTGTTTCGCTAACTTCACCCCGAACCAAAAACCTTTTACAGACAAACCGGCTTATACGCAAAACAGCGCGCGCGCTCGCATACGCAAAAGTAATGGATTAAATTTCACATGCTTACCTGGGCATGGTATGCGGCCGGGTAGGGCAAATGTATTATTGGTGTCAGATGACCTCCCGGGGCTTTTGTAGCTTACATACATTTTTTGGCAAGCGCCTGATAGCAGATTACGCCCGAAAAGGTTGGCCATCAGTTTGTGCGGTTCCCGATTTAATTTTTTATTTTGGCAAAACCTTTCCGTTTCCCCGATGGTAGACTACCGATAGCCAAAAGCTGGAAGTTTTAGGCCAACTAACGGCCATCAAAGCTCGTCCCCAAAAGCTGGCGTGGCGTAAGGAGTGGCCGAGGTTGAGCAGCGTCGGTGGAACTCCTTAAAAATGTTTTACCCATTATACGGTTTCGGATGAGCGCAGAGTGCGTGGCAATCATAATTCACACGTCTATCAGGGCAGACATCATAAATGGAGAAGACGTTAAAACGTAGAAAAGGTCACAATGGGGTGTGAGTTGAGGATTTTATGCTTGAGAGTTCCCCTCGTGCAAGAGAGATAGAAAACAATAATTTATAAAATAGAGAAATATATTGTAACTAACATGGTAAGAATAAGGAAATCAGAAAAGAGTAATCGAAAGAGTCGTAAATAATAGAAAACTAGGGACATGTTGTACATGTAAAATAAGCGAATTATAGTAAAAGAAAAGAAAAAAAAACAATAAAAGAAGAAAACGCATAAAAATACGTTAAATTGGTTCATCATAAAAACACAATTAACAAAAGAGCGGAAAAAATCTTAACAAAAGAAAACAATTTAAGCGTTTTATACAATTCCACATACAAAAATTCTAATGAACGCATAATGTTTGAAAGTCCGTCCATTCTCCTCGTTGGAATGAAGCACTAAACTTTTTAACCATTACATCGATAAAAATCCAATCAACGCGTGGTTTCACCTTGATTCCTTCCACACTTATTCTCCATTTTATTACACCCGCATACACCCGGGCCAGGTCCTTTCAACAACAGGCCACTTATGAATAATTTTGCCTAATGAACTCGTCAAACACAGACCGTCCGGGATTCGACCAGCCGGCTAATTAGAATTCATAACGATGCATTCTCGGTGGTGTCGTTCATCAACCGCGGCTTGTGTGCCGGGGATGAATCAGCCGCACACCGGGTGATGACACTCGCACGGCTTCGCACAATAAATTCACTGCGCTCTTCACAATACCACAGCAAAGCAAAGCGAACAATAAATAACAAAAAAAAAAAAATAACAAAATCCCTGACGCCATCCAATCAATGAAACACGCATGGCCCTACGGGTCTCCCTTTTGCTGGGTCCGGGGTGTGCTGGAATTGGAAAATAGCAAAACATTTGCATTTGTTCGTTCGATTATGAATTCTATCGAGGAACGCACATACAATCGAAAGCGCTAGCGTGTAGGGAAGGGGTGACGCTTGGGGACGGGAAACAGTACAAATTCCCGCCGATAACCGCGTGGCGCCTTCGAATTCAATCACGATGTGAAAAAGAAAAAAAACCCCGTCTGCATCCGTATCGTGCTGATGGAACGATTAGAATCGACTTTATCTACGAAAACTGATGTTAATTCCTGCTAATCAAGCGCAGTGTGTAACAGAACATGCAGTATATGTATGAATGCTCCCGGGGAGTAGTATTTTTATATACAGCGCAGTGTAGTGCATTGCAACCGACAAGCGTTTGATGGAAGTAAACGTTAACCTTTGCCTTTGCAGGGGAGCCGTTTGCCGGGCGGTATGTGTTAGTCACACAGTCTATGCTCGGAGGCGTTTACACACTGGCATGCATTTAGCTCCACATTGCAGGCTAATGGGTCTAGCGGTACGCATAAAAACCACATTCCATTCCAACAGTCGGACGGGTGAAGTAGTGATTAGATCGATCTTTGACCAGCTTCATTCATCATATCACATGTCACGACGGGAAAATAGTTGCATTTGGATTGAGGTGGAGAACCAATACCGATAAGCATGGTAGGATTGTAAATACGCCATGCTTTTGATTTTCAAATTGACGTTGGTTAATGTCTGGATTTACTACTCTTGCTCTTGTAGACTTTTAATGTTATTCAGGAAGAGTTTTGAACTCAGAATTTAAGATAATATTCATGTCAAACGTGTTTAATAATTGAAACACGAAGTTCTTGTCTCATTTTATGGAAGCTCTGTAAGAGAAGAACCTGAACGATAACTTGTACTGCAATCAGCAACTCCCTCATACAACACTACAACATGCCGATCTTGTTCATCCCAGAAGATAAAGTCTTGGGCGAGACCCATCTTGGTCAGACATTATGATGTAACATGATAAGCCTGCTGGCACCTACTGCCTTCTGTCACCGAAGTTACGATACCATTGACTCACGTATCGTTTGCCATCCGCATGCACCCCAAGATCTTCTCCACCAAGCTCCACCCAGAATGTTGGAGACCTACAACGGCGTGACGTCTTCGTCACCTTCACAGTATCACACAGGCCCCGGTCTTGTGGCCTGTGGCTTTTGATGTATGTGTGTGTGTGTGCGTGTGTGGTTCACTTGGACGTTTCATTTTTATCTCGCTCCGTACGACGTCCAACACCGACCGCGCTGTTTGTTTAGTTAATTTACATCCAGTCGCGAAGGTCCGGCCTCGGAGACGCATTAGAATCTTGGTTGGTGAAGAGACCTTCACCGAAGACTGAGACGCTCGAGCGCAACGTCTCGAGCCGGCCCAAGTTCAAAGCGGGCGGAAGATTCCTGTGACTGGGAAGAAGAGTCAGTCGTGAAACATGAGCTTCAAATCGATCGACTCCGCTGCTCCAATGTGGTCGACGTGGTGATCGGTTCGATTAGAATCAATTTGATTGAAATGTTAATCGAACGATCGTGTGCCACCATTAGAGCGAATCGAAGTAGCCGGGCCAGAGTTGTGATCGATTGTGGAAATGGTTGGGATGGAATGAACGGCGAAGGGCGGCTTGGAATAGCCAGATCTACACCGAGGCAATCGATAGTTCGAACCTGGCTAGTCAATTGATAGAAATGATGTCAGCTGCGAGAAGCTTTGCGACGCGCTGGGAATTGAAGTTGAAACAACGGTGGTTTCGAAAGGATTGTATCTTCCGGGGTGCATCTTTGTCATGGTCATCCCACATAGCAGCATGCTCTAGCGATCGTCATGGTCGAGGTTGAGATAGAGAATCTCCCCCCAGCAGCAAAGCACAGCTCTATTGTTTGCGAGGGATTATGGTAATGGAGAATCAGCTTTACTGGGTTTCAAGATTAGAAAACACTTTGCTTTCGGGATTGCCAAGCGTGCGCAACCGGCAGCTTGATGGTCAATGGGTTGTGTTCGTGATTGGATTACGGAACAGCAGAAGCAAATGTCCATTTTTGTGGTAAAACAATGGCAGTTCGAAATGAAAGGAAGGATCAAGCAATGATCATCAACGATGCTGATGCCTGCAGCTTGTGATCATTCCATAACAGTAAAAGCTGCTTTTATTATCTCAACTGTAAGATTATTCTGAGATGACTAACCGAGGTCTTACCCATGTCCACACAACGTCCAACTACATTTGGCATTGTGTGTATTGGCGGAGGAGATTATAATAAATATAATTGACAGCTTGTACACCTTAACGACGTATGAGTCATCTCGTCTTTGTTATCTCTCCTTACCATATTCTTGCCGACCGTACTCCAACATTGCGAATGATCTAACCACCAATGATGCAATAAAGCAACCAATACAGAACACATACGGTCCTCCCTCGCTTTACTCATCAGGACCGCCGGCAAAAGGACCAGTAAGAAGCAAACAAATGGAAAGTCGGAAACGTTCCGCGACGGCTTTGCGCTCACACGTCCATAAATCATTATGCAAATAAAAACCTGACGGGCAGGGTTTGAAATTCTTGCGCCCGTCTCTTGTTGTTGTGTTTATGAATTTTTCCTCCCATTTCTAACCGTCGACTTCAACACACGAACACGGGAACCCGCAATGCCGGAACAGCTTCGTACTTCGTGTTTATTTATTGCATCAAGGTAATCCATCGAGTTGGGCCGGCAAACGACGTAAGGAAAGGCGAGAGAGAAAAAAAAAAAACAACAGCACACAAGTTCGATTTATTGATGCAGCTCCGGAGCTGTGCTGTGGTCGAGAATTGCAGCGTAGTAGCGCCCGACCACACGGTGCCAGGGGTGTAACATCTGCTAAGCTTGCTATGCTCGCCCACCAGACGATGATTGGGCAAGGGGGCAATAAAAGTCGCTCAAATAACAATTGCAAAACTGTCCGTCTCTGTTCGATCTTTCGGGTTTCGAAGCGAACTGGACTTTCTGGGGCAAATAAACACCGCAGCTTTGCATAAACGAAACGTGTGCTGTTGTTTGTGTGTCTGGGCGGTAAAGAGAACTGGAGCGTCCCGATACAACAGAGGCGCCGCTATTGAAAGACGGCGCAAGATTTCATAACAACTGGTTCCGATAACTCTTTACAAGCGTGTCAAAAGATAACACGTATGGAGGTTGTGTCAACATATCTAATCACGAGCGACCGAGTCTTCCCAAGTGTAATCAATGAACTGTGTTGCTTGTGTGGCGGGTGTCGGTTCCTCTGTCGATTACCCGGTGGTAATGATGTACCATTACTTGTACAGAATTACGTTATTACGCTCGCGACATTGCGGTGCGGTGTTGAGCTTCAAGTTCATTTCCGTTAGGTACATCACAATAATAATCATCAAATAGCTGATATTTTGTAACACTCACACAAAAACACCTTTGCGCTTCTAATATTAACCCTCCCCGGACATGGCCATCACGTTGCCATTTGATATAATGGCATCTCATCAGAAAACAATGCACTGACAAATCTGATAGCGGTTCCCCTAACCAACCCATTTGTTTCCTCCCCAACCCCGTGTTTGTTTACATCCGTGTATAGACTTCATAAGTTCGATCAAACGCACAATCCTCCGTACCAACATTCCACCAACCCGAAAAATGCTCATTGTGTTTTCTCTATCTTCTCGTTTCCAGGTCACGGTAAGTCAACGCTGATAGACGCGCTCCCGCCGCGATTCCAAACCACCGGTGGAGTGAGTGCCATGGTTGAACGTTTCCCATCGGGTATCTGACCTTACATAATGCTGGCGCTTCTCCACCCCTACTGGGAGCTTATCATATCGGAACGGAATATCGTTTGATCGAACTCCAACAACATTCATTGGAGCAGAAGCCTGTGGTTTGGTAGAAGCTTGTCAAGCTACTGGTAAAAGGTCGCCATTCGCCTAAGATGGCGATGGAGGGCAATCAGCTGGCTAACGAAATTTAGCCCTAATTGAGATGACTTCATGCTGGGTGAGTGTTTCGGGAGGAAGCGTTTTGTTCGGATGAGGGTTCGGAGCTGCTAAGTGGTAGAAAGGCTCTCAACACACCCTATCTTGACAGAAGATCGGTTGGTTCTGTAAACTTTGCAAATTTCCGTCCCAGAGCGGATGGGCAAGACACTGTCATCTGGGATGTTGAAAGGACGCTGAAAAGGGATACTAGATATGACTCATCTGGCACTAAAATAATGTCAACAATAGTCAGGTATCAACGCTGGCACAGCGACTCAGACAAAGGAATTCGAGAAGAGATGGTGAGCGCTCTTTAATAGACCCCGATTTCAAGTTGAGAAATTAACTGTCGGCTTATTTTGACGGATACTGAAAAGGTATTGTTCCAAGCAAGAGCTCAGCAACAATGCTTCAAATAAATTTCTCAACAATAAATACAAGCCAGTTTGTTGGCGCTCCGTGGCTTGAATAACTCGAAAATGTGTGCATTTTTTATGCATTAAAATTACTCCCTGAATTGTCCAAAAGCATTTCACCGCGCAGCACCCAATTAGCAATGCCTTGTTACACCGCATGCCCCTATAATTATAAGGTGCAAATAGGAGTCACCGCAAGTCAATAAACTTCCGACTCGGGCCCGCTATTAAACGACTTCCAATAATCAGTACCTCATTTGTCAAACGCATTCGCAAGAGTAATCGGTATGTAATTGATAATTACTTCATTGGTCGGGCTTTCGAGCTTTAATTAGATTCATTCCGGATACACATGCATCTGCTGAATATGTAACAATGCATGGCGCAACGGCTGCGCTGTCCCCGCCGCCGATAACTAGCGAACGCCGGCACAACAATCACGCGCACGGTGTTTACGCTCCACCGACCGATCATCGTAGATTCTCGACATTCTTGCCGTCATTCTAGACGGTGCAGCAGCAGCAGCCAGCAACGGGGCCACACGACCCAAAAAAAAACGGCTGCAATTGTGCTTAATAATGCACTATTCATGGCAAATTGCCGATCACCGATTAGCGGACGGCACACACACACACACAGTTGACCCAATTTTTTGACACCTCGGTTGTTTGGGTGCGGTTCTAACAAGCTTAGTAATCGCGACGCGTTTAATAGAGGAAGAGTAGTACATTGGGGTACGGCGCTCACTAGTTGGTGGTACTATTTCAGACCTGTGTCAGACGGCACACGAAGCCAAATGTCAAACGATACGGCGACCCAATGGGGCTCGAGATCTGATGAGCGAGAGTGATTTTGAATAGCGCTTTGGATGAGGGAAGAGCGCAGAACAAGCAGGGGACGAATCGGTACGGCGTCCTATACCTATTATTAAAGTAAATGGGAATCTGATTTATCTCGTGCATCTCGTCGCGCGTCGGGAAATGATGGTGGTTTTGCCTATTTTAATCCAACCGTCACGCATACACGCACCTTGCACGATTGACAGCCACCTCTGGGTGAATGATGTCATCGAGACACGTTCACTCGTTATTGTTGTTTTCAAAGGGCGATTGTTTTCTATTCGGTAAAGCGGTTTGCTTGCAATGCTGACGATGCTACTGCTGCTGCTGTTACAGCTGCCGTAAGTGACAATGATTGAAGTGTTGACTTGCTACGGTTACGCGCCTGTTGGGGCTGTATTGTACCGGTATGAGATCATATCGGTGTGCGAGGTGGTGATAAGGATTGGCTGTTGATTGCAAACATAAAACTAATTGCTTTTCTACCACGCATGCAGGGAATAATAATCATATAGTAGGTTACACACACACACGCGCAGATCCTCACAGACACACATTACCGTCCGGGCAGATGCGCATCCTTTTCAAGGACGAAGGTCATTTCCGTCAACCGCAACCGCAGCGGCGCCGTACGTGGCGCCGTGCCGCATGAAGTTGTTTGTAAAACAATGTGAGCTGTGAGTGAGCAGAGAGGAATAAAACCACACACACTATCTCTCTCTCTGTCGTGGAATAGCAGAGTGTGTGGGCAATCGTTGATTACGAGGTACTTACTTATCGACCGACCGCTTAATCCCGCATGGGTGAACATATGCAGCAAGCGTTTTGCAACAGATTGGTCAGCGGTGGTATTAAGGGTGCTTAACGCAGATGATACACTCCTATGACCCTCCCGCTGATTTCAGCGTAGATCCCAGAGGTTGACGAATGATCACATACATTCGCCGAAGCAAAGAAAGCGATGACATCGATGACAACTTGTTCTACAGTCATGGATTTCTCATTTATTGAGAAAATGAGCTGTACGGTGAACTAACAATTACTAATTCCAAATCGTGAATCATAATGGCTTTGACAATTTTGGACAACAACAGCTTTGCCAATACACCTGTCTTCTGTTTGAAATATCATCATCATCATCACTACCTGCCAAAAAAGGGGGTGAATAAGCAAGGAAGTAGATAAAAACAAACACACACATGATCTAACCTGGTCAACCATGGTGTAGGCAAAAGCCCAGAAAAGCCCGCAAATGACGCATCGCGCCGTCATCGTTTACTTTGATGTCATGGATTGTACAACCTGATCCATTCGTGGAAGGGTGATGGTCTGAAGCAAAACACACACCTTTTCTTCCCAATACTGCACAGAATGTGATTCATCGTCCGAATTCCGTTGAAATACTATCGCTCATCCAATATTGATGATGTGTTGTACGATGGCTTCAAAGCTTTCGAGACAGCGCTACCAGAAGCCGCAGAGAGAGAGAAAGTAAGATTGCCGAAAGGTGAACAAGAACAACAGCAAAAAAACTCCACTTCCTTGCCGTCTTCATTCCCGTGGTGATTAAAGCATGGACAAACATTTTCTTAACGAGAATGTACACCACCGTCGAAAGCGTGTGATTATCGTTACAAGAGGCGACATTGAGGTGCGACGTCCGCTTACTGGGAACAACCTCCGTTCTCAGCCTCCGAAGCAGTCTTTTCTGCCAACTTCCTGGACGGATATTGCCGGAACGGGGAACGACTGAGAACAGCGGAAGATGATCTTTAGTTTGCTTGAAATGATTCGTCTGCCAGGCCACGGCTGGCGACAAAAAACCATTACATCAAAGAATCGCTCGCGTACAGACACACGGACACGCGCAGGATATGGATGCTTGGGTGCGATATAGCCTCCGGGGTTAGGGCAACATTGAGTCGTTCGGAAGGAAACGAGACTCTTATACCTCATACACACACACACATGCTTGTACCTAAAAATACGGAAACACCATTTCTGCCAAAGAAGACCGTGGGCCCTAGGTAAACACAACTGTTGCACTGGTAATTGTGCCACTGTGTGGCAAAAGGTGCCCTCTTCCAGCAAATTCTGCTGCCCGCACTCAGGATCCATCCACCAAACTGTCAAACCCTCCGGGTGTACTGAGGACCTGAGCGTCATTCTATCTTGGTCATATCTTGGGGCAATTGGGAACTGACACTCCAACAAACGTGGTCGACGACCGCAACCGTTTCGCTTTACCTCGCCCACCACAACACTCGGGCAAGTCTCCCCCAGGAATCCTACCGAGCGTCTGAGCGTCTTGGCGAAGTTCATGTTCGGAAGTTTATTTTACCATTTTCTCATTGCCATTCGCCCTCCAGGGCCATCTCATCTCATCCAGCTCAATTTCACAAGGGCAATGGGAATGCATTTCGAAAACTTTGCCTCCGCCCGTAAACCCCGGTAGCGGGTAGACAACTTTTGGACAAGCCACGGAACGCTCCCATCCGCCGACAGCGCTTTCGTCGCACATTTACGTGAGTGTGTTGTACCGCCGTGTACGCCGCTGCCACGATGACGACCACGCACTATTGTGTGGCGCCTGGTAAACGAGGAAACTCGGTGTGAAAGGTGGGCGGTAAACCCCCGAATGTTTACGTCCCCGTTAAATGTGCGTTAAAACGCAAACATTGTCGTGCTGGGGGTGGAAGGTGTGTCGCCGGAACATGCTTTCATTGCTGAGATGCGCGCATCGCATCGGTTTTCGGCAGTCTGGTCTGGTGTCTGGCGATTGTTCCGGAGTTAAGAAACTGCTACCAGGCAGTGAGATGGAGAGTCTTGCCTGGGCCTGGGTAGGTGTTGATGAAATGAACGTCCTTCCAGGCACAAAGTTGCTCTTCTGCAAAACACTACAATTTTGCTACGATGAAGCCCTTGAGCAATTTTACAGCATCCCATTGGTCTCGGTGGCCTTGCAACGACACTGGAGAATGTTGATTATTTGTTGATTTTTGAAAACCCGCCACCATCCCAACCTCCGGCCGGCGTGCAGTATCATCAGCGTGACGATGATTCCAATCTACTGACATCTTGCATCTTGCAGAAACTGCAACCCGCGGCGATGCATCTCATATCCGGCCGTCCTAGGGGCGGATGCGCCTTCCTCATCACGCAACTTTGGAATTTCAAGAGGCATCACCGCTCACCAAACGGCGTGTATCTGCTGAAATGCCACTGTTACGCCACAACCATCCCCTGTCTTCCGAACGGATCTCTTCCAAATGTTTCTGTTTTCAGTGGGTAACGGCTCCCCCGAGGGGGAAGAGCGTTATATTTATCATATTTTCGTGATTTGTTATAACGAAGATCCCGTAAACGTCCACTTTCACCCCAAGCGCCCCGTTTATATGCTCCCTTCTGGAGGAAGATACACTTCAAACTCCCCTCCCGACAGGCTAGATGATGAAACGATATCGCTTGGCGTTTCTTTCCATGATGCCAAATTCGATGCGGACTCGACGCATCTTGCACCATGTGCTTGTTTGGCCTTCGGGTTCCCCCGAGTCGTCAGTTGGCATGTCAACTCATCGGATCGCGTCAAAAAGCCGTGAGATCGGCCGATCTGCTGCCAAAGGCTGCCTTCTTTCCATCGTTTGGGAGGTTTGGTCTGGCTCACATCATGGGAGGTCGATGCGGTGCACCCATGATATATTGCACCCATTTCCCGCCACTATTGGAGGTGATTTGTTAAGTTGGCCGACAAAAGTGCCAACATAAGAAAAAGAATAATAATAAAACCCGATGGGCACACATAGATGATACAGTGTTGTGCAGTATTGTGCAATGTGTCTTTTTAAAGATGCATTTTGTCGTTAGGATGTGAAAATTGGTATACAAATGGCGGGAGAAGAACATAGCGCTTAAGCTTGTTATGACATGGCAGTTTTTTTGTCAAGCATTCATCATTCCAGCGAGTTAAGACTATGGGTACGATAAATCCCATATGCATAGCTGCAAAATCTTGCCCTCTTTCTGTCTAAACTCACACAATATTTCTCTCTCTGCCGAACCCCCACACTCCCACCCCTTCCCTCCCTCCCACCGAATATATTTGCGGATGGTTTGTTTGCGGAACTTGCCAAAACAAATCAACCTAAACCTTCACCTAAAATAGCGCACAGATAGCACACGCCCTCGCGAGCAAAGGCGCGCTTCAGAAACGCAACTTCCGAACCCGTACCGGAATTTGTCAACAAACACACGGTCGATCCTTCCTGGTCTAGCTAGCTGGGTTCCGACTAGCTTTTGTGGAACAACGTTTGCCTGCCTTGGTTAAGGTTATGCAAATATTACGTTACCGTCAATGAACCATGTCACATGTCACCCTTATTTTTGTTTGCTTCGAAGACGATGATGATGATGATGATGTGAGGGTATCTATTGGGCCGTGTATTTCTGAGGGTGAATAGACGAGCGACGACTAAAAGCGTGCTCCGTGCCCGTATCTAATGACCATATGGCCATAGACAAGCATGCATACATTGTAGCCAGCACGCGGGGGATTTTTTGCTGCTGTTGTTGTCAATACAATAATCAATAAAAATGGTTGCCAGTGTTTGGTTTGGCAAGTTCTGGGTGCTATTGTTCCTAAGAATAGGTTAAGTGGAGTAAATAAAACAAATGCTAAAAAGGCGATAGAAAAACATTGGGTTGATTAAATGATAGCAAACAGAATCTTGGAATTCCTGCATGCTTCTCGGGAAAATTATGATTTTTTGTAGTTTCCAATATGTCGAAAGGTTGACTATAACAGATGATTACAGAGCATATTCCTTTAGAATATGCTCATTTAAAAATAGTAAAAAATCGATTATAATATTACTGACCACACACCACACTGAAGAAGCCCTAAAAAAGAGACTAACCCACATAGCTACACACCACCCTGTAAACGGTTCTTCCGTGTTTGGAATCTTCCAAGCGCAATGCGCCAATGTCCAAAACTTATCGGCGGACGCTCCCGAATCGCCTCCACCTATATTTTCCAACTAAGGTATGCCCGTCCACCATACGCACACACGCACATGGACGGGTGCCCTTTTTTTCCTCTCCAGCAGGCACTCCAAGCACGTGTTTGGCCGGTTAAATGACTTACATTATTGATCGTCGCCACCCGTCGCCGGGTTGGGTTGTGTTTGCTCGCGCGCTCGCTTGATCTGCTGCGTACATCTTGGGCGACGACCACACCAAAACGACCGTCGGTTTCTCTTCAGAAACCTAAAAAAATGGTAACGAAGATGGAAAGGCGTGCAGTAGTACCAACGGCAATAGGGTTTGAACGATGAAGTGGTTAGGCATTTCTGAACACTGTCAATATTGAGGGTTCCCGATCCCGGATCGATTGTCATGGCGGTCGTGTACGGTGGTACGGCAGTCCCGGTCACTAACCGAAGACGGTTCTTCCCCCGCTGGTCGCCAGGTTTACTGCTGCTCGCCTCCGCTCCCTTCCGCGGAGGTCAATAACGTGTACGTGATCGTGTACACAACATTCGTATGCAGCGTACGATCGAAGCTGCGATTAAGGAAAGGGTATTTTCTTCTGTTTTGTTTGAACTGTATAAAATGTACCACCAAAATAATGCCCCCGACTGCCACCCCATAGAAGAAAGAGAGAATCACACACACACACACACACTTTACACTTGATCGGCGTTCGATGAGCGTTTCGATTAAACGCCGTATGGCGTGCCATGCGATGAATTTTCTCACACAGTTTCTCCTATTTCATTCAGGTGAATCGGTCGGTTAGGGCAGGGGTCTCCAAACTACGGCCCGCGAGCCGCATGCGGCCCTCAAGAGCTTATAATGCGGCCCACGATGACTTTGCCAGAGTTAATATAAATGTTTTGTTATTATGAATTTTTAATATTAAAATGTATTTTTTACTTTTCTTAGACAAAGATCAAGCTATAGTAACACGAAACTGTACAAATATCGTTGGTATGTTATTATAAAAACGAGATTTAAACGTTTACTCATCAGTTAAAGGTAGCGTCAAATGGCCCTCAACATAATTATTTTTGAAGCAATGCGGCCCGCGAGCTGAAAAGTTTGGAGGCCCCTGGGTTAGGGCGAAAAAGCAAAGGGAGAAACCTGCAGCAAATATGTCAACCACTCATAGCGCGCGAGCGCCCCCGAAGGCATCGAATCGAGCCGATGGTCCGGATTACCGCGTGGAACCGGATGGTATTCACAGATTGTCACATTCCATCGGCTGTATCGCTGTATGGGAATTTACATGCCGCAAAACACACATTACCGTTCGTCCACTGGTGGACATTCCGATCACGTTTATGCAAAAAAAAACTGCGTAGGAAGACACCACCGAGACAGAGTGAATGGAAATGGATCACAGGACATAAAAGGGTTAAAACGAAGCATTCCATTAGAGAGGTATTTTGCGATCCGGATGGCAATCGCATTGAGCATACGGTTGGGGCGCTTTTTAATGTAAATTAGCCATTATTTTGACATGTCTATCACATTTTGTGTTTCAATTAGCATGAGCTGAAGTGCTTTAAGAAAAGGCTTTTGCCTTCCCGCTGCCTTAAATTTTGAAGTTTCAAACTATTTGACAACTGTTAGAATATATCAAAATAATGTAAATACTCAAAAGCCCCTTTTCGATGATGCAAACCAAGTAACGCGGAAACGTTTCCCTTTCTTGTAACGATCACGTTCACAATTGATTGATCGATTGGTCCAAGGCTTATCAGCAGCAGCTGTCTTTGTGTGAATTACACCAGACCTATGGTACTTCCATCTTGATTACATCGTCTATCTCTATGTATATTGGCAATGTTTGTACAGCTAGTTTTCTATGAGATACGCTCGACTCTAGCTTAGTTTTCTATCGTACCTTCGTGCGGATGTTGATAAGCACGCTGATGATGTTGGCCAAACAATGCCACCGGTGTTTACTATTACACGACTATGATTGAGATTGGCAGGAGGAGGATTTTATACACCTCACGTGTACACGATGGAGCTCATGAATCGCCGCCAATCGATCTATAACAATGTAGTTATTAAAAGATGACTTAGTTGAAGGAACCTAGACAAGCTGATGCGAATTGGTTTTAACCAAGCGATTCAGATTTGGTCAACAATGCTGCTTCAATGTGAACCGACACCAAACCCCGCAACTCTGGCCACAAACAACGCCACACCATCTTGATTGGATGCTCGTCCTACGACCCTGACTCGTTCGCCCTGCCTCCCATTAGTTAAGCCCCATTAATAACCCTGTTAATCAATTAGACCGAAAGGAGAAAAGTTCTTGACACCTTTGATCATAATCTTCATTGGACGTCGTCGTCGTCGTCGTCGTCGTCATCAACATCGGCATCCCCGAATATCTCCCAACCCCAACCATGGGCCGTACGCAAGGTAAGCCGCCAACCAATGGGCTCCAAGCCGCTCCAGCCACACTGCCCGTACATGGAGCCGGCGTCGTCTTCAACGCCGACGCCGCTCATAATCGGGACCCATTAGAGCAATAAATGGGCAGCAAATAGCTTCGCACGATCTTTCCGGGCACGATCTTTCCCGGACCCGCTGGCCCCTGCAGCAAACGCTGGGAGGGTGCAACCGGTTTTAGGTTTTGTTTTGTTATGCTTTCTCTCCCTGCTGCGCGCTCTTTCCCGAAGACGAAACCTTCGGGGAAGATCTTGGAGGCGCGCTTCGCACATGGAGCCCTGCCTGGAAGGCGTTTTTTCCTCTTTTCTTTTCTGTTGTTATTTTGGAAGATTCTTAGCAGTGTCTGACGAACGGGAGTCAACGGCCAGCTGGTAACATTTTGTTGGATCGCTCAAATGGAGAGTTGTTTGCTCTGGAGGCTTCTTTAGGCTGGAGTTCCCGCCACAGGGCGAGGTAATAGAGCGTTTTGTTTAAATGATCGATGGATGAATAGATGTTTCGCATGCGGCGAGAGCTTCACAGAGAGCTCCAGTAGGTAACCAACGGGATGCACCGTACATCGTACATGCTGGGAAAGGTCTGGATTCTTTCGAGCGCAAAGCCATATCACCAAGGTATCGAACGCTCAGACCTCTACGGTTCATAAAGCGCGCGCTTGAGCGATTTAAATACATTACCCGATCTCAAGATTGCCCCGAGTTCTTGAGGTGGGAAGTTGATGGGGAGGGAGACCACTGATGAAGATCTCGTGCTAGGGAAGATCTACGATGCCATTGTATAATAGACACTATTCACGAAACAGGGAAGCAAATTAACCTTCGGCTGCATAGTAATGTGCCAGACCCCATCCCATGCCGCGTCTGTACTGAGCGTCTACCGTTAATTCCGTGCATTAATTGCTGGATAAACTAGCGGGAAACGACTAGCCGGCGATACCAGATGCCATTACTTGAGGTTATTAATGAGGGGGTGTACTGAATATATAGATATGTCTACACTGTGAACATTGTTGTAAAGTGGCTCGATTTGCAAGGCTAAATATCTACAGACAGCAGGAACCTCTAGAATTCAAGCATTAGGAAGTTTGTTCCGCACTATATCATCTGTTTTTGACCACCAGATACCGTCGTTTAGATAGTTTTTCCTCCCCTCAAAAGCTTCCATTTGTTATGGACCACTTGCGGTTGGGAATATGTAAAGTCACGAATTCTTCCCATTTCTCTCACAGCCAGCGCACATATTTGGAATACAGCCCCATCGATCGACGGGTCAATGATGCTTCAAGTATGATTGATCGGCTTTAGGTTGGGGGAGAAGGGGGTCGAAACCGTAGCCGAAAGGTGTAAAATCAAAACATTCGAATCATAATATTTTCCAACTTTCAAGCTCTTTCATCGGAGGAGATTATTCGTGTTTTGATTACAAACATCGCTCCCTAATCGTGTCTTTACACGTTACCACCAGGTTTTGGCTTAGGTAAACGCGAAGCTCAGCCCATTTCGTCGCACCAGAAGTATTGATCTTGAACCCTTTTATCTCTACCACTGCCCCCGTTTGTGTGGAATGTTTTGGAACATGATTTCCTTTCAGGCGAGCCTGCTCTTATCCATTGGAATGGAAATAAACATTACAGCGTGCCACAAAAGGTGCAGTTGCAACGCGCGCGGGGAGATTTTCTTTTCAATTTACTATTTTCATTTCCCTTATTTGAAGCGATCGTTCAATGGCTGGTAGGGAGGAGATTTGAAGATTTCATTTCGATGAATATTTCAATACAGCACAGACTGCAACTGCTTGAACAAATGGGAAAATCCCCTACTCCCCACAAAAATAAGCAGGAAGCACGAACGGGATATTTGGTGGTTTCTTCATTGCTCCTCACGAAAAGGCTGGACGTTCTGGCGGCGCACAACGAAATGGTCCACCACCGGGACCGAGTCACTAGAAATGGAATTTCCCCGAATTAGAGAAATACTTGAAAGTCTAATAATAATTTTTCATTTATACGCCATCTCTTCTTCGTTCTACCAAAAGGAAGAAATTCTTCTCCAATTCAAATGCCAGGTTAGGTTTCCACTTGGACTCGGGTCGTCTCCATCCGCCTCATTCCCCACACCTCAAGCGCGCTTCACTCAAGCCATAGCTTCCCTCGTTATGATCGATTACTTTTAACGGGAGCGGAAGGTTTCAACGTCAGCGTCAGCTTCTGCTTCTCCAAATTAAATAGGCGCTGAGCGCGTAGGTTTTCCCGCAGTGTGGCGGAGGAGGAAGTTTCAGTATTGCCCAGCTGCACGATGGGGCCACCAGGCCATGACCGCTGCTGCCCCGAATATCAACGCTTGTGCGCACACCCTAAATGTATAAAGACGCACACACACACACACATAGTCATGCTCGAAACATTGAATGAAGTGGACGGTGAGTTGGTATTACTATATCCCTAAACCCTCCTCCCACCCAATTCAGCCGATAATCTCGACAGGCACATTTCGAGGCAAAAGACAGCTTAAGGTCTATCGAGACCGAACAGTTTGGAACACGTTCGACATTCGACGGCTTACGTCATCGGAAGCAAATCGGGCCGTGGCGTGTACGGGCGAATATTTCCGTGATTCTTTCCGTGGTTTGGAGCATATTTTTAGCATACACTCTCTACCAAAACCCAATACACGGGGTGTGTGTGTGTGTGTATAACATTCAAGCCAGCTGATCCCGTCAGTTCCATCCACTGTTGTAGAGTTTTGCGCGTTGCATACATGTAGTGCATTCGCTTCAAGTCATTCCCCGATTCTTGACTCTTGAATTATTGCCTCAAGCCTGAGCGGGTGGGTGCGACAGGGTTTCTAATCTAGTTGGAGGAGTCCCACGGCCCCCGGTAGTGACCGGTTGCTCCATTTAGTCCGAAAACTGCCATCAGTCACGTCAACTGCCGCCCCACTAATGGGTTGTCGTTTTGTAATCGCTAAGGTTTTGCGACCACATCACGTAACCTTTTGGACAGGAAGAGAGATACAGCGATGTGTTTGGAGTTAACACTTTTCGTAGTTCAAGTTGGATGCCATCGGAACACTGGATTCCAATGATTTTTTTTTCCATATAATCACCATCATTCGAGAGATGTGGGCCCGTAAGATTCGGAAACATCTAGTGCGTTTTGTTACGAGAGAGCAAGAAGTCGTAACTCTTGTCGTTGAGTGGTTCTGCAGAGATACTACTCATAGTGCCTGTGAATTCCTAAGATAAGTAGTTGCAAAACCCCATGGAAGCAGATCGGGAAGCGTGCAGAAGAAGTGGTTTATAGCTGTAACTTATTGTACCAGCTTTATGTACATGGTTAAACCTATAAATTAGGCAATATATCAAACGAATGCAAGTCGGTCGCAGCTGCACCAAACGAGCTCCAATAAATTGTAAACCCTACCAGAACCTCTCAATCTTCTTATCGACCGGATTAGCAATGACTTTCAATAAAATTCGATCGCACACTTTCTTCTACCACTAGCTGCAGTGTTGCACAGGAGGTACCGTCGTCAACTTGGCAATGACCCACCACACCTCACTAGAATTGCCCTCACAAAGGCACACACACAAACACACGTTCAAAACCCACCTTGGTCAAGGCTACAGCGGCGCCAGGTCCCTGTGTACCGAAAAAATACGGGACACAGAGGATCAACCCAGTTGGCAGCAGTTGGCCATCAAAGTGAACCAGACCAGAAGACCAAGAAGTTCCGAAACACCGCAGGACGGAGTACGGTGGGTAAGAAAATCGATACTGGTAAAAGGCAATGTTTTTCAATGAATATATGTACGAAATGTATAGAGATATCATGCCACTGCCCCATATCCTGCCAGGCTACAAGGCCCCGAGACCCGATAACTATAAATATAATATTTTCCGCAGTCGTCGCAGAGCTGAAAGGGGGCCTGTGAATTACCAGCACTTTCCTGGGGAGGGTGCTGGGTGAAATATGAGTTCTCGCGCGCACACACACACACACACACACACACACGCGCGCGGTTTGCCGGGAAAGCGGGAGTTTTTATTTCCCTCTGCAGTAGTGAAAACGGCAACCAACAGCCAACGCCGAAATTGCCGATTATGCATGGACATGTACGGGCGCTACTGACACACAAACACACACACTCGCGCACACACATACATGGTATAGTTTTTGCCCTTCCCTAGTGCCATAGTGTTCCTCCCCTAGGTTCCATTTTGCGGGACAAGTTTTCGTGTCTTTTTGTTGTTGTTGTTCCCTTAGCAGTGATTCCCCCATTTGCCATGCCGATAGTAGTACAAAAGAAGTATTACGATAAAGTAATACGAGAGTGTGTGTGTGTGTGTGTGTGAGAGTGTCAGATAGCGATAGCACCATGTTTCCTGATGTTCTTTTTCCCGAGTGACGTACTACCCCTCGAGTTTTTTCCCCTTTTAGTATCGTGCTCTTTTTGTATTCATGGTTGTTTCACGCTACAGAGTAGTGGCTGGACCTCCTCTTTGTCCTTTCGCCAAGTGAGGAGTGGTTGTTGAAAAACTATGACACTACTACTCGTCTCATCAAGAGGGAGAGACCTACCACCATGTTGAAGCATCAATTCAAGAAACACTTTCACGTCCGCACATACGTGAAAGAGCGACAAAAAAAGGCCAGCAAAACAGCAAAATGCACTAGTGCAAAAGTTTGATTGTCATAGAACGGAACAAAACGTGAAAAAATAAAAATAAACTTTAGTAGGAATTTTTATTTCCTCTCGTACCAGGAACAATCCCTAACGACTTTTTCTAAATTCCATACACCACATAACCACCCCATCCCCATCGGTAGAAAACACCTGATTCTTTTTCCTTTCTTTTTGAAGTGCTTTTTCTTTTTTGAAATTTTAAACCCTAAGCTCACACGACGGATGAATTCCAATGACTGAATGGCGCCACCGAATGGTTTTCCTTTGCTTCTTATGCGTCGCCCAAATGCTTTCCCCGAATCGCTACCCGAAGTGCAGTTTTCACTTCAACGAAGAATCCTTTTAACTGTCGCTGCGCTGCGTGATTTTCCGCCACTTGCGGCGCAAAGGAAACGGTTTCGAACAGTGCGCTGAGCTCCAATCCAATTCCCTTAAGAATGGTGGTAACCTTGGGAAATGGGACCCACTTCTGGACGGGAAATTAAACGTGGCGCTTCGAAAAGTTCCCCAAAATGAGCAATCAAATAGAGTGAAATTTTAAACTTCTAATGAAATCGTGAACTATCGTCGCCAGTGGCAAACCAATTTCAGCAGCAATCCATTCCGGCTCTTCATCAGCGAATGGGCACTAAACTCAATTTTTTCGCTTCGTAAAACTACTGCCGTCTTTTAGTAGCACGATAAAAGACGAAATGCGTCTGCTTCTTACGATTCGTAACGTGGTATATTCTTGTTGTTTTGCCGCTACGCATTCCATCTGGCATCAGGGAGGAGAACCTTGTGATGAATTACGCATTGAGACTCACACCCCTCACTCCCTTGTGTATTTACCAAATACGTCCCAGCGATGAAGACAAACATTATCAAATCGCAATCGGTCGCCAGGATGCGCCACATGTGTGTGGCACACCACCAACATCTGACCAACATCGGCCGGGTGTAGCTGTCATCGAGCTGTTCGAGAAATGTGTGCCGACTTCATTCATTGGATCGCGCGTCACGCTTTAATGGTTGTGAAATAGGCTGAGGCTGGGAAATATGGGGTTTCCACAGCGCTCTAACGTCTTACTTTTCGGATTCTGTGTTCGAAGAAACCCAACAAAGAAACCACGCGCTCCTGCTCTACCCGCTTCTGGGCTCCTGCGCGTCCTGACAATGCGCGTCCAGCGCGGAACACGTTTCACGAAGAGTTGGTGGTGGATTTTCCGTGGAAACGGAGGGAAATTTGAACACTCAAAGAACCGTCATTCCAAGGCCAGCAGCCCGGCCCGGCCCGGACCGGTGGTTAGATTTATGTTTGTCAAACATTGCCGACCGCCGCAGGGGCACTATGCTCCGGATATGCGGAATGCCGATCGATGATGGTTGGAAGAGTCTGGTGTCTGGTTGGGCAGATGGCAGCGAAAACAAATATTTGTACGCAACTTTCGGGCGGGAAGGAAAGATTTGGAACATTATGGAGCGATGCCCCACCCGCGATGCCTGGTAGTGATCGATTACTTGTGCGGGGAAAATCGATGAATATGAAGCATTGACTATGGCCTTTGTCGTCTTCATAGTACATTAATTAAGACATTAATTGATGAAGTAAATAACCTTCTCCTTAATGTTACTTAGGCTTACTAATCTTGTTTTATAAAAGAGCGGATTAGCTGGTGCATTAAGGATGATTAAAATTAGTTTTGATATCCATTTATTAGATTTAATTTTATTCCAATATGTCTATCAAGTTTTACAACTTCTAAAATATTGTGTAAATAACTATAGGCTCGTAACTTCTGATCGTTACTTCTGGCAGCATTCATATTTCATTACATCAATATCACCCCAAGCATCAGTTTTCAGTGACGAAAGGTTCGTTACAGTTAATTCCAAACCTTTTCATCGCAGAATCAAATGCTAACATAATATAGCCTCACCTAATTACATCACAATTCCAACCCAGAGGCCAATTGCAAACAACAACACTTAATGGACCTTTATCCTAACGACATAAGAAACCTTTTTAAAAACGACCCCCCCCCCCCCCCCCCCCCTATTTCAATGAATTCCGCGAATAAATCACATTCCATGCATAATTTTCATTGCTTTCCGTAAGATGGAGGAGAAGGATAGCAAGAAAAAAAACTGCACAACAAAGAAAAGCATTTCCTCGTAAGCCTTTCACTCCCGCACTAAAGGGAAGAGAGTTTCATCAACAAAACGCTCGGAAGCGCTTAGAAACGGTACGGGATAAATTATTCAAAACTGCACTTTCGTGATTTTTAGATTTTCCTTTCCCGGTAGATTTTTTTTTCTCTCCCTGTGTTGCTGACTCTCCCGACTCCCCGGCGCAGCCGACACGGAACCCGAACGCAACAAAAGCGCTCCTCAACAAAGGAGTCAGCAGTGCCAACCATCCATCCAACAAAAAAACGTAGTACAAAATTACCATACTCTATGAAAACGGAGGGAAACCCCCGGGAAAGGGGTTTGCTGTTTTCCTCCTCCTCCCACCGTGTCCCATGAGAACGTTGCGCGTTATATTCTTGTTGGGAAGTTAGCTTTTTTTCCCCCGTGCACTTTAATTCTACACCATCCTTGTCACTGGAGCAAAACGGACCCCGAATGGCGGCTACAATACAATCTTATTCGTGCGAAGCAAACGGTAGTACAGGAATAAAATATTACGCTTAGGAGTGGAGGCAAAATGACGTTCGCACGTTGAGTCATCGCTGCAGGACGACGCGAGGCTCCAAGCCCCGAAGGTGTTATTTGAGACGTTCCGTTTCGCCGTCCGTCCGCTCGTTTGCACCTTCAGCGAGATGTAGATAATTTCTGCACCCATTCTTGCTGCCCGTGCCCCTCCTCCCCCAGATGCTGATTTTGCCGATTCCGATACGGGCTCACAACGCTCGCCGGAAAACACCATCAAAAACCAGTTATTGCGATCGATCGGTTGATACTATCTCTCCGTTGCAAGGAATTCTACTGTGTGTGTATGTCCTCACGCCCCAATCATGGTGGACTTCCTATTGCTGGGAGGGAAATAAATTTTGCTGATCCCGCCCGAACACGAAGAGCCGTGCGTTCCGTCGCTTTTACCAACATCGACGACAACGACGACGACGACGACGACGGTGGCAAGATAAACCAAGGGCGTGGAGTTTCTCCTACTCCACAGCAAGGAGTGGTTCAGCTTTGAAGGCTCGTTTTCCGGTAGCTTAACCCACTGCCGCTGGAGAATGGAGTGAAAACCACGTCAACCATAAGCCAGCAAGCCAAGTAGTGGCAGTACGGCAGAATGGTCTGCGGCAGTGGTGGCAACGGTTCACGTGGTGCTGCGACCCACCGAACAGGATTGGCACAGCAAGACGAATAGAGCGCATAGCCCATCCATATCGCAATCGCTAACGCGCGAACCTGCAGTAAGCGTGAGGAAACGCTGGTAATCATCGCGGAGTGGAAAATTGTGTAAATGTGGCTCGTTAGAAACAAAAGTCGGAGAAGTCGGTTTCGTAGAGGAGGGGTACGGGGAATAGAAATAAAATACAAAAACATACAAACGGGAACAAAATAACACGGCACACCATGCCACCACGGCAAACTAGTGATAGAAATGGAACACAGCCACATGAACGCCACAACAACAATCCACAATGGCGGTTGGGCCGCCATGGAGCCATGGTGACAATTAACAACCGGTGGCAGAATAATCCACCGACTTTTGCACAACAGCACAGCAATCTCGCTGACTTCAGAGCAGTGTGTATGCTATGCTTTCCGCTTTGTGAATCGGAGAAAATATGAAAGCTTTACCAGAATGTAGCTCATGTAACGTTTGGAGCAACAAAAAAACAACAACAACAGACTCCAGAGAACAGAACGCGGAGTTCATAAGCTAACGCGTGAAACGTGCTTGTGTTCGGTGTGTCCGGTACGGGGTGGATTAGCGAGCGCTGTTGTGGTGTGAAATTTGTAACACCCCGTCCTCCGTTGTGTGCTTCTGAGGAACATAATTTTCAAAACATAGTCGCTCAACGGTCTATTAAATGTGGTTGTTTTGAAGATTCAGCCGGACGTGACCGTACCGTAATTTGGAGCATTGCGGAAATAATGAGGCAATACGGCAAAACCATACAGACCCCAGGCCAATGGGTATTCGCACAGGGCGTCCGGCATGGAGTTGCACAGGGGTGATTATTACGGTTGTATCTATTTATAAAACCAACGGCAACAATTTCAGCAATTTCATGAAGCAATTGGACAGAACGTAAAAGGGAAATCTGGCTCTCCGATCCTGACCTTGCTTTAGTGGCAAGGTCTCGGTAACCGTTTATCTCAGCCGAGCTCCGTACGTCATCGTTTGATTTAGTGGAGGGCTTACTGTGTCTCCTTTGAACGAGATGAAACAGCCAGCAGAAGGACAACACGAGCGCAATCTGACGTCTGACATCTGACAGACAAAGCTTGTTGCTGGTGATTTCAATTTGCTGACATCTTACTTTGGAGTGCGAATGACACAGGAACATGATGTAAACCGTCCTGCAACGGTGGACGTTTCTTTGTACGGGTTTAGGTTTAATTGTTAGGACAGGACAACGTAGCTGAAATAATATCTTAACTTTAACTCAATGTTAGTTTTGGAAGAATTCCTCTTAAGGTTTTGACGAGTACGAAGGTGCATTACTTTCACCTTACATCATATCTGTCGTACAGCAGAATCTATAGGACTGATAGTCATTCTCTGGAGATGTTGCCTGACAGTCTAGTTGACACGTGTACCGATTGCTGGAATGGTCGGACGTCGTTCGATTCCCATTCGAACCGGATGCCTCCATAGCGTAATTGAAACAGTTTTGAAAGCCAAAAAGTAATAATAAGATGAAAAAGAAGCTCTATTGGTAGCTGCTAAATAGAATTTAATCTCAGCCCTCTTTGTAATTTTACCACATTGAGTCACGTCCATATTTACTCTTAAATAATTATTGTAAGCTTTCACAGGCTTAGCAGATAAATTGGGGATAATTTTTCAAACCCCACTGCTGGAAAAGTTTTTCCTCATTTTCCATTGAAATAAAAACTCCCCCTTCTGCATTATAGCAGCACACGCTTCCACTTGCATTGGACACTTCAGCCACGTCGGTACTATGAAATGGAGATCTCCCCCGTAGCATGGAGATGAAAAATTTCCCCGTATCGTTATCATTATGATTAATCCTGTAAGCTCACATCCTCCAGCTTACCAAACACTTCCGGGACCGCACTTCATCATATTTTCCGCCAGACAGCACGACAGTACCGCGCAGCATACGCTCACGTTTTTTCGCTACGGACGGTACGGCCGCGGTTGGGCCAGCAGCCAACACTGTGGGCGATGATCGGGGGCTTACGTAAAATCATAAAAGCGCTTTCAGTGACTTTACCACCATTGGCGAGAGGCGCCGGTAGCAGTAGCGTGTGTTTGTGTGTGGCAGGAGGGAAAATGCAACAACAGTGACCTATTTACGCGACGCAATGGCGACAACTTTCCCGCACACTAGGCACCATCCAATGTGTTTATATGTGTATGAGTGTGTCTGGAGGACACTTGGGCGATTACTTTTTTTCTTCTTATTGCTGTTGCTACTGGGAGGTTGCTCATCCTCTTCCGGAAAATGGTGACATTTTTCACCATCGTTTGCGTCGGGATGTCTGGCACCGAATGGGGCATCAGTTGCCAAGTGGGCCAAAGGACGCTGAGGAAACATCAATATTGTTTCTTGGAAGAGCGACACTTGGATGGATCGTACCGGTAATTGATGGATAATTGTTTACAGGCGTGGGGTTAGTTTCCTTCGATTATCCGTTATCATCACTCAGCGGTTGAGATTTTATCGTTCAAACGTTGAAACGAATTACAATTTTATAGACATTCGAATGCATCGCCTAAACCAATCTACCCCTTTGCACAGTTCATTACTTTTGTTCATTTGCTCGTTTAGTTCAAAGGGTTAGTTGGGTTTTATTATTTTTATGACAGCTTTGGAACCCATTTAGTCCTTTCCGTTGAGTGCGGTCGAATGTTTTTTTATCACTTCCCTATAGCCGGTGCGAGGTCATTTTGACCCTCGTAAATGATATTACCGCAAAGTATCTGCTGCTAGTATAATGCTGCCAAATAAAAGAAACATTAAAAAAATGTGTCCGTTAATTGATTTTTCCTCCCAAAAAGCAAAAAAAGAAATGCTGCACCATATTTACATCAAACCAACCGGATCGATTCCGAGGGTTTCCCGTGCTTCCCCAGGCGGGAAGCTTGTTCCGATCCGATGCGGACAGTAACAACAACCACAACGGAGCAACCTCCCGAGAGCAAGCGAGAGCACCCGTCATAAACTTCCGGATCATAATTTCCCGCACGTTCGGGTGCGTTTTAGACGGTAGCCCTATGGCTTCGTTTACGCCCTTTTACTACGACAACCAACCACCACATCACAGTAGGTGACAGGGAAGTAGAAACAAAACTAAAAAAAACATCAAGCTCCGATAATAAAAAATCATTCTACACAACAACAATAACAGCAAAAAAACACAAGTTAAGTTCGGTTACTGCTCACTGGTGTGCTTTTTCTTCCCCTTCCAAGCCCACATCTCGCCTGTCAGACCTGGCAGTGGTGGTGGGTTTTCCGGTGACGATCATAAAATCGTTTATCAGAACCACAAGAATCAAATTAACCTAAATACGCTCAGTCGGCACACAGTGGCCGCTCCGTGTTTTGGGGTGTTTGTCGACCTTTTTATTTTCCAATTCCCCATCCGTTGCAGTCTTGGCGAAGCTTTTGTGTTGTCCTATCACCGCCCAACAACGAAAGGTGCACGCGAGAAAAGGCAGCATATTTTCGTGCGCTTTGGAATCCTTCGCATCCTTCGCTAAAGGAACTCGTTTCAGTAGTAATAGAAAAGCGTCCGAAGCTTCTCGGTTCTCGTACACATTGACGCATTGACACTACTCAATACTACCCCGAGACCGACGCGATGGTATGGTACAAATCGCATTAGGGCGAAAAGCAGGGACAAGATTTATTTCCCCGAGCAATCTTTGCATGCAATATGTCGGGGTATTGTCCTGGAATCGGGCACGTAGCACACTCCTTTACCGTCCACCCTTGAAAAGACATTCCAAGGTCCAAGATAGTGTGAGTTGGTGTGGTTTTTCGAGTAACAAAGGCACAACAAAGAACACTCGTAAAATTGGAGAAAGTGTCAGCGCAACTTCTTTTGCATGCGATGGAGGTTAGATTTATGATCCTCAACTTTCCCTGTACCTTAGAGGGGAGAAAGAAACATGATGCACGCTGAAAGGCATCAAAAAATGATCAAACAATTGAACGCTCATACACACACATATGTACCACAAGGTGTAAAAGTGCTGGTATAGTGATTTATTTCAGCCCGTTTGACGCACAGCGAAAAACACATAAATCATGCAAAAGGGAAAAACAATTTGTTGCTTCCTGGATATGTCTTAATCAGTTTTGGTGTTTTGTTTATTACGCAGCGCATTGTGAAGTTTGCGTCATATGACCTTCACGTTTGATACCTTGATCGCAATAAAATATTGCTGGTTTACTAGCGTAAACAATCATTCGCTAATTGACATATGTTCGCCATCAAACTCATTTTTGACATTTGACGTTTGACATGTTTTGCGCTAGATGGCGCACTGCTAGATGACACATTTGAAAGTCTGAGTTATCACTACTTTTCTATTGGAACTGTTTTAATGAGATTAATCGTCTAGTATTATGAATCCAAGAACTATGAAATAACTTCACGTTAATCTTTGACTTCAAGTAATCGGCCCAGAACGATGTGCGAACGATAATCCAAGCTTACGCCAGCTAAACCGATCGATACTCCACAACACACGACACGCGCGGCATCGCGATGGCGTGAACGTGAAAAAATGTGGTCCCCACCCCCCTAAACCTGGCCCCTCCTTGTCCAGAGTTCAATCTACCAGCGATCCGTGAAAATGTGTGTCACGATAGTTACACACAGGTTCTGGAACAGCCATGATGGTGGAAGCGCCGGTCGCTCGATTCCGCGCCCCACGATTCGATGCAAACGCGCCAAATGTGTGCTGCGCTCGCGCTGTCATAAAGCGATTATGTTGTTCCCGTCCCCCTTGTGCGCCAGTGGAAAGCACTCGGATTGCAACGTGATGTCATCGTCGCAGCTGTGGCAGGCTGGGGTTCCACATGCGCGAACCTTGGAGCGAAAGAAATTCGAACCATGATGCCAGTGGCATGCCCAAAGCCAGCACAAAGATCAATGAATGGAAGCCACTCTTTTGCTCGCCGCGATCGTGACGCGTACCACCAACGGGACGCGCTGTGCAAGCCGATGTCAATGTCGGAGCACACAATTCATCGCCAACAGAACAGACCGGAGCTTATTTCGCACGGACGGAAATTGCTCCCTTGCGGCTACTACTGCTGCTGCTGCTTGGAGATCAGGATACGGGCACGTACCGAACCGAACCGAACGTCGCCGGTTTGACGAAAGGTTTTTCCATTGTTTCACAGGCTTGTGTCGCTAGCGCCTAAGGGTCTATTTATCTTCAAGCATGATTTGGTGACCTCCGTTTTACATTGTGCTGGTTGGGTTGAATGAAACTGATGAAAAGGACGGTAATGAGCACGTTTTGATGGCGGTACAAATGGGTTGTGGCTTTTAGCCGTGATTGCGTTAAAACACCCAGCGGGAAATTATTAACAAAGATTGATTGCGAAGCAAAGTCTTGAAATATTAACACAAAACCAACACGACATACACTTTTGTCTTTCGCACTGAACCTTTTACAAGGCTTTATTACTCAACATTGCTTTGCTTTAATTTGATTCCAGAAAGTGTAAATATATCATTTTCTACTGAAAAACAATAAGAATGTGTAAAAAGCTTTATAAAATCGTTTATCCTACAATTGAATCGTAAACATTCACAAATTACTAGCAAAGGCTGGTAAGTACAATAAAATTGCTTCAAATCAACAATAAGAACGTTACATTTGTGAAAGATATACGACAGCAGAAATGACGTCATTTAGTCCTTCGAGCCGGATCACACACCATACCGGAAAGCTTATGTCGGGTTTACACCATTCCTGCGAGTATAAAACGCAGTTTTCTTGCCATAACACTGCTATCGATTTGTTTACACATCTCTCACTAACGAACCCGTCTTATCCCAACGGGAATGTACCACCCACCCTCTCTACCCCTCCAAACGACATGTGTCCCAATTCCATTGCCATTGCAATATAACGGTCTTTCGCGTTAGCAAAATCGAACAAATTTCCGCCAAACAACACGCCCCGCTGCTCCTGGTGTACGGCGTGACAGTTACGAGCGCGTGCCACCGAACGAGTTCTTGCTGCGATTAATAATTCATTACATCTTACCCCCAGCGAAACGAAGTGCCGTTACCGCAGTGATTCCGTTGACAGCCCAACGGCCGTTTGCACGACTGCCAACCACGGCTAGATTGAATGGCTACCAACGGTCCAATACGCCACGATCGAAATCGCGCGCAAATAGTGCGTACTGTTGTTGTTCCACGTCCCTGTTATCCCTGTCTCTGCTTTGGTACTCCAAATAGCATTGCCTCGAGAGAACAATTTACAGCAGTGCCCATTACTGCCGGTAGCGATAGTTACAGCAACTACGAGAACAATTGCGACCGATCTCACACCGCCTGTCGTGAAAGACTCGCGTTCGTTTGCCAACTGTGCAAAACAATACGAGCGCACCGCCGTGCGCCGCACTTTAGCTTCCGGGCCTAATTAATTTGCAATCATCTTAGATCAGGTATCGCGAATATCGAATTCACCATAACCGCAAGCGTTGGCACAAATTGGGACAACGTCCCGCCAGCCACGGACTATAATTTCCCGTTGTCCATTTGCTTAATTCGTAACATTAACCAAATGAGTTTGGGAGAAAGGGCTGGAGCACTGTGACACCACCACATCGAGCAAAGTAACCGTGGGATGTGGCAAGAGATTGTGGTGTACAAAATTTCTGGTGGGTTAATTAAGTGCTCATAATTTTCATCAACACACACACACGAGAGCTCACAACTCTCGCGTACATTGCATGCCGCAATGTTGGTAGAAAACGCAATAAACTACAATTCATTTCTAGCGCAGATTTACGGGTCGTGTATATAAGCGGAAAGCAGCAGAACCGGTCGAAAGGGGGCTCGAATTTGAACAGTGTTTACACTTGAGTTACAATTTAACTGCCAGCCAGGCCCCGAAAAGCCATGTAGGGCCAAGTAATTTACGGAAGTTTGTCGAACAATGGTTACGCATTCATACGCACCCGTGGTGTGACGAATCGGGCCAGTGTGTCAGTACGGGGCGACGTATAGTGTAGCATATACGCGTATGTATATATGGCAGTTTCCGATGGGGTGATACAATCTTCGTCGCATAAATCATTAAACCACGGCCACCCCCGGCATACCATCACCGCCACACTTTTGGGGCGAAAAGGACAAAAAAGGGAATTGCGGCCTAATTTGTTACAAAGTGTTACAGTGTTTCAGTGTTACAGAACATTGCAGTACGCGTTGGTTATTCATGTGATGTTAAACGGCGTTTAAAATTAAAGCGAAACTAATGAAAATTCTTATGTTCTTTCGACATTTGAAAAGAGTTGGGAGAGATTTTAATGATTTGTTTTTAATTTCCGTTACAAATTTACATATTTTAAAGCCACAAAACGCACAGCTGATATCTTTCGTTTCATTGTATACTTGTATAGTTGACAAAAGAGACTATAAGAGACAAGTATAATATTCAAAGTGGTTCTCCAATTTTCATGTTATTATGTGATAAATTCTAAAATCATCAATTATTTTCTTTCTGAACTTTTTTCCATTGTTCTATTAAAAAAAAGATAAAAATTAACAAACAAAACTATTATAAAATAATGCAAAACTGTAACTATAACGAAGTTTTTAACCACATGAAGCCATTTCTGTAATTGTAAAAATTAAGTGTTAACTCCTGAAACCTTGTCTTTTTCATACAAATTGAAAAGAAGAGCAAAACTGCTTTATACTGCAATCTTCTTTGAATAAAACCTTCAAATTTGCAATAAAAACAAAACTAGGACACCAGCCAATGACGCATCCTTCCCAGTTCAAATAAAGTTCGCAAGCACTTCAAACCGCGTAACCTACTGTGCAATTAGGTAAAAGACTTCCTTCCGCTTCAAAAAGCAGCAAAACGTTTTTCGAAATATTTCTATTTATTTATCACTAGAAATATGGCCATTAGCCCAGCAAATGAAGCACGCACACACACAGTGCGGTTAGAGCGCAGTAACAGAAACAAAAAAGTGGGAGAAACGATAATCAAACAAAAAAGTTCGTGAGAACTTCCACCCATCCCATGCTACGAATCAAAAAGTACTTTGCACAACAGTCAGCACTTTAAGCACGTCTTTAAAGACAAACAGGGACATTCGTTTGCTTTTCCGTTTAGCTTCTCGTGCTCGGTGTGTACACACACACACACACACAAACAAACACCGCCATCCCGCAATCACTTCTTTAGTGCAGATGATTATCAAGATGAGAAAAAGTAGCAAAACTGTGTGTAGCGTGAGGAAGGGACGGGAAAAAATATACACACAAAAACACACACACGCCTCTATCACCCCCTAGGGAGACAGTGATCTCTACCAGTGGGTAAAGGGTGGAATGAAAACAAAAACATCCGCCAACGGGGATCGCGATCATTCATTGATCGATGGGACGGGATGAGAGATGAGCAACCGCACGGAGAAACAATATGGTACTGCTGCTGCTGACTCTCCTGTCGTGATATTGAAATGGAAATTAAACACAGGGTAGAAGCGAACAACGAGGATGGGCTGAGGCGCATGACAAAGTGCAGCAAAGATGTTAAACGTTGTTAACAAATTTGCATCCGTAGCAAAAAAGGAAAGAAACCAGTGGCACACAGACGACCTCTCTGCTGCATCTTCTGCCTGATCGTTCGCCGTACGGTGGGGGTTGAAAAAGTGATGCAATTGTTTATTTTGATTTAAATGATTTAATTATTTTTTTTGCAAATTGGTTTTAATGCGCTGTCCTCCTTTTAGCGAAGGTATGAACTTGTTTAAGAAAAAAAAGATAAGCATTTTTTATCTTCATAATTATTATGCTTACCACGCACAGTGCAAAATGTGAGACGATTTCTGGATGCTGCTGACACAGTTTCTGCCATAGAGTGCACAAGCAAAAAAACCCTCGCCAAGAGGTGGAAAAAACAAACAAGTTGATAAATAAACTGCCCACCATCGCACACCACTACACGGTTCCGGGCGTTATTATTATGTTCTTCCATTTTTCTCCCGCCCAGGGTGCAACCGGTCCGTTACCGGACTAGTAACAACAACAGCAACAAAAAAACGCACGACAAAAGGAAAAACCGGTACACCGCGGTCGTGTCGCATCGTCGCTTTAATGTTGCACACCACCAATGCACAATCGATGCAGCAGGAGCAAGTAGCCACGACGAGCCGGTGCAGCTTTAACATCCGGCCACCGCTTTGCTCATCCATCCAAGACCTCCAGCGTTGACATTTAGTTAACAATAACAGCAGTGGCACGGGCCATGGGAGGAACTGGAAAAGATGGACCAGGCACGACGACGACGGCGACGTGGACGATGATGATAAAAAATACACAAAATGCCGTCATCATTCATCGTTCGTTATTGCCAACTCGCGTTGCAGGCTCCTCCATCGCGCCCAGCCGAAAGGTCAAGTGAATACCCAAGAGGTTTGCCACGCTACTGGGACACGGTTTGGATTTTTTAGCTACTTTTTTTTTGCAACACCATTGTCCAATGTGCTCACACGATTTTTCAAAAAAAAACCTCAAAGCTAAAACTGTCCAAAACTGAACTGACAATGAAATCCATGCAGCAGGAAAAACACACACAAAAAAGCGACACTAAAACAACGCTCAACAACACTCACGTCCTTCGAAGCATCGGGGACGAAAAATGGGAGACCGGAAAGAAAGGGAGACCACGGTCGCCTGGCAGGAGGTCGCCTATTTGGCGCTGGTATGCCAGTCACACACACACACACACGCGCGTGCAGGCAGAAGGACGGTACGCGCATCCTGCAGAGAATGGGGCGTGTGTTTTTCCTCTTTTTTCCTCCCGTGTTCCCTGCGGCATACAACACACCAACCACGTGGCCGATTTCGGTCAGTACTCGCTAGTACACAGGCACTCCTTCTTCCTTCCCACCCTAGGACGTTTTCCTTCCCAAGGTATCGTGCTGTTCGCGTTCGGCAAAAAACATGTCCCTCTCCCTTAAGGGGATTAGTCATCACCGGAGCAACCGGCTCACAAAGGAGGCTTTTAATTGGTGGAAAAAGTCAAAAATCAAGATCACAAAAGTTGCACCGAAAGTGTCCACTTCAATCAAGCTTAAGTGTCTCGTTTTTTGTTGGAGCAGAAAAATACTTTCCTTCCCCCATCTTGGGACTAAATTGTCACGAAAGTCGACATTCTTTCGATTCATAGTGATCCAATATTGAAGGTGAAATTTGAGCAGATTTCACTCCTGCTCAGTACAACTTTTATCCCACTGTGCAACGGTCCCGGACGGTCATCACCGTGTGCCAGACGATACCCAAAGCCCGAAGCACTCTGATGGGAAAAAAGAGAAGTTGTCTTATCATCAAGTATCGAACCACGGAACGAGTGGTGCCCCATAAACGATCCCGTAGCAACAAAACAACACAGTAAGCGGCCAAAATCACCCTCAGCAACAGAGCCGAACCGAAACGGTGCTCCGGCACAACCGTCCAAATAATGACCCTTATTCCCTATTGTTTCCGAACGTTTCATCTCCTCCCTCTCTCTTTATTTCTACCCAATACACTTGCTTCCTCCGATGTACGTGATATCGGACGTAACGGAATCGGAACTTAAAATGATAAATTTCCTCATATTTGTCAAACCGTTCCCGAAAACTTTTTTTCAACCACACGTCGACGACGACGACGATTGGCGCCAAAACTCGGTCGCTCGGAAAGCTCGTGTTGTCCTCGTTTTGGCCCGGGGAAGCGAACGAAGCAAAAAGTTCGCCGCAGGACGCGAAACAGGGGATCCGGGGTTGTCATACGCGTTACTTTTGGTTCATCGAATCCCGTTCAGCGTCGTCGTACGGGCAGAGAGCGAGAGAGAGGTGTGCGTACAGATAGCTGACGCCATCGAGGGCCCCAGGGCCAGGGGAACATTGCACGGGCTCAACTTTACGCAGTGTATCCTGTCTGCATGAGGTGAAGTGAAGCATGAAATGGACAAACAGCCCGATTCGTCATTGTTACCATTGGTCCCGCGCTTTCATGCCCAGAAGCGGAGGAAAGGAACACATCGGCGAACACTTATTACAAGCGCTGGTACATGGTTTTAATTAGTAACACACTTTCTTCCCATTCTTGGGACTCCCATTGGAGTAGGAGTGGCGGGAACAAACCGCCATTGCCGGTGCTAGAAACAATTAAAGTACGTGCAGTGCCTATAAATTGAGCGGGTGAGATGAGCCATTCCCGTAATCGTTTGCCAAATGTGTGTGAATAGACTCTCTCGCGGCATGGCCTACTACTAAGAGCCTCTTTGGAACGCATGAGCGCACGGGCATGTATTGCGCAAATCGAACCATCCTTGGCAGTCCAGTTGTGAGTGGTGCAGCCCGCGGTCAGAATTGGCCGAGTCATCGGGATGACTCACGCAACCTGAATCTAGATGTGCGGTGGCACTGGCGCTTTTTGGGGTTGTGCTTACTCACGCCGTGATCATTCGCTTATGTCATTCTGGAGGGAAGAAATTAATAACCCGTGCTTTAGGGGTGTGCATTGGAATATCCAAGTAGATGCAAATCGTGCAAAAGTGCCTCCAATACTACGAGAAATACACAAACGCTAATAATGTTATCGTAAAAACACACAAAAACTAACGGTCCGCGCGCTATGACATCACACTAACAAGCGGAACAATTAACAGGCACCAACCCAAGACTAACCCAATCGGGCGCTGCTATTGTGGCCCACTTTGCACCTAAACCGTGTTAAAGTGTACGCCAAAAAAGGATTACCTGTCCTGGCGATTACGCCATCCGATTGCTCTCCTGTCATACTCCTGTCATATCCTTCCCTCCATTCTTTCTATTCCCATTCCCTAATTGGAATCGAAGGAATCGTAACAAATGATCGTTTCGAGTGCTTCGTCAGCGAGGCTTCATCGTGTGTCTTTGGTAGCCGTGAAGAAGGGAAAGGTGAGGACTACCTTTTGTTTATAATGACACGTTTGTGCCGGATTTGTCACTTTCGTTTTCGAACCGTTTCGGAGTAACGAGAGCACAAAGGGCTTAGGGGGGACGACCATGTTAGGGATCTGTTAGTGCTCAGCGACCGTTAGGACACTCTGCTCACATGCATGCACAACAAAAGCTGCACTTTCTATGGCTTTCGTCAGCTTTTTTTATTCAACCACTTGTGTAGCCCTTCGGGGTAATAAATGATCGAGAGACACAGAGACATAAAACGGCACACGTCCATGACAGCTTGATCATAGGAGGTACGAGGAAAGTGGACATAGCGAGTGTGTCTGTGACGCTTGCATTCATGCACGATTAAGCGCCAAGTGTTCATGCATATTACAAAGCAGCAGGCACCGTTGGTTATGTTAATCAACCGATTACTAACGACCGGAATGGAGAGCTAGAGCTAGTAGGAGGGATGTGGAGAGAGAGAAAAAAAAGACGACGATGATTAGCCATCATAGTCACAGCGCAAGCGACAATCTCTCGGCAAAAATCTCCCGGCAATATTAACACATTAATGGCAGCAGAACGAATCCGATAGCAAAAAAAAAGCGGGCCTCGGGAATGTGTCATTTGCGACTAATGGCGAACAAATAGAAATGCCACAGTTCATTTCTTTCGCACGTTCTGCAACGGTCTTCTTCTTTTTTGCAGCAGCAGCAGTTTTCTTATGAATGGATGTGTTCTTTTACATGCTAAGCACATCATTACCGCAATCCGTGTGCGGTCGTGTAATCAACAGTTACAGCAACGCGTGAATCACATCATTTATGACACAGACATTCCTGAGGCAAGAATCTGGGATTTTTATCTAGCTCCATCTAGTGGAAGATAGAGGAAATGAAATGAGTTACGATAGCGCTATTCGACGCTAGAGGGCAGGAAGCTTTCCAAGGTTTTTGCAACTCTGTTTGTTTCGTTTTTAGATGTTGAGCCCTTAGTTTTGCGCTATACCTTATTGAATTGTCTTAAAACATGAGTATTTATTATATTTCATGTTATTAATGCATCTTTCATATGCTACTGCAAGCTTATCCTTTCTTTTACCCGGCATATACCCCTTTTTTATTTTTCCAATGGTACAAGTGTGCATTTTTCACTCTATATTCCTATTGTACACCTACCAAACAGGCAATCCCATCACACCCTAATGGCACTAAACAATGTTCGTTTAATCAGCAATAACGTGTCATCGTGCTGGAATTCCAACACATCGCACCGGAAAGAATGCGATAAAACTAATAAACGTTCAATTGTGTGTTTATCGAGCCGCAATTGCTGTGACAACCTCCGCGCGTACGGTTTGCGATGATCATTCCGGGGGCATCATCACAATCGGACCGCTGGACGCTTACACCGCGTGGTTTCGTTGTCTTAACACAGCGCGCAGTCATAAATAGTTTTATTACCCAACACCGTTTCGGGCGAATGAAACGGAAAGCCATGGCATGGCATGGCATCATCATCATCATCACTCGTGCCCTTACATGCTCTACCCCACCGGCACATTGAAGCACCACATTTGAGGGCAAGATTGTATGTGAAAACATTGTATCTTAAGTGTCTGCTCGCGTTAGTTGGGCGATTAGGTATAACGTCATCCCGAAATCGTGACCACGACATTTTATCGTGTTTTGACGTTGTAGCGAGTTGGTTCGGTTGCTTCTGTGTTGCAATAGAAACTTCTTTGCATTTGTAATTCAAATTCAAAAACACTCCCTTTCAACACACTAAATCCCTGGCGACAATTTACGTTCCATTTTAAATTTTTACATTATATTAATGATCGATTTGTTTTCGGTTTTTTTAACCCACAGCTCTTCCACAGCCGAGCATAAGCGTGTCGAAGGAGCAGCGCAACAAACAGGAAGCAGTGGAAAGCCCATCCGATGACTACGATGACGATTACGACGATGATGAGGACGTGCCGTCGCAGGAGAAACCGGAGATCAGCGACAATGCGCTGCTCGGGACGACGCTGCTCACCAAGGACTACATCGAGCAGGCACGGGAAAGCGAACAGGTTACGCTGAAGTGCGACGTCAGCAATCCGACAAGTAAGTGTGACTGATGCTGTGCAGTAAGGGGGATTGGTGTGTGCTATTTTGCATATTTAGCTGTAGGGAATTCTAAGGGAACGGAGGGTAAAGTGGTGGCGTTTAATGCAAGTACAACGGAATTGAAGCATTTTATAGCATTTTATAAAAGGAACAAAAAATCAAAAACAGATTAAAACTGTTCGTTATCCCGATTCGTTGGTAATGCAAACCATTACAACGTGTAGACCTGAATGGTCTTTGTAGTATTTATAAAATGCCGGGAGACATTTTCCGTACTCGTTAGTGTAATTTCGATTTCCATTAGCGCATCTGGCGGCGGCTGATGGAAGCTTTTTTTGATCATCGAGGGAATGGTAGTGCCGGATCTCAAAATAAAGTATTATTTTCATCATTTTTCGATGCTTAAATGGCTGAAATACTTGCACAACGTGTTCACCTATCAATTACAAAGCTTTTCCAGGCCAGTTTAAGTAAAAAAAAACATGGAAAAATAACATATTTTCTCAAGTGGCTCCAAATTGTTTGGCAAAATGCTTCGGTCAGCCGCCGCCAGATGCGCTAGTAAAAAACAAAATTACACTAGCGAGTACGGACAATGGTCCCCCGGGCTTAACATTTTCTTCAACAAAAAAGAAACACAAAAATAATGTGACCATATGCCTCCATCTTCCCACAACAAAAAGAAGAAAATTATTTAAATTCCAATTTGTTTATCCAAAACCCCTGAAATTGCTACAATTGGACAGCATACAGCAACTAAATTAAATTATGAATTGTTTCAAAAATAATTCCATCTGTTGTTTCTGCCAGCTTTCATGAGAATAGCAAATCCTATCCCAATCTGCTTCTAAGAAGTACTATCTTCTCGGAATATGTCCACACACTCTCACACACACTCGTACAGGCAAAGTCCGACGTACGGATCCTTTTACGTCAGCTTAACGGAATGCTTTCACGATCCATCATTTCAGCAGCCGCCCCTGGGGGAATCCTTTTCGGTACGGGATTTTCCCTCTCCCACTCGTGTGCTGTTTCTGTTGTTGTTTTGTAAGCTCAGATCTCTCTTGGCCATTCCCGAACCTTTTTTTTTTGTAGCTACTTTTTGCTCCTCTCAATGCCCAGTATTACTCATCCTTGTAAGCAAGCAAGCCACTGTCATGTTCTCGCGTGAAGCAAACCGTGAACGTGACCCGTGTGCATGAACATTGTAAAACGGGGGAAAATGGAATCACTTTTCGACGGTGCATGCACCGTGATTGCTCGCCGTGATGTTGTGATGTGCACACACACACACACACACACGATGGTGCTGATGAGCATATGCAAATCTGCATCTCGATCAAAACCCCCCTTACCCGTATGCAAATGTCCGGAACGGTCATGCACCGAGCGCGCGAAAGACAAAGGGTTTGGAAAGGGAGCATCACTAAAAGAAATAGGAGCCCACCCTCGGGGCGGTCCAGTCAGTACTCGAGCCCACCGTTGACATGATCGTCGATAATCCATTGATGGAGTGTTTGCCATTCGATGGTCGAGCAAATCTTCGTAGGAAACATATTTCTTTCTTCCCTTCCCTAAGCACCCACCACAGCCAAGCAATATTTCATTCACCCTCCTTCAGGCAGGCAGCCAACCAGCCAGCCAGGACATTGTTGTACCCTTTGGGGGTTTTCCGTGCGATCGGGACAGTACGGAAGGCTTACAGCAAACCCACCCACGGTCACCACCGTACACAGACGGTCCGGGGGCTTGGGTTTGGTTTCGGGAAACGATCGGGAAACGATTGATTGATTGATGGTTTAATGAAGCCTTCCAGAACACAGAAGGTTTCGTGGACGGGCGTGACTGTAGGGTGTGTTGTAAGTGGAAGCGTTCGAAATGCAGGCAACTGAGACCCAAAGGGGAAATGCACGATTTGCAACATTTGTACAGATAAGCTGACAACACAATTTCAAATCAAAGTCCAGTATTGCACCTACTGCTGGCGTCGGTTGCACTGACCTACCGCAAACGGTACGGTGGTGTGACAGCCACGAGCAGCATAAATCAATCCCCCGAATGGGTCGCTGGGACGATTGATGTTGCGGGTTTGTTTGTAAATTGTGAAAGTAGCATTTGCAAACATTGCAAGGATTTAGGTTATTTTGTTTTACTAGCAGTGCAGACATTTTTTAAACATAAATTAAAAGGTTCAATCGTAATAAATTAAGGATGTAGTAAAGTGAACAAATGTAAGTAATCTATAAAAAACGGAACAAGTAAAGTAATATGCAACAATAAAGACACAAACATTGAAATACATACAAAAATAAAAAAATATATAAAAGGAATTATAAGCGAAAGCGAAAAAGGCAAACGTTAAAAGTAAATAAATAGAAAACAATCTAAAGGATTGCACGTTTATTATTTGTTGATGTTTGTAAACTGAATAAGCAATATTGCAAACATTGTAAGAATACAAGTTATATTTGGACAAGTAAAGTAAAATAAAATGGAGAGAATAAATAGAGAAAACATTTTATAACAAACAGCAATAAGCCTTTTAAGGGTTTTTCTTCAGAAAAAAATTAATAACAAGAAAAAGAAAAAAGAATTGAAGAGCAAAATAAACTTACAAATAAACACAATGAATTTTTCATAATTGCAAACATATGTAACAATTCTAATTAGAAAAATAATAAAAAAAAATGAGCATAAATGTCCTTAAAGCTAAAGTAAAAAAGAAAAACATTAAAAGTAAATGAAACAAATTAAGTCAGTAAAGGAGCCGTATAATAAGCTAATCTGACATCAAAATTATCGACCTAAATATGCAAAATACGGTCATTTATTAGCGGTCATAATAACAGGTATAAAATGTTGTATTAAAAAGATCTTACTAAAGCTACATTAATCACTGCTTCCCATACCTTCGAAGCCACTCGAGAGGATAATCAATCTCATTCGCAAGCGACTGTTTAATTGATTTAATTATTTTCCAACGATATCCATACATTACTTTTACAACCAGCCAGCGAATCTTGTCAGCTATCGCAAATGGATTCGTTAAAATTCAAGGCTACCCCGTCACCTGCTTTATGATCCGCGTTAGCATAATTCCGCTAGACTCACGATTCAGCAGTGACTGAGGGAAAAAAAAACATTCTCCAAGCCATTCCTATATAGTATACTTTTCGCTGCATACACAACCACACTTCCCCGATCAAACAGCTGACTGTGCACCAGTGCTTTCTGGCATGCCCTCTCTCGTGCACCCCAACAGATCGATCAGAGCCGGAAAGTCTCTAGACTCTTTGAGTACTGAATGCTTCTAACTACCTGGTACAGGTCTGGTTTTGCATTTGCATGACAGCAGCCTCCACCACCGCCGCACACACTAGACGTTACCTCGCGTGAGTGGTTGGCGTTTGGGCATTGGGGCCACCGAGAATTCAACGGCACGGTCTGCCACTGGCAGAACTCGTAGCTTAGATGAATAATTTAATTGCTCCATTGCATCTCCCCGGGTGCGATAAATTCACCTTAGCTGGGTGTGTTTGCTGGCCGGGTTGAACGGCGTGCGGCAGCGGCGGCTCCTCACTCGCTTACTTTACCTGCAATTCATTAGTGCCTGGAATCGATAAAACTGCACGCCAAGTGGCTTCTAATGCCAACTGCTGGGTGTATATGTGTGTGTTTTTACGTGTATTTCTTTTATTTTATTTGCATGTGCAGGTGCATTTTATTTACGCTTTCTGTGCCATTCCTGTGCCACTCGGGAACGGTGCACGAGTCGCGAATGCATTTGGCGTGCAAAACGGTCCGGCATTCCAAGCCGATTCTCAGGAATGCTTACGTCGGCGAACATATTTTGCCAGCTATAGGGAATGCAAGGTCATGACATCGCAAGTTATTATGTTTGTTAGGGGAGTTGTTGGTGGGCTTGGTTATTAAGCAGAATGAACGGTTTCAAACCCAACTTCAAAGGAATGCTGAACAAGACAAGGTGTAGGGTAACGTAAGTGCTGCTTCTAATTACTTCCATCTCATCAATTTTCCAGCTAACAACATCATCATATGGTACTACAACAACAAGCCCATCTTTCAGCAGTTGATCCGTCTGATACCGGACACGCGGTATGAGCGTGGCCCCGACTTTTCGCTAGTTATCGACAACGTGCAGCTCACGGACGAGGGTGTTTACTCCTGCCAGCTACTGCCCAACAATATGACGGTTAAAATTGAACTACAGCTGTTGACGTGAGTACCTTAAAGGCGCATGAATCTCACATATGCTCCTGCCAGGGTAAACATAGCTCTCATTCCATCCCTTCCATCCTTCAGGCCGCCACGAGATGTCCACATCATGCACGGTAGCAAAACCATCAACGATACGATTGAGATGCATCAGCGCGATCGCAAGGTAGTACTGCTATGCTCGGCCGGAGGACATCCGACTCCCCTCATCACCTGGGCTTATCGAGTAAGTTACCAAGAATTTGATCGCAACCCTTCACAGGTCAACGGATCATTAACTGTGTACTCGACTGTGTGTTTGCTCTTCGATAGGGACGCCATTTGGATGAGGAAAACAGCCGCCAGCTCGGTATCAAGCTGCGCAAGGAGTTTTTGGAAATCCACGAGGTGAAATCGCAACACGCCGGAGACTACGAGTGTATGGCCCAGAATGGTATTGGCAACCCGATCAGCCAGACGGTGACTGTCGTTGTAAAAGGTAAGGAGGGGAGGACTCACAAGTGAGTCAGTACAGGGCTTCAGCAGAAGTGGGAGACTTTCTTTTTATCACAAAAATTTTGCTGAGAATTGACGTATGGGGGAGTTTTTTTTTTAAGCAAATTTCTTCTAAATCCTTATCATCTTCTTTACTTTTAACCTCATGATTCACACACCCACATCTTAACATAATGCTAATTGTTTTGAATCTGTTCATGCCATCATGCGACTTCATTCGACATCATTCCGACACACTCTTGTCTGCCTCACTCCCGTCACCGTGGGCATCCACACTCCGTTCATTGCGCATTACGTTAACACACGTCACTACCATAACAAACAATACAAAACCCGTCGCAGATGACTCATCGGAAGAGCTGGAGGATGATTACATGGATGACGCTAATGTAACTGCACCGCCGCTGGAGAAAGGTCATCATTAGTGGAACATAATACCACATTCGTAGTGTTGTTCTTTTTTGTATTTCGTTTTTGACTTTTGACTGCAGCTTTGCCGCACTGCCGCACACACATGTCAGACAGCGAGAGCGTAGTAGATTCCACCGTAGGCTCTCCTAACACCTGCTGTACATAGCGCACGAGCACGACCACAGTATCGCACAGTTTGACGTCTAGTACCGCATTGTTTTAGTATTGTAGACAGCATTGTACAACACATAGCACATTCAGAGTGATTTTAATTTTTGCCGAAACATAGCCCAGGAAACGGATTATGCCTTAGTGTCACACTGCCTCCTGTTTTGTACCATCATCCAACTCCAAAATGATCCAGCATGGTATCACCACTAACTTCATTTGCGCATTTTTACCGTGGAACGACCACAACACCCTGAAGCATGTTTGAGAGTGGTATCCTTCTGCCTGCATTATGATTTTCAAGTCCCTCGAATAGCCTCTCTAGATCCCTTGCGTAGATCCGCCATTGCCAAAACTGCAGCGTCTCAGTAACAATCTCCCGTGCCGGCTCTCTCCATTGCAGGTAGCCCAATCATTCACAAGCATTCCAGCTACATCAACACGGCGATCGGCGAGAACGTGGAAATGGTCTGCCTGTACGACAGCAATCCGGAGCCACGCAAAATCCAGTGGATTCGAAATGATGAGATCGTTCAGTCGGTACCCGCCCAGACCATCATCACGAACGATCATCACAATCACCACAACCGTACCCGGCTCACCATCAAGAACGTGCAGCAGAAGGACCTGCAGGCGTACTACTGCAAAATTGAGGTTCGTGTGGCAAAGTTGAGGATGCCTGTGCAGGGTGGTCTCATGTGCTTTAATGTTATCTAATTGTATTCACAGAACGAACTAGGCGAAGCAGTATCGAAAACGATTCTCGGACTGACGCCGGGCGGTGCACATCTGATACACTCCAACTCTTCGGACGGTTTGCTGCACACGTGGTGGAAGATTCACAGCATTCAGCAGATCTCCGAGATGCTCGTGCTTTACCGAGGAGAGAATGTAAGTTCTAAGCAAGATGTACTTTGAAGGTTTATTAGAAGACATTGGTGGGTCGTGTTCCTGTTTCTCTCTTGAGTATTAAAATAGTTCTATTGAATCGATTATGGTTTTTGAGGATCAAGAAAAACAAATTGGCATGCTATCAGTGACAAATTGATCGTTTTCGATCGACAAATTGATATTGTAGCACAAATACGCTGGTAGTGATACTAAAAACTGCCTTTTTAATCTTGCGCCATCTGTTGAGCAGTAGAAGTACTATGCCCAAGAATATTTTTTCTATATTGGATACCCTCTAATTTGTCTTCAGCAATTGACGTTTGTATGAAGAGCATTTTTCTATAAGTAAAGAGCAATTCAATATAAGCGATGCAGTCAAATTTCGTAAAACATTGACAATTGATACTTTTTCTATTTGGCGTATATTTACAACGCGGACATGTCAATCTATACAGGTTTTCGGGACTTTACTCCGAACCACGCAACCGGATAGTCAGTCCTTGCCTAGGAAAGGGACGATCCATTCTAGGCTTGAAAGCCCACGATGGGCATATTGTAAAGACGTACGAGATGACGATTGTACCACGGGACCGCCCCTAAATTGGGACTAAAACTGTTTGAAACAATCTCAAATTGCTAAATCCATTCAAAACAAATCTGAACAATCAATTGAATTGATATTTTCAGGATGTTTTTTTTTTAACCATCTAGTGTATAACAGCAGTACTATACAAAACAAGGTTTCTGTAATCGAAAAGATTGCTTCCGTATTCTGAACAGTATTCAATATTTAACTACTTCAAATGTATATCCTTTCTATAAGATATGAGATCCATTCGACAAGGCCTGAACTGAAACAAACCTAATCTCAACTGTCGAACACAAATCGGAAGGTCACGCCAATTGCAGGCAAATCTCAACCTTCGTTACATTAACCCTTTATAAGAAGGAGAGAGAGAGCAGTTTCACCAATTATTTAAACCCAACACATTAACCCTACCGAACTTTCTTTGAACCTTTCACCCTATGCTCACTTCATTTGCCGGTTTTTTCTTTTTCTTTTTTTGCCCCCCCACCCCAACCTTGCCTCCAACAAAGACCAAATACATACCGGTGACGACCGAAATCTCCAGCCACGACCAAAACCCGGACGGCTACACCTGGACGTAAGTATCCCCCCGGAAACCCGCCATTTCTGGGTCACTTTTTTAAGACAAAATAGAGAAAAAAAAGGGTGACAAAATGCTTTCTCCAACCCTTTTGCTTACGAACGAATTGGTTTCGCTTCCACTGCATTTCCGACCGTCTCTCTCGCCCCATTATCATCTAGGATTCGCAAATCGATCCGACTTCCGGAGGGCGAATGGTTCGTGACGGCCCGGGCACGCAACACCGAGGGTTGGTCCAGTGCCGAAAGTCTGCCGCACCAGTTCCAGATCCGTGACGCGATGGACAACATTCAGGTGGCTTCGATCGGTGGTTCGAGCGGAGCGCACCGGACACTTTCGGTGGGCGGGCTGGCGCTACTACTGCTGCTGGTGCTTCCCTTCGTTAAAACGCTAGCGTATTAATGTGCTGCATGGCGGTGAGAGCGAGCGTGTGTGGGAAAGCGAGCGATTGGAAAGGACACAAACACACACACACACGCACATACGCTTTTAAAAGGTAGCATAAATAAGTGAAAACCGAACCAATCCGCACGGCCAACACGGATCACACGGAGTTAAAGTTTCAGCAGTCAGAGTCATGAGAGCTTTGGCAACCGATTTCAGTTCAGTTGCTGGAGGTTTGTTGGATTTGTGGGGAAAGGGGAGAGGGGAGGGATACTTCATCATGATTTATAAAGGTAGTGGCAAACAGGGACTAATCCTTCATGGCAGCGCCCCAAAACCAGCGTCGGCAAAGCTGGTGCGTGTGCGGGAAATTGCCCCGATTTTGCTACATATTCGCAGATAGCAGGATGGAGCAAAGTGAGTGATACGAGTTAGCCGTTAACCGAGACCCAAGATACGTCCAACTCAAATTGCACAGCATAAAGGGATGGCCCAAAGGTAGAGCGTGTGTTAGTGTGTGTTCGTGTGTGTGTGAACGCAAAACTTCCCTCATTCGCAAAGACAGTAAAACACATCATCAATTCCCCAATGTGATGTGGTCATCACCCGGTCTGGGTCGCAGTATACACGCACGCATGCAGTCACAGATACGACTCGTGAACATGAAACAACGTATGTAGAGATGCAAAATCAAAGCGATATAGTTATTACGGTAGGCAATGTGAGAACGCGCGAGGATTACAGTAGTTTAACCAAAAGAAGAATCTTCATAGCACAGACCCTTAACAAATCCCCACCACCACCACCACCAACATTCGCTGAAATCGTTCACAAAGTAGCAAAGCAAGCAGGTCATGCCATTGGTGATAAGGATGCGCACGTATACGTGGCATATAGCTGGGCCATCGATAGAGAGAGAGGCAGCGAGAGAAAAACGATAAACATGACTGCTACTGGCGTCACTGTTCACTCGTGCCCAACATTAAACATAAAAATTAAACGCGTCCAGTTGCGGGTTCCCTTTTCATGTTCCAATGATTTCGTTTGAAAGAGAAACGAAATGGTTTTTTTTATTTTAATTGCATTCTACCTTACTTTGCCTTTGAAAAGTTTTGTCTTTTAGAAGAAAATTCCTTAAACCCCGAGACTGTTCCCTAGGTTATTTTGCAAGTAAAAGTCACAACAAAGGGAGCAGTATAAACATGCGAAACAAAACAAAAAGGAGTTTTTAATTGTTATAGACAGCAAACAGTAAATGAAAAATGAGAAATCAATCTATAACTAGATCGAAACTTTAAACAAAATTGTAACCAAAATTGCCTTTGGATGAAAACCGCTCGATGTGTAATGTAAAACAACATAAAAGAGGAGAAACCCGAACAAGTAAACGCAAAAGCCACTTCTGAAAACTTAATAGCACACATTGCAACTAGCCAAAATTAAACACAAAACAACGAAAATGAATGCAAGTGAAAATGAGAACCTTAAGAAAACGTATTAAATTGAACAGAGATTGTACAGAGCCAGAACAGAAAATCATTACTGCAACAGACCAAACATACAAAGTCGGGTGTCGTATTCCTTAAAATCCATTACATATATATTATGGCTTGATACCATTTTTAGGTTTAGCACACTACACATCCTTCTCTACACACAGACACACACATACATAGTTGGCCCCTTCCATCCTTCCAAATGTAAATGTAGACCGTAAAGAATCCGCAAATTGGCGAAACGTTATTTCTCTTTGAAACTCGCCAAAACACCCTCCCCAGTGTGCGTTAGTTGGTAGTGTAATCGTTTTAAGATGAACCTTCATTAATGTTCCCTTCTTCATATCCGTTATTGTTTTGTCTTTAAGCTACCTTGCTACTTCATTATCTATTTCTATTTTATTGTTCTGTTGTTTCCCCTTTTCTCTTTACTCTCTTTCAGCAATCCTACAAACCTGCTAAACACTTAAGTTAAACTTAGTTAACCTTTAACGTAGTGCTCTAAGCTATCGTATAGTATTTTGAGGACAAAGGATCAAGTCAAATTTGCGTAGTAGTGAAGGGAGAAAGAGAGAGAGAGACGGTTGTACTATAGAGGAAAACTGCACACAAAAGGTGCAACAAAGAGAAACTAGAAAAGAGAAACTAGCGAAGAGAAAGGGGCGAATGCGGATCACAGTTTTGGCACACAGAGAAAGAACCAAACCAAACAGAAAAAAGTGCGTGTTAAACCAGACGGGTTGCCGTACTTTCTGCGTTCTAGGCTTAGAATGATAAGAATCCGTTCCGTTGTTTTTTTTATTCTTATTTTTACTTTTAATAAAACAACAAACACAAACAGCTGCTCCGAAGTACGGTGCTATATAGAGACAAACATTTACACAATTTTTATCCCACACACACACACACAGACATCAAGTTCATGTACCAAATGCAATAAACACAAGATAAAACAATGGATAAAATTTAAAATGCATTATATGCTTATAGAAAATTACTAAAACCGTATTATTCGTCAAAAAAGGGTTAAAACAAAACTTGCAAATATGAAGATACAAAAACATACATGTAGCAAATCATATACCTTTTGTGTCGTAAGGGGCAAGCAGACGTAGCCCTTAAGAAACCAAACAAAAAAAACAACAACAACAACCAGAGCCTTTATCCTAACAGCCAGAGCAGAAATGTTCGTTTTGTTTGTTTGAAATGTATTGTTTGTTTTTTTCTTATCGTTTTTGTCTACGGGCACAACCGATTCGCCATCTAAATGTTAACCAATGTAATCATGTTTTTACTGTGTGCAGCGCGTGTAACAGAACGGTGCATCGCAAAACAAATTGTGCTATAGGTGCGTATGAAAAGGGTTTAACAAAAAACCCTCCAATCGGTACATTAAAAAAAAAAAAAACTATTTAAATGCAGAAGTATTTGCTAGAGACATATTGATCGGTAGGTAAACAGTAAAAGCGATAAAACAGCAAGAAAGAACCACAGAGCAAGGAAGGAAGGTATAAATAAATATGAAAAACATACAAAACAACACAACCTTTTGATTGGGAGAAAAAAAAAAACAAATCAAAATCAACACTTACACACAACTACTAATCTAAAATATGAGCTATGTTCGGTATCATTAATGAATGTTGAATAGAATTGGTGAACATTAACTAGATATGTGCAAAATTAACGAAAATAAAACGCAAAATAAACGGAGGTGCAACGGTAGCAGTTGAAGCACGAATTTTACGCAAAAGCAGAAAAAGAAGAGCATCGTTAGAGCAAGAGCAATCCATCTTCAGGCAAAGAGGTGACAAACCAAGAGAAAGGAATGGAAAAATAAATGAAAATTATAAATCCAAAACGTAACACATCGGCTTCTTGTGAAAAGTGTATATGTTTTTACATGTTTTTTTTACCTTTCACACACACACACAAACTTTACATGAAAACAGGTTCTAATCGCGCCAGCAGACACAGTACAAAATGGCGCTAATGATCCTCTTTAGGTTTGCTTTGCCGTTACACTACCCGGGGCACCTGGCGGGCGTTTAGTTCCCCAAAGGCTCATTTAGGATCTAACCGAAATTTTACGAATCTTCAAGCGTACAAAATCTCACCTAAAAACTTGCCAACAACGTACCTGCGGTAAGTTCCTTCGAGTGGAAAGAATCAATAAATGCCCATCCCTTATAAAGTGATCAATGTACCTGTGGCTAAGGACCTTGTTTTACCCAGTAACAGGACTTAATGTATGTATATAGATCATCGTAACTGTTTTGCCCGTGACATGTAATAACCAAAAACCTGAAGCACATAATGATCGGCACACGTAAATTGTCGTACGTAAATGTTAAGAGTATCATTACAGCAGGTACGGATTGAATCCTACCTTTAATAGGTATTGGTAGCTTTAGTTATCTTCCTCCAATACTTCTAATGATTGGAACATTTTCTAGGTAGCCAAAAAACGAAACCCTTCAATAAAACAATATTTGTGGGTGTTTTTTATCGCTTCTTTTAACACCTCACATTCTCACCCAGTACTACCTGTCATCTTATATACCCAAAATTACATCCATTTAATCGTTTAATGGCCATGCAAGGTGTATTTAGTGAAGGTTTATGTTCAAATACAGTTATTTTTTACGTTTTTTCGTAGTATTGGTACCATATGCTATTATATTGACTTCACGCTTGCGATCGCTTTACGATACTTAATGATCAATTAAAATGATCATCCGGAGAATCAGTAAACCTTACAATAATGCATTCATTTTGCCTAGCACTGAAAAGCTATTTTACTGAATTATTCAGTTTAGGTTATAGTAAGAAAGATAAGTTGTGCAACGTAATAAACAATGGACACAATTTACTCTAGCCACGTTCCCAATAAAAGTAAATCCTTGACTTAAAAAAGAAACATGGAACATGGACGTAATAAACCGTTTTCTGGCACAGTTTGCAATGTGAATAGCATTATTCCAAACTTGCAAGATGTTTTTCAACAGCCGTCATTACTTGTGACCTTTCGCGATTGTTCAATAATGTCTGATAATGATTAGTTACATTTCTGATAACCTAAAAATAATAATATGAATGATTAATTTGTTCAAAACATTAATTAAAATGATGCAAAAACTGAAATAAAGGCAAAATTAATAACTGCAAAGAAGTGCAATTGGTTAATGGATTGACTATGTTTTTGTGGGTTTTGGTTAGATAGACTGAAGTCAACCTAATCCTAGAACGGCTACCCAAAGAAAACGAAGTCTCTTGAACGTGCGATTGTGCTGCAATTACTATTTAAAACAGGCAAACACATAATCTACCGAACCGGGTTTTGGTACCTTTTCGTGGATTAGAATGCCATTTTTGGGATTTCCATTGAAGTTGTGTTTTTCCTCGCTGTCTGCGGGATATTCACAACAACAAAAAAAAACAATACCGTTTTTCACGGAATTTTGACAACGCCGGTAACACAAGTACCGTGTAATGTGTTTGGAGGAATATGGGACATAAACAACGGTCCGTTTAGAGTTTTCACACCTCAGGGAGTCTTCTAAGCTCGGTACCCCCAAGGCCCTGGAAGGATTACCTGAAGGTTTTGAAAACCCACATAAAGGCGTACCCTACAGGCGTGTCTCCTATCCATGTACCTGAAGTGTGTGTGTATGTGAGTGGAAATCAACCATTCGGATCATTCTGTCAAACAGGTAAAAGAGAATTCCCCAACTCTGTGGCTACATGTTTGCTATAAAACGTGCCATTCTGAACTGTCAACTATACAGTCGCATTCAAGCCATTGTGCAGACGACATCAGAACAACCAGACATCAATCCCACCCAAAAGCAGCTCTATACTAACAGAAGGTGTGTGTTATTCATCATCAAGCAAGCAGGCAGGCTAACAGCTCCAGTCAAGATGAATAGAATCGTTGCACTGAACCGCTTGCAGCATCTTCCAAAGGAGCATCCGTGTTTTATCGCGAAGGAATCATCATTGGCAATCGGATTAACTAATGCAGCACCGATTCAAGACGCGGAAGACGATTCACAAAGGCTGCTGAATGAACGGACAGCGAAATCTCCCTCGATCGCATCCCGACTGCTGCGGCAGCAATGGCTTAAAAGGACCATCCCGGAAGTGGTGAGAAAGATGGGCATACGGAAAAATTTGCACGAAACATGGAAGCGTGTATGATACGAGCGCAAAGGATATCCTAAGAAACGTACGACGTAAGGTGATCCGGCAGTACGAATCTGTGCAAAGCACAATCAGAACGAACTATATACTTTTGTAAATAGTGTAATTTTAGACGAATAGGAATAAGGAGTCATCCATCAATCAATATTAAGTAACAATATAAATACATATAACTCATCTCGACTCTTCTTCATTAAATAAAAAACAAAATAATAATCCAAATAATGTATGATGTCGCAACAGAGCAAAACATTTGGTCTTTCTCAATACTCTTTTCCCCCCTGCAGGAACGTGGAACCGGGTAAGCGGGTTAATTAAGAATTTAAGTTTAATTTTCATATTTTCCCACAGCTATTCGTAGTTTGTCTTTTGTACAAGTAAAGTTTTGTTTACCCTCCTGTTGACATTTACTTCACTTTCGGTTGCAAACGTTTTGCACAATAGTTGTTTGGAAGTGGTTTGACGCACCAGATAAAGAGAGAGAGAGTGTGTGTGTGTGAGTTGCACTCCCGGCGACCTCCCTAGCCGTATAGTACCATTTAATGAGTGATCGAACAATCATACCAAGGCGCCTCCGCTCCGCCTCAGCCTCAGTTTCGTTAAGTTGTAGTTTAGTAGTAGAAAAATACTCTTATTGGTCTATCACAACTCACTCGCTGCGCACCGTTATTTCTGTTGTTTTTTTTTATATTTTCTCTAATGTCTTCCAACTGTTTCGTGTAGTAATACAAAATGCCCATTTAGAACTCTGATCCACACAAAAACAGCGACTCCACCGTTGTTGGGTCGTATAATTTTGTAAGTTTACGTAATAGTCGATCGTACGAATAAAAGGATTCTTCTACAGCTTTTGGGACAAAAACACGCAAACTTTCTCACACAAACACACCTTATTATAGATCTGTAGATATTTTTGTTTTCGTAAAACTGATACCATCACAAACACATAACGTCCAGTTTGAACAAAGAGTGTTTTCTTTGTTATTCTATAAAATTGTTCTATTACCATTGAACGATTCGGATGAACATACTCTTAAAGTCGACCGGGCGTACGTGTCTCAACAGTATTGTTAGCCTTTTCTGTTTCATCTAATTGAATTTCACCTCACTTTAACGATCGTTTTGAGCATAGCCTACGAAGCAGCAGTGTTTTTGTCTTATTTTGCTACAGCGATATTGAGTTAAAAATTTAAAATGAGTGTTTATGTTGCTTCCCTTGGTCGGGGTTTTGGGATGAGTTTTAATATCTTCGTTTCTAGTTATATTGCTTCCTTCCTTTATTTCTCTCTCTTTCTCTGCCATTCTATTTAAACGATCTGCCATTCTATTTAAGCTAATTTTGCTACTCATCTGTTTATGACTCTCAGCAAAGCTTTAATTTAAAAAAGGTACTTTACGTTGCAGGCATTGTTAAATTACGTGTCTGTGTATGAGTGTTGGGTTTCTTCATTTCTTCTTGTCTTCTGTGTGTTTCGTGTAAGTTTGGTTAAGCGCTACACAAGTGTTTGGTTTGTTTTGATCTATATTTTGCAGCATTTCTGCTAAATGTGCTTTTGTTTGCGCGCTACATATAAATTATCTTCCGCAGACATAATGTCGCAGCGGTACTCCATTTAAATAGGTTCAAACAACAATCAACTGCGGTATCGCTTGATGGTTATTTTATAAGCTAATATTACCCTTTTCCCCCTCTCTCTCTCTCTCTCTCTCTCTCTCTCTTTTTATATCCATTTTGGTTATCGCTTTTTCGCAATATTCTTCTCATTGCAGAACCATTCTAGAGGATAAGAGAATTAAATTGAGTAGCAAAGTACGCAGACCAAAAACAAGAGCTCCTTTCTTCCTAAAATCTTGTGAGCACACACACACGCACACAGAGAAAGAGATAGATAAATTTGAGTAATTTTCTGCCGAGTGCTCTAGGTATAGATATAGATTCGTGTAAGATAAAAGCGCTTCTAACGAGCATTCTCCATATATTGACGTGAATTGCACTGAGCAAGTGAGTTGTGTAATTGAATTGAAGTTGTAATACGATCCAGCAGACGCGCTAACTAACTCTCGATGCTGGTTGTGAGTTACGGTTTTGGAAGTGAAAGTATATCAACTAATCGGAACGATAATTAAAAGTAGAGAATCTTTAGATCACTCTCCCTACGGTATGTGTACACTTTGCACGCTGACATACCTTATCAACTAAATACTAATCAGCTGACTTACTCATACCAGCATACCAGTGGGCTTTCGGTGTGAAACAGTGCTCAACACTACACTACTACTACTACCCTTGTGCGCGTCCAGGGCGCACATTTGCACAGCACAGAAACGGAAAAGCTTAAAATTGGCATGCTCACTACACATTCACCAGTATCACTGCTGCCGACCCATCCTTACCGCCTAATGGTCTTACACAGGTAAAAGGTTATTTTAGATTTATCTCATCCGTCTTGCATAATTGCTATGAAATTTCATATCACACAATACTTTTGTTTTGTTTTATCTTTGGACCGTTGCCACCCCGCTGCCTAAGTGTCACCAGTCCGTTTACGTTAAATTTAGCTACGGTTGATACTATACACACAGAAGGTACAGAACCCGATCGTCGCAATCGGGCTTCCATTGCGACTCCATACCTCCCGACGTGCGCTCGAATGGAAATGATCCTATCCGTGAGATGAACTATCCCCAAACGGATAGGGAGAAATATCAAATTACGAATATTTGTATAAGAAATGGAAGAATTTTGACTTTCACTATCGCACGCGACGCAGCTTATCGTCGTCTGCTCCAATTTGCAATGTGCCAAGGTGCGATAGTATCGACGAGTGTATTTTATCTTAAAACAATCAGTTTATGACCAGATTAGAGCGCCACTCAAATGGCAGGCTAGAGTGAACCGGGACCGGACCGGGTGGGACCGGCGTCGTCGCCGTTGTCGTCGTGTGTACCGTATCATTTCAAAACGCTTCAAAAAGGGGTGTTTTCTGCTTCTTTTTTTACACGATAAACGGCCAAGAGTATGTTTTGTTGATGGGGACTAATAACATCCACAATAATCCCACATGGCGCACCTCCGCCCTGCTACACCGTTACAGTAATGGGTGAATTAAATTCGTTCTAAAGATTCGTCGTTTACGTTTTTAACCGGTGTGCCGTTGAGGGGGAGACTCGCTCTCTCTCTGGGCGGCATTCACTTATACGCCCGAGCGTGCCAGGGAATCTAATCGAACGATCGTCCCCCTTTGCCAATGCCACCGTTCAGGGCGCTACCATTGTGCAGGGAGAGTGGTTTGCTGCCCCCACCACTGCCGGACCCACTGCCGACTGCGTACGAGCTGCCCGTGTGCAGCAAATCGTCCGTACTGAGCACGAGCGTTTCTATCTCATCGTCCTCGTTGTCTAAATAATCGTCTATCGCTAGATCACCGTTGCTACTGTGCAGCGTGTCCGAGTCCCGGTGCACTATGTGCGGTGCTTCATTGAACTCGTCCAGTTCGTCCATACCTTGAATGCACGGTAGCAATTGTATCGTTTTTTTTTTTAAATACATTTTCGATCAATATTACCCCGAAAGAAATGCTAAATGATGATAAAAACGAAAAACAGAATAAAGCTAACCCCAATCACTCACCACCAAAGTTTGTTCCCGTCAGCAGCAAGTATTGGCCGGCACGGTTAGGCCACAGCAAACCCATCATCACACAGTACGCCAAACAGTCGGCAGAATTTGTTATACCTAAAACGAAACGATAACACAGCACTGTTAGTGAGTCTGAAACGTCGTTGCTTCCCCCGCCCAGGACCAGTACCTAGTAAAAGCTTATACCGCCACAGCGGACTAACGTTCACAGCAATGATGGCCACGATCGGCAGGTAGATGAACCACACCAGACTCGAAGCACCGAAGTGAAGCAGAAAGTCCAGCTTCTGCGACGAGTGTTCGTACTTCATCGTGGTGCGCAGCTCCCACAGGAACCAGAGCATCATCGTGGAGCGGCAGGCAAGTACCAGCCAGCCGGGCCACGTCTGATACTCGTCAATGTCGGAGATAATATCAACTTCCGTCTGGAAAGGAGGACGTTAATGAAGAAAATGTGTTAGAAAATACTGTTGTTTTACGCATTTCATTTTATTTTCATTCAATATCTGCCATCAAGTAACAGATATGATCTCTAAACATGGAGGTAAAACGTTAAATAAACCCAAGGGTCCGGGAGGTTTATCCTACTAATTGATCAAATAAATATAGAACAAAAATAAATAAGAAAAAAAAGTAGATGTACTTACTCTGTTCCATATGTACAGCAGCACGTGTATGGCACAGTAGGGTATCCAAATAACCATCAGCAGTATCCAGCTGCTAACACTGATCTGTAGTCGCGTCACGGCCCACCCCTTCGCCAGCAGCAGCAGTATGAGCATGAATGAGGTCTGCAAAATGCATCAAAGTTTGTACTGCCCTGCCCTGTTTTTCTCCTTCCACCCTCCTTTCACTTACTCTGCTAAAGATATCAAATATATCGCCCATAATGGCCAGCTTCTCGTCGCCCACGCCGTTCATCGCGTACCGCACCGTGTGCGTGAGCAGCAGACAGACGCTGACAAACTCCAGCACCAGGCTGACGGTAAACAGCCGTGTCACCGGGTGCTTCTGCAACCGCACGGCATAGATTTGCAGCGGCACCATCAGCAGATACACGACGAAAAAGATCAAATACATCTCGAGCGTGTTCTGCTGGTCGAAGGAGAAGTGAAACAGCAGCGGATTGAAGAACGACAGCGTCTGCCGGTTCGGGTTCCCGTTCACGAGCGTTATATCGTAGTTTATCGCCGGCGGTTCCGGGTGGTACTTGCGATAGTCGTAATGATGCCACTGGCAGGTGGACACATTCTGATAACAGGCTACCATCGACACGTACCAGAATCTGAAAGAGAGAGAAGGAGGGGAAGATGACTGTAGCGACACCGATTGTCCAGCGACAAGAATGTTGTCTCCCGTTATCAGCGCTCTCGGCCCTCACTCACCTTGGCACGTTCGGATCACTGATGACGAACGTGAACTGGCTCCCGGGGACGACGTTTTCCCGCGTGTCCTCGTCCACGCACAGCTTGCCCGGCTCGCACGGGATGCGCCGCAGGTAGTCCGCCTCCGCGTGCGGATTGCACGCCCGGCTGTACACGATCTTGTCCAGCTTCTCGAACATCCGCTGGCAGGCCACGTCCCGGTCGTAATCGTTCCGGTTCGCGTAGTACTCGAGAAAGCTGCGCTTGTCGAGCACCGCCAGCGTCACCGGCACGGTAAAGTTCACGCTCGACGTAATGTTGCCGTAGATGTACCCGAACGTGTCCCACTCCGTGTCCTTCTGGGAGTGTTTCTCCGTCTTCTGGAAGCCGAACTTGTGCAGAAAGCGAAAGAACTCGTCCACCTCGAACGTGCCCGTCAGGTGGGCAGCGCGGGCCATGGGCAGCTCGCCTACCCCCGCCCCCAGCAGCATCCACAGGGCCGCCGCCCCCATCACAATCCACCGCGTTCGTCCGGGAGTGTTCCTCGTCCACATACTCGCTCGCTGCTGCCGATTGACACTCCTCCCAAACCTCTTCTTTCTCTCCTCACGCCCACCCCCTGGTACACGATAGCTTTCCCTTCACTTCAGGCACACCGTTTTCACTTTCACTTTCCCTTTGCCCACCGTACCCCCGTCCGGAATGTAGCGCTGGCGAACGAATTGCAGCACATTGGCAACTTTATTCCGAGCCAAATTGGACAGGGGAGCAGATGAGGGGAGGGTGGGGAGAAAATCTGCACCACTGCTTGCAGGGGCCCCGACACCGACACGTTTGCACGAGCTTTGCTCACCGACCGAACGAAAAATGGCACCGAATCCGCGCACCTTTATCGCATCGTGTCCGGCTGTGCGCTCGATGGCGATAAAGTGAGCATTGTTTGCAGAACGGCTCAAAGTACTTCTTAATATTTTATTGTTTCTTGTCCGTGCCCTCTCGCCAGCACCGCGGAGTGAACCTTTTTTTTTACTTTCTGCTCCAACGCAAACTTTGTTGACATGGTATTTTGACGTGCCCGTGCTGTCAAAGCGTACAGTGATGGACCGTTGCGAGGTACCTCGTTCGAATGGTCACCTTTAATTTACGGAGAAAACAATATTATTTGCATGCAAATTTTCTAAAATTAAGGACAAACAAAAACATAATTTTCTTACTTCTTTTTCTAGCGGAAGATGCAATTTTTGTTTATTACAACAATAAAAAAACCATAAATTTGAAAACATGAGCATTGCATGCACTCCCACGGTGCGTCGTTTTTTACAGTCTTTCCCCGAGTTACGCAACACAGTTCAAATGTCAAATTAGTACAATTTTCTCCCTCAATTGTCAAATGAAAAAATAATTTGCATTTTTTTCAAAAGTTTTAAATCACTAGAAAGACAGAAATAAACGAATTTTCTACATCCATTGCATCAAATAAGTAATAAACTAAATAATTGAGCTAAATTCATAAAAAAATCATTATTAAACAAGTATATTTTGGCTGTACAACGTGATATTTGACGAATGCGAAAATCAGGAATTAAGCTAAATTATACGAAAATTTACTATAAAGTAACTGAAAACCTCAAAATGCTATTTACGCTAATGTTCGAAATACGCTATTGCTCCCGGTCCGCATTAATGGCGTATATCGGGGAACACCTGTACTTGACAACATCCATCTGACAGCGCACAAACAGCTAGCCATTTCGCTCGCGCAACCATCGCTGTTCTCCCATCTCGCTCCGGCCGCCGCTCGCTCATTCCGACACTTTTTTTTCTCCTCACCTTCCTCGAAACTGTCAAAGCCAGAGCCAGAAAAGTGAAGAAATTGTAGCAGAAAAGATTATGTTGTAAGATCCCGTGTGCCTGCGCCAGCCTTTCTTCCAAAAGGATTGACCCTTGTTTTGTGTAACAAACAAACCAACAAATTGCCCACATCAGCTCCAGAGTGTTGTTGGTGTTCCGTACCAGCTTCGACGTAGAAAAAAAACCCATCCCGTGTGAGCGTGTGTGTGTGTGCGTTATGGTTTAGGCCTAGAAGAATCAGCTCGACAGCAACCACCCCAGTGACGACGGGTTGGGAAGGTGATGCGTACTCCCAAACGTTGCGTACCCAAAAAAAGTAACACAAAACGTACGTAAGTGTGCAGTACAGCTGCAGGAAAGTGAAGAAAAAGCCCCTTCCCATGTGGGGGGTGACCCATGAAGGAACCGAAGGAAAACAGCCTTGCACAACTGTGTGACCATGATCGTGCGGGGAAGCAGCTGAAGCCAATCCGGCGGCAATAGCAGAGAGCGCCTTGTATGTGCGAAGAAAAAAAATCGTGTGAAATGATGTGAAAAACGGCAGCAGCAGCCGAAAGTGTGCAGTTAGTTGGTCGGCGAGCGACCCGAGAAAAATAGAACCTGCCGAGGGGCTGCCTGGGTGTGATAAAGCAAAAACAAAGCGTTAGACGACCCTGCCCGTCCTCGAAGAGAAAACAGTTTGTCGTCGTTCGCGTCGTCCTTTGGTGTGCTCGTCCAAAGGGGGTGGGCAGAGACAGCGCAACCTTGATCCTCGGCTGCTTCTTACTACGTCAGTCAGTCCGTGAGCGCGCGCGTTGTGTGGGGTGGGTGGCCCGGGCCAAGGTCCACCACAGGGGAGAGACAGGGGCAAAACCATCCAACCAGAGCGCAACAAATAGAGAGAGAGAACTCGGTGCTGGCGTAAACACATTCCTTATTTAGCGTATCTCTTGTCGCGGCTTGGTCGTATCCGTAAGGATGCCGCAGTGCTACTGTCCAACCCCCTGGGCTGGGTGTGTGTAGAAAAATAAACAAAACACACCTTTCCGGCGTCTTCCCCCTTGGCGCTCCTCCCCGCTCACCCAAGGTACAGGGGATGTTGCAATCTGATCGAGCGAAAATTGATCGCTACACGGATTGCAATTCACACAGCCACAGCGCGGGGGAATGTGTATCGAGGCCCCCTAACACACCACCACCACGCTGAACTGCGCTGATAAGTGAAAAGCCCTTCGTGCGGTGTTGTGTCGCGAGTGCACACGAAAGAAAGCGCCAGAAATTAAAACAATCGTAGTAGCATTGACGTGCGTGCCTCTGTGTGTGTTTACCGCTCCCGTGTTCTGTTTCTCCGTTCCAGCAAGAACGCACACGATCCCTTGTTGCAAAAGGGCGGAAGCTTGTTTTATTTTTTGTGTTTGTTTGCCTTTCAAGATTATCACTAGACAGAGAAGCATGCTGTGCTAAGTGCGCACGTTGCACAAACGCTGCCACCGCTGCTACTGTCCGCCTGCCGGTGTGAAATTATTGTGCTTTGTGAATTTATGTGATTTGATTTCTCCACGTTGATTGAGGCGAACATCTCGCGGTTCGAACGCCGTTGTGTGAAAAAATGGTTTGAAAACGGTACTCCGGCATCATCGCTGTATCGCCAGAGGAAGCTAAACAACAAACAAACCAGTTGCAGCAGCCGCATCAGCCCACAGCTTTAGTTGCCTAGTCGTCCCGGCCGCGACAACCTGTACAATGGGCAGCGTGTGGAAGCGTCTGCAGCGCGTCAACAAGCGGGCGGCCAAGTTTTCCTTCACCGTGTCGTACCATGAGCTGTTCATGGAGACGACTGCCAAATGGTAGGTTTCGGTGCTCGAATCGGTCATCCCTTCTAACAGCAAACTATTTACCTTCCCTTTTTGTAGCGGTTACATCCTGTCTTTTTTACCTGCGTTTGTGAGTGGGACAGAAAATTAATTGTAACACGGCACATGATTCATTGCGCGCTACTTTTGGGGAGCAATTCCTCGTAAGACGGTATTTCACCCACGAAGACACGTTGTAGGGAGGGCTTTATGTTACCCCGAGCCCAATGAAGCCCCCGACACGGCGACGACGTAATCGCTCGCCTCGGAAATGAACATCATAATTTCCTGTATCATCATCATCGCCACCATCGCCACCGTTACCGTCATCGGCGAAGGCAATACACAGCTCTAGCGTCATCACATTACACATACACACCCATACGAACACCATCACGTCATCACGGTTGCTTGGATCGGGGGGATGCAGTTCCGTCGCGTCTTGTTTTGTTTATCTTTGCCGTTACGTCGACACCCTCCCCCATTCTTTTCCCCGCTCGTGGGTGCCGCTTTCCGCTCCCTAGGGTAGCGGTCCAACGGACAGTTTCGGATTATTTTTCCACCCGCTACGGCCCGGAACAATCCAAGACAGTGGTCGGTAAACGTCGTGTTTTTTTTTGTTGTTTTATTTAGTGGTGGGAGCTCGGAATTGGACCTACTCGATTCCGATTCCGTATTTGGAATCGATTCTGGAGCCGATTCCGCAGCCTATTCCAGAGCCAATTCCGGAACCAATTCCAGAGCCGATTCCAATTCCGGAACCAATTCCGAAGCCGACTCCAACTCCGGAACCAATTATGATTCACAATTTTTTGGAAAGTGTTAATTAATTAATTGAGCAATGCCTCACAATTTTACTGAACAAAGAAAATAATAATACTTTAATGAGTTTGTAGATGGCATGTTGCAAATCTTCAATTCCAATTTGTGCACACAAATTACCCTGTTCAATATTTGCTTTCGAGGGTAAACGTCAACAGTCAGCAGCAGTGATGGACGTCTTGGACCATTAAACGCGATGAATCATTCCAGTATTGCGTTCTCCAGCTCGCCCCTGGAAGCAAGGCTCTCTCACACAATGTATAGAACAAGATCAGACGGAAACGGGTAATGAATCGGCCCGGCACTGGTGGGGCAAAATCCCCAAAGGGGGAAAAGCAGTGGTGTTTCTCGATTTTTTATTTTTGGACGATGACGCGTGCACAAGCCGCCACACGCGAACGAAACACAGCCAAACCAACCTTCCCATCCCAAAATGCATCAATATCGCTTTGGAACGAGATGCGCACAGTAGTGTACTGCTGCGTGGTTGGTTCTCCTCCCGCCCAAAAGACAAACCATCATCTGCCATCCCGTCAAGTTTTGGTTTTTGTTTTGTTTTTGGCTTTGGATTTGAAGCTTCCAAGCGTTCGTCATTCGTCGATGCACTTTGTTTTTGCGGTCAATTTATTTTTATTTCCATCCTCGTGCAAAGTGTGCAAGAACCGGTGCAAAGTGCATGACGGTGGCGAAGGTTTTATGATTTTATTTTTAAAATTTCAGTCCCTGCATGTTGGTAATGGAAAAGTATTGATCAATTTGGCCCATTCGTTCCGATTTTATTTCGCATTGGATCCCTGCGTTGCATTTATTTTTTATTTTTTCAATTACCAAACGTGTCCTTGTGCAGCCAAATGGATGAAGGATTTTTCATTTACCTTCATCAAACGGTCCGTAAATAAAATATGCACCCAACGGCAGGCGTGCGCTCGGGCCATCGCAGCCGCAATCGTAAAATATAAAAATGCCCGTAACACATTGGCATTAACGAAAAACCGCCATGAATGTTTCGCCATGATACTGGTGGTGGTGGTGGTACCAGTTGGGTGCATTCGGTACTGTAATGCTCTCCCTCCAAAAGGGGTCAGAGGCCCTGCCGCAGCGCAATCGCGCAAATGCAACCAGAGGTCATCCGATGCGGCCGTGCTTAATTCATTATCTTCATTAAGTACTCGCTGGGGAGGGCGTTGGGGCGACTCGCAATGTGATGCGAGAGCGTCTCGGCCAAGCAACAAAGCAACAGCGCTACTTCACTGATTTCACGATGCTATGTATCGCGTTCCGGAAGCACTTGAAGTGCGCCCGGGCGAAAGAGTTTGCTGCGTTTTATCTGGCTTGTTCCAGTTTGTTGTTGTTGTTGCGTGGCACACGAAATGAAATGAATGAAGAGATAATTGGGACTAAATTCAGTTTGCTTTTGGTTGTTTTGTTTTGGGATTGTCCACCGTTTTTTTCTGAATACATTAAGCACAGCACTGCAATAATGAAGTGAACATGTTGTCATTAATCTACCATCTTACCAAGCAATCAAAATCTATACCCCCCAAGAGCGTCAACACAATTAACTAAAGCTTCCTTTGGCTTGGTCTTCTCCCATCCGGTTGGGTTCGTAAATCAAATTTCGCACATTGCGCAAACCCCTTGCCGACTGAAAACAAATCAATTAAGCGACACCAATCGACGGTCCATCGTCGACAGCGCGTGTGTTCCGCGGCGCCACCGTCGATGAAGCGCACGCGCACTTAAATTGCGAGAACCCACCATCCCCTTCCGACGGAATTGAAATTCATTAATTTAACCGTTTTTTTGTTTTCTCTCTCTCTCTCTCTCTCTCTCTCTCTTTTCAACAGGCGACCCAACAAGCTGCACGTCGTGTGGACGCGCCGTTCGCGCCGCGTCCAGTCCAGCGCGCTCGAGTGGCAGCCGGACCTAATCAACCCGCTCAGCAGCACCATGTCCTGGCCGATGCCGGACAACCACACGATCGCGGTCACACTGTTCAAAGACATCCGGACGCACGAGCTGGAGGATAAGGATTGGACGTTCGTGCTGGAGGACGTGTCGCAGCTCGGCAAGAAGCGGGCGCTCGCGTCCGCTACGATCAACATGCGCAAGTACGCCAGTATCGAATCGACGCAGCAAACGTTTACGCTCCGGTTGCGCCCGGTGTCGAAGAAAATCCTGGCCGCCAACCTGGAGCTAACGCTGAGCTGCGTGTTTTTGCGCGAGGGCAAAGCAACGGACGAGGACATGCAGAGCATCATTTCGCTGATGTCGGTCAACAATGTGTCCGACATAGCGCCGCTCGACGATCTCGAGGACATACCGGATCTGGAGAACTCGATCGACTTCTCCGAGAACATGTCCGAGCTGACGAACCAGCTCGAGCAGCTGACGACGAGCCTGAACAGCTCGGAGCTGCTGACACCGATGAGCGGCGTGCCCTCGCTGCTGTCCGACGATCAAACGCCGATCGTGTGCGGGTCGCGCGAAATGTTCCTCGACATGATGCTGGCGGGGCGGGAGGACGACGGCAGGCGTGAGTTGGACGAGAATGAGAACAAACCGTCGCTGCAGCACCACCACAGACCACACGCGCGCGAGGAGGGTACTGGTGACGGTGGTCAAGCCGGTTCGCACTCTGCGTCTCCTAGTCAGAGGGAAACTCGTGAAAACAGGCTCCCAGAAACGGTTAAAAGGGAGGAGGAAGAGGAAGAAGACCAGCTGGACAAACAGCTCGACGCACTGGGCGTGCTGGAAGACGACGAGGAAGACAATGACTTTGCATCCGGTCGATCAACACCGGTCCCAACGGAGGCAAACCGTGTACCGACGCCGGAACCCGCACCGCCGACCGTCGCCGTAGAGGAGGAAGCAAAACCGTCCTCCCCGGAACCACCACCAAAAGCATCGCCCCTCGATGGTAAAGCGTTCAACAGCAGCCGATCGGACCTGAAACCACTGAACCTAGTCAAGAGCTACGACAACGAACCGAAGGAAAGGGAACAAAGCACCATAACAGAGTCCGATCGGCAGGAGGCGGATGAAAAGTCGGACGTCTCGTTGGTTCCACCGATCCGGCCCGTTCCGCTGTTGGCCGGCGGGGAGCTGCTGAAACCGCTCGGCACGCTCAAGGACAGCACGCCCGGGCAGGATCTGCTGGAATGGTGCAAGGAGGTGACGAAGAACTACAACGGCGTGAAGGTGACCAACCTGACGACCAGCTGGCGCAACGGGATGGCATTCTGTGCGGTGATACATCACTTTTATCCTAATTTAATGTAAGTATGGGCAAACGCGGAGCACACAGGAGAGTTGCTCCATACGAATGCAATTTTCTGCTCTTTATTCCAGTGACATGACGAAATTGTCCCCTGGCAATGTGATTGAAAACTGTCGAACGGCTTTCGATGCGGCCGAAAAGCTCGGCATACCGCGGGTGATTGAGCCGCGCGATATGAATTTGCTCGCCGTGCCGGATAAGCTGGCCGTCATGACGTACCTTTATCAGCTGCGGGCGCACTTCACCGGACACCAGCTGGAGGTCCAATCGATCGGTAAGCATTTGCTGCGCATGGGAGAGGAAATGGTGTAATTAAATGGGTGGGAGAAAATAAGGAAAACGCACAGTATATTGGTGGTAATATCTGTGTTAATTGGTAGTTTCCTGTCCTAACACTCCACTTACCCCGTTTAAGATGGCAGCAGTGGTCCGTGTCGAGCATGCAGCCACGCGGCAGCACGGGCAGTGTGTTCTTATCACTCGCAAACGAAACTTGTCGGTGGAGAAGGAGGTACACAGAGTGTGTGGTAGTGTTTGCGCGAGAAAGAGTGGTTTTGAAATTTCTTTGTTAGGAATATGTTTTTTTTTGTTTCTTTTATCGGATCTTGTAAAAAAGACGTTCAAGCTTCGTAGCATAGTGGTATTGTGTTTTTGTTTTAATAGTTATTTACACCAGGAAAGGGGGTTTGTCGCTATTCTCAAACAGTATGATTGTATTTGAAGATAAAACGTCAACTAAAGGACTCTTCAAATACTTCATTTTTTTTCGAGAATTTGGGGATTTTTGATTTTATGATTGTTTTAATGCTAATCAGTTAGAAAACGATTTTTATCAAAATCAGAAAAAATGACTGTTTGTTTGCTTCAAGTATAACATCTAACGCAGCTTGCAGGCTCAGCAACTAAACATGTCTTTCGTACTAAATCTTCCTATTGCATTGCAATATCTTCTAATGCTCTCCCCCAATCTCTTTACCACACTACAGGCGAAACAACGGACGATTCCAGCTACGTGATCGGAAACTACAAATCGGACAAGCTGTGCAAGAATCTGCTCAACCTGACCGACATCATCACGCCCAACAACGACGACCACCCGCTCGGGTCGAAGCTGGACACGAAGGCGGCCCTGCTGGCCAACTCGAAGCACCTGCTGGGGCGCGTCCTGTCCCCGACCAAAGATAAGCTGCCCAATTTTCCCTTCAGCCTGCTGGACGGGCCGCTCGGTCCGGGGCACGTGGCAAACAATGGCCCGGCGAACAACGAGCGGGTAGAGAGCGGTGGTGACAGCAATGGTAGCAGTAAACCAGCGAACGGTTTGAGTGGCCATCAGAGCAGCAGCATAGACAGTGGAAGCAGCAACACGTCCTCTTCCACGGCCGCCAATGAAGGGGACGCGGCAAGTGAAAAGCTTACCGTGGCCACGACGGTTGACAGTGGCAGTGATGGTCGGTCGGTGGCTGTTAATGGAAGCAGTGCCAGTCCCACCGGCGATGACGAAGATGGCCAAAGACGCGCGCAAACGGAAAACAGTGTACAGCAGCCGGGTGACGATGATGAAGAGATTCAAACGCTTCCGACGTTGGATTTGAACAAAGCAAACGTAAGTAGCTTCGAAGGAACAGAGAGTTAAAGTCTCTCTCTGTGTGTGAGAGAGAGTTAAAGCAGTGTGGAGTTTGCGCAGCCCAGACGGACGATTTGATTTGTGGTTTGAGTTTGAATTTACCGTCTCGGGGGGCTTTGATTTTGTTTTTCCTAGTTTTTTTAAACTTAGTTTGAGTTTTGGTTGATTGATTTGCAACTAGATTTGTTATTACTTCAATTTAATTTAATTTAATTGTGATCTCCACATACCAATACTGCGATACGTTACTTCTGTACATATATTATACCATTCAACTATCCGACCATGGGTTTGTATTACGTTTGTTTGTTTTTTTTTCCTGTTTTTCTTTCGGCTTTGTTTTCCCCGTTTTTCGCTCCTGATTTTAGACATTGATTTTACGGCACAAAGAAATGAGCGAGCGGGCCAAGCTCATGATAGAACGGCTTAGATCGTCGCACGTAGATAGCAAAGGTGACAAGGATGCAGTAAGTGTTTTGTTTGTTTGATTTTTTTAAATCTACTTTATTAAGTAAGTTTTTTTGTTAATTTGGTTAAGTTAAAGTTTGTTGTGTTTGGTTTGTTTTTATTTTGTAAATATTATTTCATTTTATTGATTTACTTAATACCTACTTAATGATTAAGTCCTCGATTTTTCGAAGTAGTCACAAATTTGAAGTATTAGTGAATATTAGTTACTAACACTGATGTTTATCGATTTGCCATTTGCTTCGGTTTGCAACTCTGCTTCCCCTCAAACGCAAACCCAAAAGACCGATCGACAGGCCAGATTGCGCGAGGAGGCCCGCAAACTGATTGCCGGCGCCAAGTTAAAGCTGTCCGGGCTGGACTCTCCTTCATCGCCGACGAAACTGTTCCCCTCCGGTGGTCGCCCGGCCCCTGCTCCCCTCTCGCCAGATCGGGCCATCTCGCCGATCAACAATGGGTCGGAGTTTATCTTTCCCATTGGCCATCACCATCCGCATCGAAAGGATACGGGTTCGCCCGCCGGCCAGCAGGACCCTACCGGCAAGGAGGGTAGCAATGGGCACAGCTACAAGGCGGCGGAACAGCATCACCATCTGCTGAAGCGCAGCACACCGTCGCCGAGCAAGTTGATTGAGTTTATGGGTCCAAAGAGCCAGGAGGATGACAATGGTCAGGTAGGTTCAAGTTGAGTTTGAGCGTGTGAATTTTGAGTGTATTGAATAGTGTTTTTTAAAGCACAAAAGTCACCATCATCGCATTCTGCGTTGACAAGCAACATTTTAATATGCGCTTTGGTTTATTATCCCCTGCCAGGTGGAACGTGTAAATTACATTCAAAGTGAGCTTAACAAACTGGAGCGCGAGCAGGAAGCGATCGATCTGAAAGCAAACGCACTGGAAAAGAAGCTACGCGCTGTGATGGGCGGAACGATGACGAGTGAGTTGAGTGAGCATAGCTACGTACTAGCGGACAACAGCGAAAAGGATATTAATGTTTTGTTTCCTTATTTTACCCGCTCATTTGCAGACGTTTCCGAAACCGAAGATCAACTCATGTCACAATGGTTCACGTTGGTAAACAAAAAGAACGCACTGCTCAGGCGGCAAATGCAGCTTAATCTACTGTAAGACCTTTTTACATTGCTCTACTATGGGAATCTTTCGATTTGTTAACTTATCCTTTATCTTTTCTCTTCTTTCACTCTTCGTTACAGTGAACAAGAGAATGATCTTGAGAAAAAGTACGAAATGCTAAACATGGAGCTGCGTGCAGCCCTTTCCGTCGAGGATTGGCAGAAGACGGAGGAGCAGCGCGAGAAGGAAGCGTTGCTACTGACGGAACTGGTGGCAATCGTGGACAAGCGCAATGAGCTGGTGCAAAATCTGCACAGCCAGGAGCAGGCGTAAGTTTCTGCTTTGTTTTGTTTAAATTAGTGTCTAATGCAGTGCTGCAAAACATCATGAGCATCACGAGATGTTCACCAACGAAAACAATGAACATATCCGTGGTAGTTTGATGCTCATGCTTGAGTCAAACACGATACTCTGACTGATAAGTTGAGCTTAATGACGGCGCAAGCATAATCATGATTTTTTTCTGGCTGTGAATCACTAATGACTGAAACGAAACTCAAATCAGCTCAAGTACACAACTGAGATGATCAGAGGTGAGACTCAAACATTTGGCGACCAATCACATACTTGATGACATTTTTTTAGCGCTCAACTCTTGGTCTCTCACTTGGCCACGACATTTTCTGTTCAGCAAAAGAACATTATTCAATATGACATTCGTGGAATATGCTTGGCATGTGGTCCCAAGCAACAATATGAGCATTATTTATCGCTTTGTCTGCTTTGATTTTCTCTCAGGTCAATCAGAGCGAGGAAACATGCTCATTTTGTTTCTTGGAACCACTCGCACTCACCGCATATCTCCCAAGACTATCGTGATGATCACCGACAGAAAATGTGGCAACAAAGTGACTGACCAAGAGTTGGTTGCACAAAATGTCACCAAGCATGTGATGGTCGCACCAACTGATTGAGTTTCACCTCTGATCATCACAGTAGAGCTCGTGACGCTGACATGATTTTGTTTCAGCCGGAATTTGTCATGACTATGTCAGTGACATTTTGCAGAACTGATCACAGTAAAGAAAAAGGCCTGACATAGTGACTGACCAAGCGATAGTCGCAAAAATGTCACGAATTGAGTGACGCTGACATGGATTTTGTTTCAGTTAGATTTTTTTTTTGACATTGACAGTGACATTTTGCAGCACTGGTTTAATGGTTCTTTTACTTTTTCTCTTATCTAGTATCGAAGATGACGACGAAATTGAACGAAAGCTGGAAACGGTAGATATTAACCAGAAGGACGAAAAGTGTGTCATCCAGTGAGCTGGTGGTAAGTAACGCTACGAGTGCCATGCAGGTGCAGCAGTCTTCAATGCTTAAATACTACCTCTGTTTTTAGATTTCCTTCAACTGTTCCTTACTTAAATTGGTTGAGGTTTTACCAATGTATGTGGACGTAAAATTGACGTAGTTTCAACATTCGACGTACCAAACCAAACGACAACCCCAAATTCCCCAAAACTGCTGACACGCGATAGGGCCACACTGTCCCCCCGAATGCCCCCCCCGGGCTCGATGATGCCGGGCGATCGAGAACTCGTACAAGTACAATCATCGTTCCAACGCACGATCGTTCAACCTGGAACAAATTACAGTAGCAGAGTACACATTTCCGTTCCGGGTTTTGAATTCCGTTTTTTCGTAATCAATTCCGTCCGTTTTCCGGTGTGTGCGCGTGTGTTGTTGTATAGTGCGTTTAGTGCATTGTGCTTGGTATTTATCGAAGCATTTGAGGACGCTGTGTGTCTGTGTGCGTTTACAGTGTGTCTCTGTATATGTGGTTGTGTTTTAGGATGTGAACCTTATCCCTGAACTTTTGTCTCGTTTCAAGCAAGCCTACAACGCGACGACGATGGCTTAAGCGTTGGGATCGATACGAGTCTAATGGGGATGATCCTTTCACTATAGGTTCGTCAAAGTTGGACGAAAGTATCTACGCTTTATGACAAAAAGGAACCGTGTTTTGAATGTGTACAATATTGTTTAGTGTCTTTCACGCCCCTTTTTCGTTCGGCTTCACAACTGGCAAAGTAATGCGACAGCAAAGAAGCAGTCCCAAGTGCAAATGCTTATTTATTGCAATACTACACTGTAAGAGCACTATCATATAGCTATACCCTTTTTTACGATTAAGTTTCCGTTACTTTTTACTGCTAACCGTTGTAACCGCGTAACCGTTTTATTGTTCTACTTGTATCTTACGCTGTAGTGGTCCGTAGTTTGTTTGGCTGGTCGAAAGCAAAGCTAGCAATGAATAGCTTGCCAGCTAGCTAGGGTCGTCGGGTAAGGAGCAGATCGAGCAAATTATGTATGTGAGTTAAGGGAGTTACGGGGTGGCATACGAGAGCGAGAGGCTTACTAGAGGCGAGCGGTTTGCAAAAACGGTGTCAGCGCCACCAACAGAAACAGCTGTAAACTTATTCAAAGTGATATTAGAGCGAGGCAAATCGAGTGAGCGTTTTTTTATATATATGATTAGAATCGTTTTATTACTGACACCCGCGAAGCTGCCTTTCATAGAAGCGAGATGAAATAAGTATTTGGTCACATGATTGGAACATTTTCCTTACTAGCAAAAAAGGAAAAGAAAATTGACCTAGAAATGGGTAGGAAAAGTGAGGCAGAGCGAATTTCCCGCAAATGATTTTAATTTATCTCGTACTCTAGCTACTTAGCTATCCATCTATCTATCTAAACATTTCTTCCGACTAATGTAGCTCTCATCTAACCGTAAAGGAACGATCAACTTTAAGTTTTAGATCATCATCTAGCGATTGGGGTTAACTGTGTACATAAAAAGGTAGTAAAACACAATAATAATGGCATTTATTGCCAATTCCAATCATCATACTTTCCTGCAGCAAAATCAGGCAAAAGTAGCTGTTTTTAAAAATGGTAAACCACATACTGTACTACTTTTTCTCATCCTAGATCGTTTCACATCACATGATAGAGGAAAAATTCGGTTCACTCGTTCGGCTACGTTTAGAAGCGTTAACAAAAACCGATGGCATATTTTACAAAAAATGCTTTGAAAAGGAACTACTACTTGCATAACTACTAGAAATCGTCCTGCTTACGCTCGCATGCCTACAAATTGTATAATTTATTGTTTTTCACCTACTCTACATTCTATTTCTGCGCCACACATCGTAATAATGCATACCGAGAGAAGAAATATTCTAGTCACAGCGGTCAAAGTGGAAATTACCAGACGAGGTTGTGTCCGTACCCCTTTTGATGCTGGCTATTTTGGAGGATGATGATGTTTTGGACCCACTGCGAAGGCTTTACAAAAGGCAAGAGTAATGGTTAGCTTTCAAACGGTGGAATGCTTATTTAGTATAGACCTCTAATTGGTGAAGGAAAGAGGGCGAAGGGATTACTTACTGTACTGAAATAAGCTTGGGTTTGGTAACGTTCTTTTCTCTTCTCAAACGATGCTATACTATGCAATTGATTGCTGCTTTTGGTGGTTTGTAAACTATCTTTCGCTTACAGTGCAGCATATTAGTGGAGAGATTAAAGATGGAGCGGAATGATTTGTGTACAGCTTTGAACTTACAGCCAAAGAAAAGCACAGAGAAAGAAAGCCTAATTGGACAAAACAGAAGCTGAACAATGGCGAATGGGTGGAAGATTTCTGAACACAATTTTTTTTTTCCCCCAATTCCCCCCCAACACGCGCTCAATTTGAAGGAGATTTTTAGCTTGTCGATAGGATGTAGTAACAAATAATCGTCTCATATAATGTGCATCATGTATATTTGCGTTAGTTTCGCTTTTGCTTCGGCTGGCACGAAGACAGAAACATACACACCGAATGCGACACTCGTTTGCATCCTTTGATGTGAGAGCAAACGGGGTTTTTGTTGCAAACAAACAATCGAATGGATTCATAAGGTTCTTTTGTACCGCCACAACTACTACTACTACTACTACTACTACTTACCCACCACTTTTTCTAGCAGATTAGCAAAAACAGATTTCACCTCCTTTTTGAGATTGCATACATCCCCCATCAAAAAATCCTTTTAATGGGTGTTTCTTTGCAGAGCAGTTGTTTGTGTGTTAGTGTGTGTTTGCTCGATAGAACCGTAATGCTTGGGCTTTTTGGTCTGTTTTATTTCCTTCAAAACATCTGGCAATCGAACAATCTATGCTAATTCCAAACGGAATAATAACCGTTCAATGCACACACACACATATAGCCGAACCAAACTGTGCGGTGTGGTACGTAATATGAAAAATATTACACGCTGTGAGAGCCTGTAGCTGTCAGAAAAAGAGAACACACATTAATGGTAAAATGCAGAAGATCACATATTGTAATCAACACCCCCCCCCCCACCCCTCCCACGTCATTCGTAAAGCTTTCTATCACATACAATCGGAGAAGAAAACTCGTTAAAATATACGTAGCAAAAATTAATCATTTGTAACGCAGATTAAAAAATAACAAGCTCTAGGCGGGCGTCGTATAACAACCAAAGTAAAACTTTGGCCTTCGCTCCCCCTCTCTAGCACATGTAAACGCGCCTAGCCGGGGTGAGCCTAGCGATATAGATAATATGATAGTGGTGAAACAGAACGGAACGGAAACAATATATAAAATCGAATAAACAAAAGGGAAAGCATCGCAAACATCGGTCAACTCGGCGCGTATAAACAGATTAAACTGATGAAAAGATCATATTTTTAGGCTATAGAATGTAACGAAAATGAAATTATTTGCGTGCTGCAAAACTAACAATTCCAAAGTGAAGCGCCACATTGGAAGGCGGGGTGAAACGAAACGAACCCCCTACAATTGCTACACATCACTGCGGAGCACCAGCAAGCAGCAAGCCATACACCGAGCACTTCATTTACGTTACGTTTTGAAGAGGCCAGAAAAGCAGAGGGAGGAAAAATGCAGCCTATAGAAAAGAGTTTGCTTTGTAGAGCCGTTTGTAAACTTTTCGTATCGATTATGATGGTAGACACATTCGTGGCACGATATTTTTGGAAAACAAACAAACAAAAACTACTATTAAAAAAGCTTGCAGAAAAGGTGCGAAATAGAGGGAGAGAGAACACATAACAATTCCTTGGAAAAGGGCAAAAGATTACCATCACACAGATAGAGAGAGACCTGTATTTATATATATACAAAACCCCCGTTTGCGTACCGATGCAGGAGGATGAGTCTATACTTATATACATAAAAAGAAAACAAAAAATCATATTATATATTTTTTCTCATACTATATACATACATCCCATTATGCATACGCTCACGGCGGCGGCTGGTACGTACGAGCGCCGCCGCTGCGACAATGATTGAGCTGGTGACGAGAGGAGTAAATTGTGAACTGTGAGGTTTCCTAAATAGCGTGCGCGCGTGTGTGGGGTCAAAATTAAACCAAGGAAACAACTTAAAAGAAGATTACTAGCACCGGATGTCCAACGACGGCAACAGCATGCTTGCGGATTGTAATAATAATCTGACGATGATGATGAACAATGAAATGTATCGAATGATGATGTCAAAAAGGAACGAAGTTTTTATATGAATATTGTTCGCGAAAGAAATGAGAAGAAAGGAAACCAGGTATGTTATCGTTTTTTTTGTGTAAAAGTTAAAAGACTTTACTTTATTCTTCCCAATTTAAAACCGTATTTTTTCCAACAAAAGAGGATAAAACGGGAGAGAAAGGAAAATTAGGAGAAGGAGGAGGTGTGTGGTTTTGGTATTCCTTTTCCCAGCTTTTTTTTCTCTTTTTACATACATTGACGTGTTAACATCGCTTTGCTACAATACAGTCCAAATCGTTGGTTCCCGTACACACGCTCCTCCTCACTACGCTCGCTCACCCGTGTGTATCAGCGTGCCGTTTGGCAAATGTACAAAAACGGCAGTTAAACCTTTCCCCAGCAAGAAAAACATCACTCTCCGTAGGAAATTCATTCATTTCACACCTACCGACCCGTCTCGACGTCACGATGTGTTTTGGAGACTAAGGCCACGGGCGGATTGGAGGCACCGGTCCGGTTGGAGAGTGTCGTCTGCTCTTCGCCCTCCTCTTGGGCCGCCTCCATTTCCAGTATCTTTCGATGTTGTCCTAAGGTTGGGAAAACATGACACCTGTCAGTAATTCAGTGCTAGAGACTAGTGGTGGGAGCTCGAAATCGGTTCTACCCGATTCCGATTCCATGGTTGGAATCATTTTCTCAGCCGATTTGGAATCGAATCCGGAATCAGCACAGAAATCGGTTTCGGAATTGGTTCCGGATTCGGAATCGATTCCGGAATCGGAACCGGTTCCGGAATCAGAAGCACCCGGAATCGGAGTCGACCTGGGAATCGCAATTTGCTCCGGAATCGGAATCAGGATTGACTCCAGAATTGGAGTTTTAGCTCCGCAATGAGAATCAGTTCTTGAATTGAAATAAGTAGTTTCAGAAGCGAAATCAGTCCGGGAAACTCCATGAAAATGTGTCGTTTATAAGTAAATTTGGATTCTTTGCTATTCTTATGGGTATGCTGAAACCGACTCCGATTTCGAAGCCCATTCTAATATCGGCGCTAATTCCGATTCCAAACCTGATTTCGCTTCCGAACCCGATTCCGATTCCGATTCCAGAACCGATTCCGGACCCGATTCCGAAGCCTATACCGGGGCCAGTTCCGAAGCCGATTCCGATTCAGATTCCAGATCCGATTCCGCAATCGATTCTATAACTGATTCCGATTCCGGATTCGATTCCGGAATCTGATTCCGGACCTACTATCCGGAATCGATTCCATGCCATCGGAGCTAGCCGGAATCGATTCCGACGAAAACTTCATTTTTCCCATCACTGCTACAGACACACTGCTACATGGAGAATGATACTCACTTGCTAGCCGTAGCATGATCGTACCCCACCAGATGGCCCAACCCCACCCGACGACGCAGAAGATGATCGTGAAGCACTGCGAGATGCCCACGATACAGTTGATGATGAACGAACCGATGCGGCCCTTGATTGAGTCGTGCTGGGAAAAGCGAGGCTTGCCAATGCACAGACACAGCCCACCGGACAGTACCGTCCCGGAACCGGGTATGACTACGTTGAGGAACTGTACGAAGGGACGAAATGTGTTACATATTGCTTCGAAAGTTGAATTTCCTCAAGGACTCAAGGACGGACCACTCACCAAACAAAAGTACGCCAAACAGATCGGAAGCACCGGAATGGCACCACGCATTAAAGAGGAGTGCTCCACCAGTGACATATCGATTTTTGGCCGCAAGTCCTGCAAGAAGAAATCAGCATTTGGCATTAGAGAGAGAGAAAAAAACGGAGGAAAATTGTCCAAGTCATTCCCGTACCTCCGGTGGAATAGTGGGCGCAATGCTCTGCTTCTTGCTCAGATTGCTCGTCCGGCGGCTCTGGTTGTCGCCCTTCTTTTTGCAGCACATCATACAGCAGCTCAGACAGTTGAAGCTGAAAAACCGTAGCATGATTAAGCACTTTCTAATGAAGGCAAATTGCCTTAAAAACCCCTCGCTACTTACGTCGACTTCACCGGGACTTTCTTTTTCGGTTTCGCCTTCACCTTCGGACGCTGGCGCTTGAAGCAGAAGCAACACTTGACCGTCTCCATCTCGACCGGTTCCTCCATCTTGTGGCGCTTGACCTGCGTACCCTTGCCGTCGGTGGGCGGCTTCGGTCGGCAGCAACAGAGCAGGCTACTCCAGCACGATCGGCATCGGGACTGATCTTCGGACGGTGGATCACTATCGATCGAGGAACGGGGCTAAAATGTTGATGGTAAGTCGAATTAGAAAATGCTGCTAAACTCTCTTCTGTTTCTCCATAACTTACCACCAGCTCACGGGACTTGTTCCGGCGACAGCTAGCACAGCAGCTGAGCGACTGCCAGCAGGACGCCAGCGACGACTTGGGTTGCGATGCGGCGGCCGGTGCACGCTGCACGATCGCCGTCGATTCCGGTGCCGTCTTGGAGTTGCGGCACCGCCGGCAGCAACCGAACAGCCGCTCCCAGCAGCTTTGCTTGCCCGGTTCGTTGGCCGTCGTTTGCTTTGCCGTCTGCTCCTTGGCCAGCTGCCCGTCCGCCTTACGCTTGCCGAGACGGCTCCGGCCGCAGCACCCGCTGCAGCTCCGAAAGCATCGCCTAAACGGTAGGCAGAACCGCGTGCAGCACGGTGCACAGCAGGCGCAGCAACATTTCGAGCACTTGACCTGCTCGTCCTCGTCAAACTCGTCGCTGCGGGGAGGAAGAGAGATAATTGAAAGCAGAAAGTGGTTATAAGTAGGACGGAAGAAAGCATTTTCAAGGAAGGAAGCAGTGTTGCGGAAGAGATAGGTACGTGAAGAGAGACAAATCGACAGAGATAGCGACGAACCCGCACCGCACCACGCGTGTGTTGAAACGTTTATTGTTTCCCTTTCCGATTGTGTATCCGGTGCAACGGAAGCGGCGCGGAGGTGGGAAAATGGAAACAATTAAAATTTATTGCCACCACCCCGTGAGCGATGCGAATTTATGCAAAACGCGCCGTCCGTCGTCGTCGTCGTCGTCTCCGTCCCTGAGCGTTCGCTTCCTGTGCGCTCACACGTGCGTGCTCGACTGCGCTGCGGTTACAAGTGAACTGGTGGATGTGGAAGCCTTTTCCACCCGTCGGAAAGTGAGCCTCGCACACACAAACATACGCACACACATACACACCACGCTCGTGTACTATTTTTTGTCGCATAGTATCAACCCTCCCGAGCGCACTCAAGGACGGTGGGACCTTTTGCGAGCTTTTATTTATTTTACCCGTCACGTCACGGACATTTCCTTTCGGTCCAGTTATATAGTTTGCAGGCCTTTTGTGTTAAAAAGGCGGGAAAGGGGCGTGCAAGAAGGCGCAAGAAATTCTTTATGCGAAGGCAAAACCCTCTCCTTCACTGGCCTCAAGCTTCAATGCTCTCTCGTAGCTCAATTAATCAGCCTCGTCAGTCTCAAAACTCATACCGCATGGAACCTTAGTGGTGCAATTCGCGGAATGCAATTCATTGTAGGGTCATGTTTGGGCGTTTTAGACGCCTTGAGTCGCCTATGTGGCTCATAAATTAATCACGTTTCAGAAACTATTTTATTATCACAATTTTCTTAAGGTCAGGCTGTGAAATTCTATTCGGTTTCCCTGGCTCGAATGCGCGCACACGGAACGGAAACGTGCGCATAATAATGTGACAAGCGCACAAGATTTGTTGCGTGGTCGTAAAATCACCCAACGAATGGCCGCTAGCGTGCCTCATCTGCAGTGCTCATTAGTGGTGTGTCAAAGTAAGTTTGGGTGCTGTTGTATGAACAAACTTTTATTATGCTAATTAGGGGAGGTTCCAATTCACGGCTCAGTCATTAATTTTAAACACAACTGTAGCATCATGAGTAAAATTTCCATGTAGTTAATGAGGTCTCTCCAAAAACACACCTTTGTGTATATTCAACTATGCATTCGATGCTAAGACTAGAAGGAGTTATGTTTATCTATTGTTTTCACAGTTTAGGAATATTTTCTTCGATCTCTTGGCTATTTTCGGTGCTATACTCTTTTTTATTGTCCCATAAAAGCATGCTAAATGCCGACCTTCACCAAACAATGGACCTTTGCATATAGAATTGCATATCTTTAGGCGTCATACCTCCATTATACGATTTAACGTATTTATGGTTATAAATCTGTCACTAAATCGTATGACTGATCAGATTTAAAACAAAATAAAGGGAGAGTGATTTATTTTGGGCCTAAGCCTGGCAGATCCTTCCATCTACGGGGCCTTAAACAACCACAGATAGTGATGTGCTCTCTACAGCGCACCCACGATGCCGATTCGACTCCGAATATTTTTAGTCCGATTCCAACTTCGGCAAAGTGGGAACCACGTTTTTTTGTCTTTCACTTTGTGCGTGCACTTCGTATACTTCTTCTCCTTCTTCTATTTGGCGTAACGTCCTACGTGGACATGCCGGCCTATACAGGCTTTCGAGACTTAATTCATTACCACGCAGCCGGATAGTCAATCCTTGCTACGGGGGGACGATTCATTGTAGGCTTGAACCCATGACGGGCATGTTATTGAGTCGTTCGAGTTGACGACTGTACCACGGGACCACCAGACTTCGTATACATGCCTTACTTTTGAAGGTCGAATCCAACTCCAGCTGATTCGGAACGCCTCCGGATGTCTCCGGACGACTCCGACGTCTCCGGAATATTCCGGAATACTCCGTCTCCAAACGACCCCAAACTCCGACTCCTAGCAATTCTGGACGACTCCTGGCAATTCCGGACGACTCCGGATAATGCTGGGCGGACCTAACTTAACTACCTCAATGACTTCACCCGGAAATCGGATATCCTCACGTATCGCACTTGCGTTAATTACGTTTTCAGTGATTTCAATATTTTATCTAAAATTTTGCTTATTTTACAGCAGAGTTTTTGTTCAATTTCACCACAATTGAAATCAACGACTTGCTAAGCCAACAACCTCAGCCAGGCCAATCATTCAGCAGGATAAGGAAAAATCCTTTTTATTCCAATGCGATTACTAAGAAGACACGTTTAATAGTTCCACGTGTAATAGTAGGTAATTAAACACACAGACGAGATAAGCAATATCTTTTGATTTCCATCTTGCACTACCGCTTCTTGCTTTCAACCAATTCAATGTACACACGCAATTCAAACCTTGTCAAACGTGGTTCATCAATATCCTTTTTGCGTTCCTATTTTCAACTGTTTTACATCAACAAAACCACTTCGTATTAGCTAACCTTCAATCAACACAACTAATTCCTTCCAATCGATAGCTTGAGCTCTCCAGTTAAGCGCTTTTGCTGAAACGTATTTGATTTGCCCCCAAAAATAGGACTCCACTCCTCACAATTCCTAAGGCACACGTTCAATAGCAGGCTCACGAAACGATTAATCCTATTTTTGGGCTCGTTAAACCATCCAAGGGGACAACCCACACGATCGCCACGACCGAACACCGAACTAGAAACCCAACGACTTGTTGGCGAGCACGTCCGTTTGCTACTGAACCGCCTGCCTCGAACGGTGGTTTGATTAATCCGCATCCGTCTAAGGAAAAGCGGTGGTTTTGTTTTTCTCTCGCCCCAATATAAAAATGAAACCAACCTGCCCCCCCCCCCCCCCCCACCCATTTAGTCCCATAAATGATGGTGGTGCCGTCCCGTTTTGCTAACCTGTGCCACGTACGAATTAATTCACTCTGGCTATCGTGCAGCGAAATGCTGTACACGGACGACTCTCTGCTGACCGTCGGCCGATTTCCGTCGTATCGTGCCGCTGCCATCACATCGGGGCACGTTTTTTGGGGGAGGGAGCACGTTCGAGGGGCACCGTCTTGTTGCGTATATTGCGCCTTGTTGTTTTTCTTGTTCGCTTTACACTTCAGCACACAGCACGGTACAGAGCACTTTCGGTTTATTTTAGTTTTCGTTCCATTTCATTCTCCAGCAACTCCAGGGAGCAAAAATAAAAATAAGGGAAAACTATTCGCACACAGCACCAGCACACCGAGATATCACACCGTAGAGATCTGTTACACGCGCGTGCCGCGATATTTCTTGAACCGTTTTGGGGTGGGCGGCCAGTTGAAGTTCTTAAATGAAAAGGAGGTCGCACCAGTTTGTTGAAAAGGGGAGGAAAAAAGAGGGCACGCGACACATACATAAAACCGCACCGACACACTCACAGCACAGAAGGAGCGCTCGTCTCGTGTCTCGGGTGAGAATAATTATAAAGAAAAATATATGTAATCACACAACAGCACCACCCGCCGGCCGCATATATGGTTCGTGCCGTGGCTCTATAGCTAAGGAAGGAAAACGGTTCACTGGACGCGCGTCTTATCGCAAAGAGCAACTGCACGTGATGCACGTGGTGGAAGCAACTGCACCAAACCAAAGCACACGATTACAGTTCACTATCCTTCGCTGAATGGTGTCTTAAGACGTTATTTTAAGTCTTACAAAACATGTACAAACGTTGCTTAATTGTTGTAGAGGTGTCACATCGTCTTGAAGCGTCTCAGGACGAAAGCTCCTATAGTCCACCTAAGACAACACACCAACAGGAAGCACCAACCGTACCGAACCGATTGGATCAACCGAACGAACCGGTATAAGGTGACGACCTGTAAACAGGAACCTCTGTCCCGACAGCCCGAGAACCAAACGAACTTGCACCGCTTCTTGCCGCGTGCCAAGCGTTGTTCGGCTTTTGTCCCTTTTACTACACCTCGAGCCATGCTTGCGTCTCCGCACCCCAAAAACGGCCACCGCTTTCCCATCACACCCATTCGGTGGCTTCGGGCCGGGAGCACCATTTCTAATCAATGCAAAGTATTGAATCTGGCAAAAAAATGTATTTTAAATTCAAATTGGTTACAAAAGGTATGGAGAGGGCCTTCTTTTTTTTTGTTGTTGCTATTGTGCAATGTTTGCAAATGTGTTGGTACACATGCTTTCCCTTTTCAAGCAAACACCAATTTTGCGGTGGAAAAGTGGGTATAGTAAATCTTGTTTCCTTTTCATTCTTTCTTACATACGCAAACCACTACAGTCCGTTTTTGCTTCATTTCGCTAATGATGGAGCAAATTGAATAAATTTCAACTTGCCTTCACTGCTTGTCGCATTATTCTTCTTCTTTTCTTTTCCTATGTGCGAGGACGGTACAGTGGTACCGAAAGAGCACATGGAAGTGGATAGCATATTATGTTTTTTCTTTAAAAAATTGAGAAAACAATAATTTTACATTATTTTTTATCTCGAAAAAGCTAAAGTAAGTGTTATAAGAGTAAAACATATGCAACAGTCAACAAATGGATAGAATTTGTCTTACAAATTGCATACAATTAGGCGTTTTAAACAATTGCTTTTACAATTTTGTACCGTCTACCTGTTTTCTGTCAAATTTGTATCGTAGTAAACATTATTTAATTTCAATATTTGAATAACAAAATAACGCTCTTTCGAAAGGTTTTTCTTATTTATTATGGTGCTTTTAATACAGGAATTTTTAATCAAATTTTAAGCATCTTAAAACATTTTTCATAGCTTATAAGGTTTTCATTGGTGCTATAAAGTTAATAGTATCTTTAATCATTTTTTTAATTGTTCTGCTTAAAGTTAATTTCAGTTATTATTACTACAATGTAAAAAAATGTTATAAAATAATCAGTTTGCATAAATTTAGGCGTTTAGAGCGAAAAAGGGTTTTTGGTCTTGAATCGATCAAACACTTCAAAAATCCGTATTTTTACAAAAAATAAACAAATTGATAAACGATTCCATTCCATTTGCATTCCCACTGTTCCCCACTGACCAGCCGAGCTTGACTGGAAAGTGGCAAAATGGACGAGAAATCGATTTGTGACACTTTTCGTCGCTCCCATCCAGCCAGCCCACCATCCAGTCATCCAGCTGGAGGTCCTTCGCGCGTACAAACTCGTAAAAAGAAACCGAAAGGATCGATCGTTGACCAGGCACCGGCACCAGCATACAAAACGGCAAGGTCTCCGGCATCACCGACACTAAGTGAATTCGGTGTGGTGGAATTTCCCCGTGACTTTGCGGTTGCGGTCCGAGGTCCGAGCGCAGGTCCGTGTTTGCGTGACTTTGACTTTGATGAGCTTTGTGGCCGTTCGAAGGGAACAGACACCTTTTTTTAATGGTGTGGGTCAGAAGGTTTAGTGGTGAGAAGCAACTTCGGTCACAAATCACTTGATTGTAGACGGAAGGAGGGTAAAGGGAGAAAAAGGAGGAAAGGCAAGGCAATAGTTAATCATTTGCGGCGCGTCTTCCGGTTTGCGAAAACGGACACCGATACTGGTGCCGGAATGATTAACGACGGACCCGAATTGGCCCTAATGGGCAAAAGCGAATCATCATTTACATCATTGCGATGGGTAATTTATCATTTTTGGGTGCCATTACTCATAGTGATGTCGATTAACTACATCTAATGATGCATACATTTACAGTAATATTTACTTCAAGTTTGTTCTGTTGCAAAATCGTTAAGTTAAAAAATAGCTTTTATTCGATGTTATTTATATTAACAATTTTCTCAACTGACGGTAAGAAAAGTACCTACAAGCGTCCCTTGCACTTCTTGCACTATCACCATGCAAACATACACGTGCCAGTATGCAAGACCTCGGCGTCAACAGTTCCAACCCTCAACCCGAACGGGGAAATGTAATAAACATAAACAAAAAACTCAAACTTTTAGCCCTTGTTCGGTGTCGGCAGCGAGGTATGTTGCGGCACCCCTTTCTGAACGGACCTAGCCGGTAGGAGGGTAGGCAAGCAGGCAGGCTAGAAAATCTGCATTCCCGACCCCTCCGGCCGAAGAAAATGCAAATGCAAAATCACTTCACGTGAATTATTTTACGTGGCAAAACAACACACGGTGGTGCAGAGTGTAGTGTAAATACAGGACTACTGAGGGAGGCGCAGGACGGAATAAAATAACTGCAACCAACTTCACTGTCACGCTAGGTGTGGACCTCGGAGGGTTTTTGTGTATTTTTTCTCCTTCCTACTCCCATTCCAACACGTTACACACCCCAAGGCCTTTGCTTTAAAATTCAAAATGTAGCAACGAGAGCAAGCTACAGCAACTTTGAGAATTCTTTAAATGCAAGGGGAACATTCGCGAACGTACAGCGCAGAACAAGCGCGATGTCAGTTGCAATTGTGCCTCTGCTTAGATAGACATGACTGTTGCGCTATTAATCAAGCGTAACATCTTCACACGTTTAATTGCACTGAGGTGAGGCGTGGCTTTGGATTTTGACACTTTCATTAAGCGCAAAGACAGCATAATTTGATGTGGATAGTAATTGACAGTGAAATTAAAGTGTCAATTAAAGGGTAGCTTAATGCAGGGGAGAGAATTAAACATTAGAAAAAACATTCATAAGAATAAGAATAGTTTAACAAAAAAAAACAACAGAATAAGTAATGTTAAGTAAAGATAAAGTAAAAAATAGTTACAATACACAACATAAAAACGATATAAAACAAAACAAAAGTAGTTGACTTCAGCAAAAAAAAAAACAAAGTAAATAGTAATAGTAAACCAATAAATGACAATATAAAAGATTGGTCATCGTGGTCATTACATAAAAAAAAATCTATTAAAGCTTAAAAAAATCAACTGTATGTGTTCGGTAATATATTCGAACAAAAATTTGTAGTTAAAAGAAAGCACCACAAAGCCTCCCTTCGCACAGCGCATTTCAACTCGTTTGCATGCTTCTCTTACAGACCCTACCACACGATAAGAACCACCCATCAGCTCCACCCAACTAATAAGCGGGTGACGGAAATATGCAAATTCGCTAACTACCGTCTGTGTGGTTGAAGCAAGCAAAGAGAGAAAGAGAGATAGAGAGATACAGTGAGAAAGGGAGTATGGTTCGCAAATCGGTCCCGTTCTCCTTTCGCTTGAATGTGCCCCCAATTTGGTACACACACGGACCCCGGCAAAAGGAACAAGTGTCCATCAACGGTTCTGCTCCAGGCGCAGTGAGTGTGCATGAGCACGCTTCCGGTCCCGTACCGTAGTGGCAGCATAATTCACGAACCCCTAAACCGCCCCCAGGACCCTTCTTCTACCCCCCGCCGTTCTGGTTCTTGATTTTTACGCCACGATAAACGTATAATTCTCTTTTAAACGAGCGTGCTTTAAAACCAGAACCAATCCACCCTGTACACATCCACTGCCGGAACGAGCGAGGGAGGGAGAGAGAGAAATCAGCGAAAAGAAAAAGACGAAAACATGGCAGCTACTTCTAATCACGTCACGTTACTTAAATGAGCCTTATGAGACAGGCCGGCCGATTAAAAGTGGGTTAGTGTGTGGCCAATTTTGTGCCAGTTGGTTACAGGTAGGTTTGTACAGGAGGTTTGGGGAAGTAATTGCAGGCTGTAAATAATGAATACAAATGTGCCCATCAGTATCACGGGAGGGAGGTTGTTGATGTGTTAGAGAGCCGTAAGACAATCTGATAAGAGAAACAGATTTATATAATCATACGATATGTACAAAGCAGGTTAAGAAGTGGATGAATGCAACTTTAAATGTCTTTGGAATTAGGTATACAAAATTCCTTGTAGAAAATTCTTACAATTTCCAGTAAATAGCCAAATAGACCAATCCTAACCTAAAAGTAGCTTTTTTTATCTCTTTCTCTCTCTCTCTCTCTCTCTCTCTTCACCTTGCTCTTTAGTGTATTTAAAAAAATGTAGGACGGTAACGCGCAAAAGCGTAATACGACAAAGGAATTCTTTGCCTTAATACACGATAGACTTGAACGGTGCCTGAAGCGACGAACCTTATTATCATATTAAAATGAATTGACGATTTATCCTCATCTTGTCAGTGCACTATCTTGACGATCTATGCTAACATATGACTCATGCAAAGGATTGTATCTTACAATCCTGGATTTCCTTGTTCCGATCCTGCCAAAAACCAGGCTCACACGGAAGAAGATATTTAATTCATTTAACTCATTATTATTTCACCAGTCTGCCTTTAAGGCTTAACTGAGTATTCTAATTACACTTAACTGTACTTAACTGAAGTATAATTACAATTACAGTTATTCAACAATTTAGAGAAGAAAAAAAACAACTAAATACAAAATGAATTGAGATAAAAAATCGTTATCTTTCGTAAACAGAAAGAAAGTAATACATAGAAGTAAATGGCAAGATTAAAAAGACGGACGAGATGTTCAGTCCCGAGAAACAACTTAAGGAGGAGTTGAAGTTGACGAGATTATGACCATGATAGAGAGTTCTTAAGCAGATCAAAGATCTCTAAAAATCAGCTAAAACCCTGAGTATGAAATCCATGATTTTATTTGCTTTGGTTATTACAACCTTTAACTGTTGTTTGAAATTTAACTGTCAATCAACTCGTACTCGCAAGCGTAATTTTGATTTTCACCAGCGCATCTGGCGGCGGCTGGTGGAAGCTTTTTTTGGTCATCGAGGGAATGGACCTGCCGGATCTCAAAATTAAGTAGTTTTTCCATCGTTTTCCATTGCAAAAATGGATGCAATGCGTGCAAGACATGTGTATCTACGTTTTACAAAACTTTTCTCCTCCGATTTAAGTAAAAAACATGGAAAATTAACGTATTTTCTGGAGCGGCTCCAAATTGCTTGGCAAAATGCTTCGGTCAGCCGCCGCCAGATGCGCTAGTGAAAATCAAAATTCCGCGTGCGAGTACGATCAATGTAGCCCGGCCTTAAGGTTACAAAGAGACGCAACACGAGACAGAGATACATCGAGAAGCTTATAATCAATATAAATTGGAAAGCATATTTATCAGGACAAAGGCACATACAATGAGCACAACGTCATTCAAGGAAGGAATTTAGGTAGAGTTGAACACTTGCTTCGAATATTGGGCAAATGTGAGCGAAATTGAGCTCCAGATTTAAAGAGACATTGCCACTCACCTGTTGCTTCCAGCACCGCCACCCCCGTCCGGGCCCATCGTCCGATCGCGCATCGACTCCGTGTTGGCACTTGAAACGTTGTCCATCCCGGGACTCCGGCTACCCTGCTGCTGCCTGTGCTCCGCCATCGGCGACTTCATCCGGTGCTCGCCATTGTACTCGTTCGACACCTTCTCACCCTCGCCGTCGCCCGCCACCGTCAGCTCGTGCGTTGCCACACCCATCGAGCCCTGCCCGTCACCGCCACCACCACCACCCGCCCCATGGCTCGTCTCGGTGTCGGTTGTATCGTCGTGCTCCTGCGAACCCTCCGTCACCTTCGTCATCGTTTGCGGTGCCATCGTACCGCCGCTTCCCGTCTCACCATCCCCGCCCGCTCCAGCACCTCCCGCCGTCGGTGGACGAATGTTGGTGAACGAACGGGCGTGAGCAATGCTCTTGATAGAAAGCAGCGATCCCCGGCTCATCATCCTGCGCAGCGGTTTCGTGCTGGTCGGTTTTTCGTTCATGCCGCCCGCCTTCGATCCAACGGTGTCTTCCCCTGTACCGTCCGCTCCCGCCGTACCGGGAGCGTTTCTAATTGAGGCGGACTGCAGGCGAGTGGAGGATGCCATCGTCCCATCGATAGCGGTCGCCGTCGTAGTGGCAGTGTCGGGCCGTTGGCCAGCATCAGCGGCACGGTCCAAATTGCGCTTGCTTCCCTTCAAGCTGATCAGGCTGAGCAGCGATCCCTTGCTCTGCAGCTTCGGCGTGGGGCGTGCCGATTTCACCCCCACATCGGTCGCTCCCTCCGTGACGGCATTGAGCGGACTCTTGCCACCGAGCTCCGTCCCGGACGCATCGCCTCCACCACCGCCGCCCGAGGAGTCTCCGCCACCCGTCCCTGCTGCCGTCTGGTGCAGGCTCGAACGCGAATCCGACCGCTTGTTCAGCAGCGAACTCTTCGAGTCGCTCTTCTTCGGCTTTCCGCCCATCGTTGCGAGCGATTTGTTGCTGTCGCTCTTCTTCAGCGATCGCTCCGAGTCACGCTTCTCGATGCGTTCCTTAGTGTCGGAACCGGCCCCGTCCGTCGCTTTCGCCGAACCTTTGCCACTTCGCATCTCCCCGCGGCTGTCACTCTTCATCAGCCCTCCCGGGCCGGTCATATCGTTGTCGGAGTGCCGGTTCGCCTTGGACTGGATCAGCGAGCTGCTGCTCTTGCCACCGCGGCCACTCTTGCCCGCTCCCATCATCCCGCCAGCACCGCCGGCAGCTTTCTGGTTCTTCTCGTACAGCTTGTTCGCCCGCCGCAACTGGCCCGGGTCGAGTGCAACGGCCGAGCTGCTTCGTCTCAGCTGCCTCCCCCGTCCTCCGGCTGCCGATTTGGCTCGGTTTGCCGGAGTTCCCGGCAGTGCTTTTCCACTCTTTACACGTCCAGCGCCACCCCCGGTTGCACCCATTTTCCTTTGATCTTTTTCGCCCATTCCACCTTTTGCACTCTTGTCTCTCCTCCTTGCGTTGGGTGTAAGCTTCTCCATGGCTGCGTCCCTGCCAGTGCCTCTCTGGCCCGCCTTCGACGCACCCTTTGGAAGCTCCGCAGCAGTCGGCTTTCGACGTCCACCTGGACCCGCCGTTCCAACACGATCACTGCGCGAACGAAAACTTGCGGCGTAGTTCAACGCACTCTTCAACATTCCTCCACCACCCGTTGACTTTTTCGACCGTTTTGGTCCTTCGTCGTATGGATCGTAATCGTCATCATCGTCATAGCGTCCACCCTTCTTACTTGCGACCGTCTTCGGCTTCTTCCCCTTAGCACTAGCCGTGCCTGATGGTTTGGCCGCGCCCTTCGCTGCCTTTCCCTTCTTTCCATCGGCTTTCTTCTCCTTCACCCCGTTGCCTTCCGAGTCTTTGCGCACGCCCGACCGCACGATGCCAAACTTCATCTTCAGTGCCATCTTTCGCTTCTCACCGCTTTCTTCCTCTCCCTGCGATGCCTTTGCAGCCGCCGCCCCCGCTGGTTTGGCGTGTTTTTCCGGCTCCGGCTCAGTGCTGCCCCCCTTTCGGGCACTTTCTATGATGGCGCGGGCAAGATTGAAGCGTCGCTTTTTCGGTGGCGACGCTTGCACATCTCCCTCCTTGCCGGACGGTGGCTCCGCCTTGCTTTGCGCCTTGGGATCCCTTTCCACGGACGCGTCCTTACTGCCGTCTGCCCGCCCCGGGGACACTTCCTTGCTTTTGTCCCGCGACCTTGGTGACATCAACAGCCCTCGAATGTTAAAAACGGGCGCTCGGAAGCCTCCCTTCTCGCCGCCCTTCTTCCCGCTGCCAGCTCCTCCCTCTTTAAGATCGGCCTGCGAGCTTTCCATCGAATCCTTGTCCGGTACGGGCGATAGAGTGGGCCGGCCGGAGAATGGTTTGTAGCCAAACAGCTTCAGATTCTTCAACTGATGCTCCGGTATCGATATGCGATCGCCGTCCGTCCCCGTTCCGGACAGGCCCGACTCGCTCGGCGTGGGCGTGATCGAGCGCCCGTCCTCCGACGGCTGCGTGATTGTCACTTTGGCACTTGGCACGGTCGATTTTTTGCTAATCACCTCGAGCACACCGCGCTGCCGCCGGCCCGGGTTGGGCGCTAGCGAGAGGGAGGTTTTCGACTTTGCGGGACGTTTCGTGCGGGCGGAGGCCGCCTTCGGGTGGCCACCGAGCGTGCTGAGGGACAGTTCCGAGCCGCTGAAACGCCTCCGATGACCGTGCGCTGCACCGATGGAGCCTTCCTCGGGGAAATCGGCCCCGTAACCATAGAAGCCGACGTTCGAGGTGCCCTGGGTGGCGGAACTGGCCGACAGGATGCGGGAGGAGGCGAGCCGGTGCTTCTCGCGGTACGGCGAGTAGCGGTTGCTACCGCCGGCCAGATCGAACGAGCTGGACTTGGGCAGGACTTCGTTGATGATGGTGAAGGCGGTGTTTTTGTGCTGGCGTGCGTCCGATACTCTAAAACATGAGAAGAGATTGGTTAAGAAGAGGTAGGATCAATATATAAAACAAGAACCAGAAAAAAATAAAATCAAATGGAGACGCCTGGTGCCTTGTAGCAATAAAGCTCAATGGATGCGCCTGGTGCTTTGTAACAATAACGCTCAATGGATGCGCCTGGTACTTCATTAAAAAAAATAACCCCACACTCACCTAAAATTAGATCCCGTGTTTATCTTATCCCTGATAATGGCAGTCGATGGATCGGTACGGCCGTACCGTAGCATCCGCTCGAACTCACTGTTCCCATCGCTCGACGTGGAAGGATCGTGAATCCCTCCCACGGGCAGTGCCGAGGCTCCCTCCTCGTATCCAACCGGTCCGTGCCCGATCACCGTGAAGGTGGCCGTTCCCGGTCCGGCATCACCCATCATATCGACCATCGCGGACCCCCGCATCCCGTACACGCTCGAGTCGGTGATGGAGTTGCGCCGGGAGGCACGGGCCGCCGCTGCCGCCCGCGGATTCTGGAAGACGCCATTCTCGATCCGGCGCGTTATGTTGCCGCCAGTGAACTGCTGCACGTCGGCCACCGTGCGGCTGTTGGTGGGAATGAGGCTATGCTGGTACTCGTGCTCGGAGAAATCAATCCAATCGTTCTGCTTCAGCAGATCCATGTCGAAAATGTTCGATCTGAAGGGGTGGGAAGGTAAAAGGTAGTTTACATCAATATAAGTTAATTCTAAAAGGTTAAAATTTATTGCAGAAACACTCCTGCATAATGAGAGTATATTTTCGAGATAAATTTAAAAAAAATGTAATAATTTTTCAAAATTAATTATTTGCACCATTTTAAGACCTCAACAAGCACTCCCAAGCGAAGCTTACGGTAACACCCAAAAAAAAGCTCTTGGCGTCAGTTTGACGTCTGCCGCAGACACTGTCAAAAAGCACCCGGCCCGAAAGTGTGTCAAACTGGGGTGTGCGTGTATTGGTAGCATTAGCGGAATGGACATTCCCAGCGTTGTATATAAAACAAAAAATTGAGAGCCCTTTGTTGAGGTGGTCTCAAACAACTGTACCCAAAACGCAGGACCGACCGGTTCAGGTGAAACCGGTACAACCGGTACAAACTCGGTACAGCGCGCGAGTACATAACGCCCCACTGAGTGACCTCCATGTAGCTGTGCGTGCGGGCACAAGTTGGTCAGTCGGTCTTTTCCCTTACCCGGTCTTTTCCCTTTCATCGCTTCACAAAACCAAACCCGCACCCTCCCCCAGCGAAGCGATGTAAATGATGGACCCACTTCGCACTATTTCCTTTCTTCTTTTTTGCTTTGTTTTTTTTTTTTTGGTATGGCGAAGCGGTTTTGTGTAACCAACATCTTGCGGCGACTTGAGCTGTTTCTCTCTCGCTCTCTCTCTCTCGTTCTCTCCTTGACCGGCCGTCAACGTCGCTTTCGATGAGGATAAGTTCAGGGAGATAATGAAAAGGTGGCGCAAGCGATAAAACCCGCCCGGCACCTGATTCGGACACCGCGGCGAAGGCCTTTCCGGGGGTCTCTGGCGCTGACCGTCAAAAGACCGGACGTCATGGCTGGACAGTCGTTATGTTTGGCATTTGCTTTGATATTCGAGAGGGAGGGGGGGGATGTTTCGTTTGCTGTAAGTATGCTTTTTGCCCATTTGTTGAGCTGCAAATATGCAGATGGGTTTAGCGCGTTTTTGTTTCGTTTTTTTTATATTATTTTATTTTAAATCGATTGCTAAGGTAATTCATTCATGTTAACACACTTTTTTTTGCACTGATGTAGTTACAGAATGAAGATCTAAAAGAAAGTACGATAACTTTTTCATTTAACCATGAAAATTTACCAAAAAGCCAGAAAACTCCTTTTTAACCAAGTAAACCCTCTTTTATAAGAACTATTTTTGATTAATTTAAATTCATTTAAAAAAATAAAAAACTTTTTTGCTTTCATTAATGTTTAAAAATCATTTTAAAAAGCCATATTTTACTTCAAAACAATGTAATTCCCATTACGTTAGCAGAATCTTGAATACATTCCACAATATGCTCATAGAAAAAATGCAAAAAGAAGAGATAGTACTGACATTTTACAAATGTCAAACCACCTTGCCCGAGCTTTGGTCGAGAACATGAAGATAGGAATGCACATGCACTCGAGAAGGCAAATAGTTTTAGGGCGACAGCACAACAGTAGAAACCTCCACACACACACTTGAAAGAAAGAATACCGGAGCGTCCTTGAATCGTGCGACCCGTGCAGGATGAAACAACTTTCATTCCGAACGGACCAGAACGGACAGAAGGAATGCACTCTACCGTTAGTGGCGAGGTCTTAAAAATAGTTTAGGCAAAATATGGCCACCATGAGATCACGATGGTGCCTCTGATGCGTTTTCTCCCCTTCGGCCCTCCCCGAGGGTTACGTTCTATTCTAAGACTAACCCACCGTGGCAAACTTCACCGTTTACCGCGACGTCATCAATGTGATGACATTTCTGACCAGTGGTGAGGCAAATTCCGGAGCAGAATGTTCCCATTTTCCGCTCGGTGACAAAAAACAAAGCAACGTGTACGGAAAAACAGGTGAACTATTTATTCGTGTACCAAACCCACGGAATGGGGCGACAAGTGATCGCGTTTTGGAATGCAACGGTGAAGCCGGGGTAGCAGGCACAGCGGTAGTAGTGCTGATTTTAGAAGGGTCATTCCGTTTTATGACGTAACGTTATAATTGTTTTCCTGATTGGTTTGACGTGTATATTTTTTCTTCTTTTTGGAGCGCAATGTTTCTTTTTGCTGGTAAGTCAAAATAAGAGTTCTTCTACGCTCATGTTTTAACATAACTTCCTCATTTCTCAGAATTATCATTCTTCAGATCTTATTTCTCTACTTTAAAAGAAGCTTTAATTTAATTTTTTTTAAATGAGATGCGTTATTTGATTACAATGCTAGATTTACTTAATGAAAAATTATGCTAAATTTACTTTTTTATTACAAATATTCTTACTATGTCTTAGGAAAAGTGCCAAAACAAACACTAACATTTTTTCTAACAACAAATAGGCAGAACACTGTCTACTTTTGCTACACAAACCCTTGAAATCTTGAGAAGTATTAGACCTTTCAGGCATTTCATAGCATTGTTTAATAATTGGTGCTATTTTCTTTCATGTTTGCAGATACGGATCCAAAATTCTTCTTTTTTTTGTAACGCTTAAGATTCTATACATCGCTCGCTTGGTCCATTTGAGAATTGAAACCAAAGACAGGCATAATGTAAACTCACAAGCTTAAAGACTTTAACTAGAGAGTGACCCATGCGAAACAAGACTGCATTTTAGGAATCTTTAATTAACAAAAAATCTTCTTCTTTGTCACAACAACCGATGGTCGGTCAAGCCCTGTCTGTACCCACTAGTCAAATGGGCTTTCAGTTGCTTATTGTTACCATAGCAGGATATTCAGTACTAGGTATGGGAAAACGGTCTATTTGGGGCTTACACTCATGATGGACATGTTGCTAGGTCGTACGAGTTGACGACTGTAGCACGAGACCGGCCCAGTGAACAAAAATTAGTGTCGAAAGTAGTATTCATGTTTCCTTCTTCAATCAGTGTAACGTTACGTCGCGTCACGTCGTTACGTCATTTATGGATGCCTCCTTAAGTGACAGCAAATTCATATAACAACTTTTTTAAAGAAGTTTGTCAGCTAGATTTCATCAATGCGTTGTAATTATGTCATATATACAACAAGTTTTCCTCATTTTCTGATCCAACATGTACACTCTTCAAAAAAATTAGGGATTTTCAGCAAAATTTTATTCTATGACAGTTATACGTTTTGTATGAAAAAGACAAGAATGGATGGCACACATACAAGGTTTCGATTTATTGGTTGATTCCCGTAATTTTTGAACTCATCTCACGATTTATTCAAAGATTTTTGGTTTGTTCCCACGATTTATTGGTATCGTCCCATTGGACAATAGGACCAACAAACTCAGAAAAACTACCAAACAATTGTGGGAGCACATAAAAAAATATGGATAGTAAGCAAAAATTTTCATAAAACTAACAAAAAACCTTGGGAAACCCTGCATAATCGTTTGGTACTGATAGAGTACCAAAAACAATGTTCATCTCGAATGCAGAACTCATCTCGACAATGAAATCAAAATGGATTATCTATTCCTTATTACTCACCTGCTCGTGCTCATGTCTACTCCCATCCCTGCCGACTGCGTCCTACCGAAGCTTCTCCTCCGTGCCGGCATCTCGCTGTACACCGTCACACCATTGTCAGCGGCCGGTTTCACCAGCCCTCCTTTCACCATTCCCCCGCCACCCACAGCCGACACCGAGCGATGCGCTGCTCCGTTCGCGTACTGCTCAAACAGCGCGTCCCGTTCCGCCTGTCGCTGCCGCTCCTGATCGTTGTACAGCTTCGCATGGTACAGCTCGATGTTGTTCTTAAGATTCTGGTACAGATCCTCACCACCGAGCAGATCGGCATGGCGGGTCGCGGGCAGTACCGGATCGCCGAACAGGCTGGTCGTCGCCGTACCGGTCGTGCTCGTGGCACTGTGCTGTCCCTCGAGCGATCTTTGATTTTCCAACGATGACGATGGTGTGGAGGACGAACCGTAGCTCCCGAGAAAGCCAGGACGACTGCGGCCAACACTACCACTTGCACCACCACCACCAGCCCCGTACGCATGGTGGTTCGGTGGGTAGCGCTGCTGCACGGTAGAAGCTGCTGACGCTCTGGCTGTGCTGCTGCTGCTTCGGCCGCCATTCTGGCTGTACATTCTGGCCGGTCCCGGTCTAGCCAGCGTCTGCGAGTTGCTACGACGGTGTCGAACCGGGTCGGTTGCGCTCCCGTGTGGCCGAGCTGGAACTGGAACACCTGAAACGAGCCGGTAAGCGAGGGTCAATTAACGACTAGGAAGTGAACCCTTCCGTTCTGGTTTGTATAATGATGTTATAATTATGATTATACGGTATCGGGCAGGGGTGGAAGTACATGTTGATTCAACACAAATATAGAGCAAAGATGGTTGAGTGCGTTGGTCCTATTCAGGAGCGTAAAGTGATTTTAATTAGGAACCTTCTTTATATCGTTTTGGCATGAATTTCATCCTATTTTAAACCCAGAATAATCAATTCTTTTTTATATAAAATGTGCCAAATAATTGAAAAAAAATGGTTTGTTTTGTCTACATTCCTGACTCTCAAATCGTGACACAGATTAAGCCCCAAAATATTCTCCACCTAATGAGGTGACCGAAACGGCACCCTTAATCACATTACACCCTCTTCCGACTGCTTTTCTGCTTAAATGCTATTAGCAAATAAATCAAAACACCACCCAACCGTGCGTAACAGGGAAATTCCCTCACACCTCTCGACGCCTCTACGACGTCAGTCACGCGTGGGGGGGACAATTTTTATGCAAATTACTACCAAAAAAACCGCTCACCACCCACTACTCGCACAACTAATTGGGCCGTGCAGAACGTCGCACGCCGCTAAAACAGAGTGTATTTGATTTTGCGTGTATGAGCGACTGTTCCGGGGACCTGAATTGCGGTGGCCTCATTCAGGGCAGGGCTCCAAAAAGGAACCCACCCGAAACAATCCAGCCCTTTTGGATGAAATTAATCGCGAGCCGGCCGGCCGGTTTTCTTTTTTTGTTTTTTTTTATAGAGTAACATTAAAGGATCACATTTCACTTTCACCGTTATGAGTGTTGTATTAGAAGTGTGTGTGTTTGTAAAGAAAACACGAGGAAATGGTGGCTGTCGTCACGCGAAAAGGAAACCACGATAAGCGTGCCCCGAACGGAATCTTTTCTGCCCGTACAACTGTACTACCTTAATTTTGCTTTGCGTGAAACTAGCGAGAAATTATAATTTTTCAACCCCCTTAACCTAACCGAAACGCACCATAGGACACGGGAGCGTCTGGCAAGCTGCTCGAAAATTGTGGTACAGTGATTGTTCATCCGGGGCTTGTGCGATGGACGGCGAGATTTCATCGGGCAAAATAAGCGTCATTATGAATTAGGCGCAATTATTAATATTTTCTGACGTAAAGCCAAATGTTCTTCACAAAAACGGGATAAAGAGTGGATTTTTTACCCACAGATTGTTGAGAAGTAATTTATCAATTAGCTTATCTATTAAATGTTGATAGTCCAAACAGAAAATTAGCAGAAGCTTTAACAATGCAATATTGAGTGGCCAATTGCATAACTTTAGGCGAAACAAGCATTGCATGTTGTTATTATTTGTATAGTTCTTATTGAGGTATTGCACTTGTGATTGACAAAAAATTGTTTATGTGTTTATGTTTTAAAACAAAACAGGAAGATTTCAGACATTATTATTAAAATACACACTTTTGCATACTTTTAGGCGCATGCAGTAAGAACTAACGAGGTAAGAACGTTGAACGTTTACAATTTATTAACTTAAGCTGTTGTGTCTTATAGGAACAAGATGGCGTTTCTGATTTTAAACTTGGTTTGAAATCATTCATTTCATTATAAGTCTTTATTTCGATGATGTTTCCCCTAATTCTTACAATTTAAAGAATTACAATATTCTTTTATTTTTACTTATGTGATGCTTTTCGATAAAATTGATTATAAAACATTTCAAAAATCACTTTTGAATCTGAAATACAATAAATTCGTTTGTCTTCAACACCGGTAATGACTTCAATTCTCTTTATTAAACGATTAGTTATGGTGCTTGACACAGAATGCTCATAAATGAACTACCTTCCAACGCAAACATGTCCGATTCTAGCACTGAATGGGCAAATCGTGTTCAAACTCGCATGGCCTGAGCTAATTTTGGAGTAAGGAAAAACAGGAAAACCTTAGCAAGTGGCTACTACAGTACCTAAATTCCTTAGCAAAACAACAACAACCACCTGAAGTCGGTCGACAACTCTGCCCGCGCAAACAGCCCGCCCCGGTGTGTTACGTCAGCAGCGCATTTGCTAACCCATATTCCTCTAAATCATACAATAAATTGGTGTTTTATTTTTAGTAAAAACAATCGTCGTCCAACGTCTTCCGCCGCTCTTGTGGCCAAACCATTTAACACTTGTTCCTGCCGAAGGAATTTGGTTTTCGGTTTTCACTTTTCCTTTACCTTTTCAATGCGTGTGGCCTCGGAAACGGTCCGAGGTGTGTGGGACCTCAGATTCATTCATAAATCGGTCGCTAGCAAAAGTCAAGGAAGTACAGGCCCGTACTTCTAATACATCCCCGACCAGATGGCAGTCTCTGGTTGATGGTGGTGGGTGGTGCTGATTATATTATGAAAATAATGGGTCAGGTTGCGTTTCGTTGGTGTCGATTTCTGCGCGGTGCTGCGGGTCCCAAATCGGGGATATTTTTAGCACAGACTTAAGAGTACATCATATTCCTGGCAAATACGATTCTTGATAAGATCATAATTTATGATTTGTACATTAAATTCTCATCTCTGGATCGAATTCAGTTCATCGTTGGATTGTATTTTTGTTTCATAGATGTTCTTTAAAAACATTCATATGATCTAATTCTTCAATATTCAAGCCCTTTTCATTGTCGAATTAAGAATTCATCTCCTTAAACATTTTAAAACAAAACAGCTTATTCCAATACTGCTAATACAGCTCTAACGAGGGACTAGAGCTACCCTTTGTAAACTTAAGCTCGATATGTGGGTCGTTCCAGCGTCGTCTGTAGTGGAACTCATTGCCTGAACCATACTAAACTGCTCCATACAAACCCACCTACCACTCTGCACACGCTAAAATGTGTGCGCGTTTTTTGCATGCGACTGAAGACGGAATGGGGTACGAAAGGCACACAAGGAATCGGTCAGCAGGAGCATATCCCCGCAGCCGCATGTCTCACGAGGATCGGTGGTAGCGTGGGTAGGCAAATTATGCTGACCGCTATTCGAGTCTCCGGCACACCTTACCCCCACTACTACCACAGCTGCAAAGCAACTGCTGACCACTACAAAAAAGCGCAAACGCAAACAATCTTCCCATTCCCCTTGGCAGCTGGCGGCGGTTTCTGCCACCGGTTTGCTGCTACTTGCTGCTACCTCTGCTTGAAAGTGGTTTCACACGGTTTAGTACATCTTCCAAAAATCGAGCCGATGACGCTAACGTCAGCTCAAATGGGGCAGTAGTCACAAACACTTACTCAAAACGTACCACTGTTGACCAACACACACACGGTACTTCTAGCATTCCTTACCACCAGAACGATAAGCAGTGGAAAAAAACTCCTCAACACACACACACACGCGTTCTCATTTGAATGAGGACCTCCTTCTAGCATTCCTTTCTTCTAACACAGTCGCAAAGCGGCCCACATACTGCTGTGGTCATTTCAGATACTGGAGGGTGAACGAACTTCTCCACAGCTATGGTAGCGGTAACTTGGACAAATCAGGACCCCTTTCGGGCTGGCCAAGCACAACCACACGAACACTTTCACATACAGACACACAAACACATTCACGCGTGTTGGAGAATGGGGTTTAGCAAGTACCTCGACCACGGTACCTGAGGTGCCTGGTCAATATCGATCGTCCAAGCCGGATGGAGTGACCTCGTTTCGTGTCAACCGAGCAACGGTCCAAAACGGACCGCCATTTACACTTGGAGCAGAGAAAGAGTTCGACGAATTTCCTTGGACTTCGAACTGTTTCGAATGGAGTTGGGTTGTTGAGCCGGCCGAGCGGGTCGTTGAGTTTTTGCATGATGTCTGATGTAGGGAACTGTCATACTGTAAGCGTTTTGATGTGTTATTAACAAGATCCCCAATAATTGAAGTCACCTATATTTGCTCCAATATCCTGAGGATATAATGGATTTCATAAAAAAGATGGAATTATTGATAAAAAGTACATTACAATGACTTTAGCAACCAACATTAGTATCTATTTATTTATTTATTTATAGTATCAACAGCCTAATGCAGACTTTCAACAACATTCCCAAGAATGTGGTCCTCACAAAAAGCTTCACTCCCCAGACATCATCAGTACGTCACTGTAACAAGAATTAACCTAGATAGTTTCTTCTTGTGACTAATTGGAATTTGCCTCACTCTTATTCTTATCTCGCCTTTTCACCAGCCACGACTCTTGGTTCTACGTTCCATACTTGATGCATATCATGAGGCATAAATGTTACGCTTCGACTAGACCGCTAGACCCTCCAACATGTACCGCATGCCGTCTTGATGACTTCGGTGATGACTTCAAGTCTGCTCCTCTTTATTGGCTCAGTTGTTGGGGACGTGTGCACGATTGTACATCGGAATGTACCTTAGCTGTGTTGGCACACAACTTTAAAGTCCGTCTTCAGGCAAGATAAGCGTAAGAAGAAGTTGAAATTTTGGAAAGTCCTATTATACGCTAAAACATAAACATTGCATGCCGTGCCACGAGTGTGCCACGAGCTGTCTTGTTGCGTACCGTTTAGTGGAATCAATCAAAAGGCTTTTTTTGCCCTCGCACCCCCTTATGGCATTGTGTAGTTCTGGAGGAGTCTTTATGTGTTTATAGCTCCAGCAAGGGGTGCAAAATTAACACACCAACAACACCACGATGCGCAATGAAGTCATTTGAAGGCGTAATGGCCTATTGAAGCTAGGGGTGGCAGTATGGAAATTGCTGTATTTGGGGTATAAGACACCATATTGTGTGTTTATTATTATAAATAAAGTGTTTTCCAGACTCTTTTACTCTTTTTAGTACATTTCTATAATTCATTAATATTATAATTGTTGTTAAAATTACTATGGTTGCATAAAATAAAGGCGTTGTAGGTTCTCCCAAAAAAAATACCATAAACTAGCAATGACCGATTTTCCAAACGCACCTAGCCATACACAACACTTGCATGGGGAATTCCTTTCGGGTGAATAGCCTCCTTTTAAAATGGAAATTCCAATAAACAACACAACACAGCCCCCACCCCTCTCCTCCCATACCACCCTTCAAAAGCTGTCAACGATGGGAACACCGGAATGCGAAATAGAATCACATAATCGAACGCCAATCCTCCCGCTGCTGGTGGAGCGCAAATCCCCGACGGCCTAAATAATGCCCTTTCTGCAAACTTGGCGCGGGTAGCGTAGGGTAGGGCGTCTCCCTGAACTTTACAGCCAGTTAATGCGACGAACTTGTGCCCAGGCGTGTGTAAGTGTGTACACTCCATCCGTAAATTCCATCCAGCCCAGCTCAAAACTGCAGTGTGCAGGCTACAATAAACAAACACCCACTTTTCGCCGTGTCTTTGCACTTACTAGCCTACATTTGCGAAAAGAAATGGTGTTTTTGATTGTTGTGTTTTTTCGCTTTTTTTGTGTGTGTGTGCCACAGTGTGTAAAATGTAAAGTGCAAGCAGAGGGTATGCCCTCATCGCACTACTTACTTGGTTCATCAGCACCACGACGTTCGTGTGGTACAAGGCGGCGCCGGCATCTCTTCGACTGTTGGTGCCGTGACCGGGATATGCACTACATTCACTGTCACCATTATGGTGGGCAGTGGTGGCTGTACATCTTCCGCTTAATCCTTGTGCGATTAGAACACTAGCTTGTGGATTGTAATTGCCTTGAAGGACTTTTCTGTTTAACTTTCACTCTTTTTTGTTGTAACTTACATTTAATTTTAATTCACTTTTATTTTTCAACCACCCGTCACATCACGCCACCAGTTTCACGGCACGGCGTGGCACACTTTGATAGATTGATCTACCTGTGCCGTCTTATGCAGTTCCACCTAATGATCGATTGCTTCCGCTGCACTCATTAGTCGGCGACGTAAAGGGTTCCGCTACGTTTTCCCTCTCCTCTCCTATCCGTTATGGCCGATGACCAAGCAATTTGGGCTGTGCTATACGTTAAACCTGCTGGACCGGAAATGAGCACATCATTTTTCACTGAACCGCATATATTTTACCCGTTTTTTTTTTGCCTCTTTTCACTGGACCGTTCGAAGATGGCGCCCGGTTGCATGCACGCAAGCTGCACCAAGCCAAGCCTTCCTCGATCAGTCGATTAGATATCGGAAAGCCATAAATCTTTGCTGTGCAAATTTCGCGCGACCATCACCACCACCACACACACACATCGCGATGTATGATTGGGATCCGGGGCATCCACGCCCCATTCCATTAGGGATAATTACAGAATTTTGTAACAAGGATGAACCATATCGGCGTGAAGCGAAAGTGAAACCAGCACACCCTAATCAATCATATCTTCGGACAGAAACACACACACACACATATACACTTTGTCTGCACCTTATTTGCGATTACAAAATGTTAGAATTTAAATAATTGAACGATTTGGGGGGTTTTTTCCTCACCAAAATCATACCATTTCGTGACTTATTGTTATCCAGCCAGGGTGTGATTTTGGGAAGACTCGGCACGACACACTCGCCACCGTGCGCTGCTTGCACTTTTGCGCTATCGTACTTGTTGGGTAATTTATTCTATTGCCCCCGCCGTGGCACGGGCACTTGTTCGATTGCACGCACGTGGAGAAGCGAAATTATGTAAGCGTTTTATGCCGCGGCCAGCCGTTTTGCGAAAGGAAGTGACACTTTTTAGTTACGAAGTTGGTACGTCGCACACTTCACACTTGGGCAGGTTCGTGTGGAAAGGGGTTTCTTGACTGCAGCCAGAAAGCAGAGAGCAGGTTGCTTTGATTGGACGTTTGTCCCGAGCTGCGACGGGATTGGGGTTTCGTAGGATCACTGTCAACTGCCTTTAGGACTTGAACTCAGTAATCTAAACATACTGCATAAAGCATTATTTTTTCTTCACTTTACCAATCTTAGTAGCCGTTACCTTAAACACTGCCCGAAACTGGAGCATCAAGCAAATAGAGGAAAATTCACTGCTGCAATACCTTCACATTTAATTTTAATTTATTTCTACCACCAGCTAAACCTCTGTAAGTCTGAGCGCAAAACACTTTATTCGCTTTATTACCGTCTACTAACACCTACGTGTCCACCTACTATTGTCCTAAAACAGTCCTAAACCTCCTAGTACGGCGCGTTCCAACCGACAAAGCGTGCCAAACAGCAAACTTCGCCCGCACGGAAACGACTCAACCACGGTACTGGCACCACTCAAAGCTTTCGGGAGCTCCCGAAGCCTCCCCTAGGGACGGTCTACTAACGCATCGGGTATGTAACGCCATCGCACTCAGCCACTCACTTGTCAGCTTTGAATTTGTACATAAAGCCGATGGTCCATTATTTACCGCGCTTTTGTTTTTTTCGATCTCGTGACGTTAGTGTTTATGGTCGTTCGCCGGTTCAGCCGGGACGCCGGGTGAATCTGGCGAAGAAGTAGAAGAAATGACGCTACATTGGATGTTATTTTTTTATCGTTTACATTCGCTTTCGCTAAGTGGCACAAGCGTTACTTTTCGGCATCGGTGTGTAACGGTGTAACGCTTTGTTCGCTGGGGGGGGGGGAAGCAAACAAACGATCCCGGCATTATGATGATGGGGACGATTGAAAAGCTTTGTGGGAAGATAAGTTGTTAACTCTTTTTAATGTTTTTTATTGATAACATTTAACAAATTATTCGGCAAAACTTAAACTTTATCAAAAAGAATGAAAGTGAAGTAATGTGATCTTCTATATCTTAAATCGTAATTGTTTCTATTTTATTTCATTTTCTTTTGCTTTCTTTTCCAAACGACTTTCTTTTGGAACTCACAAAATGAAAAGTATTCTAAAGAACACGTTTTAATTTTCCTCCAATTTCCATACCATCAATCCCCTGTTTTCGAAACACAAGGGGAATTAAAATCTGGGTCAAAGTCCGCAACAAATCTCAGAAAAGAAAAAAAACGCAGACTGAGAAAAATAGCCCCCTCCCCCTCTTCGAAGCTTTGCATTAACTTTTGGCCCATAAAGCAGGTGTAAATGAGGAGCAAAGTTGTACGTTTACAGTATGGTACCATTTTTACTACAACGTTTTATTAATGCTTGTTGTTTGACAATTTAAATTTTTTTAACATTTTAATGCATTTTTTCTATTAAAATGAGTCTCCTTATAAAAAGTAACACTTTAAAATTTATGCAAAATATTCTTTACAATAGCGGTAATGTCCTGTAACCGACTGTGTACCCCACCAGTGATTAACAAACACCCCAAGCAAAAATCGCCCAATTGACCCAGTCAAGCGAACCACGACGAACACCCAATCGAAAAGAAAAGGGAAAGGGACCCTTCCCTTCCCGGCCACCCGGCCAAAATTGCCAGTTTCCCTTCTAGTGGCCGGGGAATTTTCCGGTCAGTCACACATCTGGTTCTGGTAGGGCGTCGGGTGGAGTGTGGACTGTGTAAGTAACACACGTCATCTACGCCTCGCAAGAAGCACCAAGCGTCTCCACCGTCGCTCACGTGTCACGGAGGAGCTCGGGGGAAACTTTCACCCCTTTTCTTGCTGCTTCGTGATACGCGATATTTTATTATACGCTGTGGTTTTTTGCTTTTTGCTTCCTCTTTGGCTCCATTTTTCTGAGCGAGTTTTTTTTGTTCTCCCCTATGTTTTGTTAATAGCAGGTAAGGGGGGAAAGTACTTCCTTACACGTTTGAACAGGGCGAAGTTATCGTGTGTATTTGCTTATAACATTACAACGATGTTCTTCTTCTTCTTCTTCTTCTCCCAGGTCAAACCCTCATCAAAACCGATCCAGGTACGTGATAGTGTAACGAATCGCACCAAGATTAAACTGTGCCATTTGGGCGTAAAGTGGAACACTCGACAGTGATTATGTTGAGTACTGGCTTTCACATACTGTAACCGGTTTTTTTTTGTGTGTTCGTGTGTCGTTGCAGAAGGTTTGGCCGATAGCGCACCAAACGGGGGAAAAAGGGTGGGGTTTACTAATTATTTTGGTCCACCCACCCTATAACCGTGTTTGTCCGATTTGTGAAGCATTTAAACTGTGTGTACCGGAATACCGTCACCTGTAACCGACAGTACCGGGCTTGCCGGGGCCGGGTGCTTGTTTGTGCTACATAAACGCGCACAGCACGGCGTGAGAGAACGTACGTAAATGATGGATTTATGGTACACGAGAAATGATTAATTGTTGCACCGCTCTGTACGCCCTCGAAGTCAATTAGTTCCACTAGCACTTCGATACGTTACTTATTTTCCTGTACGATCGAACCGTTTTTCGGATTGCGTAGCAAAATGGGAACTTTTTCGTTGTAAATTAAACCTCAAACTCACAATTAATTGATACATCGTTTTTTACGTTTTCTTTATTTCAAAAACTACCTATCCGATACGGGGAGTGGTGGTCGTTTTCGCTCACTCGTCGCCCTCTGCCCTCTGTGTGATTTTCACCGCTTAATCTACTAAACATCATGAGCGCATTACATTACACATTTTACATATAAAATCGGGGGAGGGGAGGTGCGGTGCACGGTGCGATTGGAACGGATTATGTACAACAAAAAAGGCCAAAAGTTAAAACAAAATCTTTGCCTTAAAACATTTAGAAAATAGGCTCCATCACCTCCCAACAAAAAAAAGCTCACTCAATGAGTTTGTCTGTGTGTTTCTTTAAAAACGATAAACATAAAACACTAAACTTTAAGTACAACTACGTATTACACAGCGCAAAAAGGAACACGACATTACGCGTCGATTGGGGGGAGGAACAAGGGGGAGTTTTGGTTGTGGGGTTGCCCTTTAGATTATCAAGCTAAACTAAAAACTACGGCACAGAGGAACCGATCAAAACATACGAATTGTAAAGAGTTCCGATTGGCAATAGAAATAATCGCTCCATTTGAAGCGTTCCGCTACGTACACCCACGCACACACGAACACACATTGCCACAAAGGTGCAGTTTGTGTTCGTTCCATTATACCCTTAACTTAATTCTAAATTAGATTCATATTCAGCTTCTCTCTTTACTGCCCCAAATATTAAAGGTCCTGTCCATTGCCCACTGTATAAGTATATATCCATGTATATATATCATTTCCATAAACCACTTAATATGTGTACGTTTATGAGTCCTGTTTTGTTGTTTGTTTTATAATCTCTTTGTTTTAAGCAATTTCTTCTACGACGTTTTCCGCATATAATCTCACGTGCTTTGTTTTGGGTTCAACTTTTTTCATCGTTAATCTGCGCTAAAAAAATAAACTAAATCGTATTCGATTACACCTGTCGCATGTACATATACCGATTTGCCTAATGGGAGCGTATATGAACGTGTTGCTTCGTAAATAAAAATAGTTAATATCGCTTGTCGTACAGCACGATACGCTGTAATGCCCTTTGAATTTAAAAACACTGTACCGTCTCTACTACTATTAACGTCCCACCCACCTAAATCACTATAAAAGCATATGACGAGATACGTTCTGATACCCGAATGAGTGTGTATGTGTTCTTATTTGTGTATCCAAATTTGCACGTTGGCACATAGCTTTCCGTGTATTTGTGTGTCTGCTGCTGCTACTGCTACTAAGTGTGCGTTTGTGTATCTGTCCGTCTGTGTCTTTTCATGTAACGATTCCCTCTGGCAGGTGGTGCGCTGTCGGTCCGACCGAGTTGCCAGGCAACCGCCCCCAAACGACGAGCACTTTAAAACAGTACCTATCCGTCCGGTAGCCAGTAGCCTAGCCACTCCAGCTGTTCCAGTGGTCAGTGTTGCTGTTCCCTGCTGCCCGGTGGTAGACGGCCACCGACAACACCGCCACCACCGATCGTCGATTCTGCCACGGTTGCCAGCTGCACACCGACCGGTCCCGTTGCAACCGGGCGCGCCCCATTCGTGATGTTGCAGCTGTTGTACATACTGGTGCTGTTGGTGCCGCTGTCACTGGCTCCACCGGTCGTGCCGTTTATCGTGGTTGTCGCCGTCGGTGTCATCGCCGTTGCCATGGGGACGCTCTGCACGTTGATCGTTCCGATGGCAAGGTTGGCGATGTTGTTGCTGGAAGTGGTCGCACTAATGCCCCCGTTCATCCCACTGAGTGCTGTACAGTTGGTGGCAGTGTTAGTCATACCATTTGGCCTGTGGATAGAAGGACAGCAAACAAAAAAGGGGGGGGGGGAGTGAAAAATCAACATACCAGTGAGCAAATTTGGTTGCAGTGAGCCCGCCCACTTACACAAGCTGCACGTGGGAAACGTTCTTGAGGTGAGCGTTCACCGCGAGCGCGACCGAATCGTTCACCGACACCTGCAGATTCTCTTCCATCTTTTTCATCTTCTTGTTAAGGTACACCTTCAGCACCTCGTAGTGGTACTTGCAGCTGCCGTGCCGCTTCCGCTTGGACGAGACGGACGAGGCCCGCTCGAGCTCCTCGACCGCGCGCTGCAGCGCCGATTGATCCTCGAGCGACGAGCTCACCTGACCGCGGATCGACTGGAACTCTTCGCGCGTCACGAACGGCACCTCGAGCGACTCCATAAACTGCTGCATCTCGTCGTAGTCCTTGCCGAGCTGCACCGTCCCCTTTACCAGCCGGTTCATCAGCTTGTTGTGGTGGATGTAGTTCTCCGACGAGCGCGTGATGATGGCGGCACACTTGCTGCACTTCATCGCGAACGTCGAGTAGCAGCCGCTGATGTACTCCTGGTACGGTTTCAGCAGCCCGCCCGGGCAGTGCTTCGAATGCATAAACTGCGAGTAGGCGGCCCACTGCAGAAAGTGGTCGATCTCGATGATGCGGTAACCCTTGAACTTTGGTATCTCGTCCGGATCCATGCCGTTCTGGGCGAGCGTTTGCTGCACCGGGTTCGGGCCGCACGCTATACCCTGCGTTGCTGCTGTTGCTGCTGCCGCCGCCGCTGTCCCCATGCCGGCTCCGTGCGGGGTATTGCCGCCGGGCGCATTGGTCACGGTGGCGGTTGCGTTGCTTGTGGGTGTGCTTCCACCGGACGACTGCGGCACATCGACCGGTGCACTTCGCTTCGCGATGCGGGCCGTCTTACTGCGCATCATTGCGTTGTGCTTTGCCGCCAGGCTGTTGCTGGTTTGGTTGTGGTACGACGTGCCGGCCCCGGTCGGTGACAAACCGGAGCTTTTCGTTGCAAACAGGCTGCCATTCGTGGGCTGTGGCTTTGGGAGGGTTGACAGTGGCGGCACTGGTCCAGGAGAAGCAGCAGCAGAGGCGGGAGCAGTTACTGTGGCACTGCCGGTCATGCCCAACCCACTGCACTGCTGCTGCGTGCCGGTCTGTGATGATTGCGAGGCTTGCGATGGTGCGAGTATGTTGGCGATCCCGTTCGCCAGTGCGCCGAGCGTGAGCTGTTCCTCGGCCGCCCGCTCCTGCATCTGCAGCTGGGCCTGCAGCGTCGATTCGTGTATCGATTTCCGTCGGGTCATCATTTTCGGCGGTTTCGATTTGGGCGCTTTCTTGTTCGGGGCCACGTTCGCTGCGCGTTCCGCACCGGAGCGGGTGTGGAGGGTGGGCACCAATTACACCAGAGATTCCACAGCGTGATGAAGGATACGGGAAGGGGGGGGTTGGCTGAAAAATGCTCTCCCACACACACACACGCACACACAACACGGTTGTTCGGTCGATTTTTGAGAGTTGTAGGTTACAATTAACGCACGACAACGGTTTATCGTTTTTGCACGTGGGTTGCTGACGGGTTTAACAAAGGTGCACACTCGGTCCCCTGTCCATGTAGCAGGAACACGGTAATTTTCTTCTGCACAGCAATTTTCTCGTGTGTCGTCTTGCGGACGTGAAAGAACGGGAGTAAAAAAAACCCAAACAAACAAACACATACATCAGTTGTTTTGCATTGAGTGTTTGGGTAAAGCTTTTCACCGGGTATACAATTCATCGAACAAGCTGCTGAGATTTTGATGCATCGTGCCGTGTGTTTCAGCTGATTTGATCCATCGCTGGCTTTAATTGTTAAGAGAATACTTCACATTAAAAGTGAACTACAACTAATAGACAAAAGGCATGTAAAAGAAGGACACGGTATAAATGCACCTGTATATAGGATAATCCCAATGAGGATTATTTTCACAGGGCAACAATGTCATCCAGAAATGAGACTCCCAATTAACAAAACGGAATCCTTCTCTCCATTATCATTCGATACATTTCATTTGACATTTTCGCCAATTGTTTCATAAATTCAAAACATTTTAAATTCAATTACAGTACAACGTCGATTATCAAGAGGCGGATTAGCTGTGCGTAAAAATTTTACTGCTATTCAATCGTGGCAAACATTTGCTGCGCTATTCATGTTGGTTAACAATATTTTTGTGTAGCTATCTAGTATTTGGTGTCATTTTGCTTCTTTTATGTTCATGTACAGTTGTTAAACCTATTTTTTTTTATTGAAATTATATTCTACTAATGATTAATCGATTGTTTCAAAGTGAATTAAGTTAAACCTATTGATTTTTATCATCACAATCCGAATTCACTGGTTGAACTACGATTCCCAGCCAACTATTGAATATGTGCTTTTTATTTGACACGCTTTCCCATACAAAACAAGTCTGAAATTTTTCTCGGCATGTCATGAGATTTTTATGAATTTTTCAAAAACCTGCTTGTTTTGCATGCTTTTAAATTGAACTGTCACCCAACTATTGAGCGTTCAACTTAAAAGCATGCCAACTAAAAAGCGTTCAACTATTGAATTCTGACTGTATACGTATTTGACATTTCTTGGACCGTTGTTACCCTTCTAATTTTCCGTCCATTATCCTATAAGAATGGTCGTGTGGTCAGTTACGTGGGTTAGTGATGGGTAAAGTTGACAAAAATCCGGAGTCGACTCCGATCCGACTCCTATAAATTCGGAATGGACTCCGGAAGGTAGGTCCGCGCTGCAATATCCGGAATCGTTCGGAATCGTCCGAAAAAGCCCGGAGTCGTCCGGAGTCATCCGGAACCGCCCGGAGTCGGAGTCGTCCGGAGTCGTTCGGAGTCGCCCGGAGTCGCCCGGAGTCGTTCGGAGTCGTTCGACTCCAGACGACTCCGAACGACTCCCGACGACTCCGAACGACTCCGACTTCGGGGTGATCTAGTGGTTCCATTTTGCCGGAGTCGGAATCGAACTTACAATAGTCGGAGTCGGATCGGAGTCGTGGGTGCGCTCCATACAGCACATCACTAACGTGGGTATCATCACCAACGACCGTCACTTACTTCAGTGCTGGTGGATTACATTTGAGTTTAGTATTGAAACAATCGTATCGCCGTTCTAGTTCTAGCGATGCATAACTTCTATGCGAAATCATACAACACTACAGAGGGAAGGAGTAAGCTCTCAAAGCGAGGAAAGCGCTTCACTGGGTTGCTATCTCACCAACAGATGGCGCCACCAGTTTTTGCTATTTTTCTAATAATGGGTTTTTATTGTGGGCTTCAATTTCTGTCGTTTTAAAAGCATAACTCACTCATTACTCTATTTTTCAAATTATATTTTTGTCATTTGTAGTTTTCATTCATTTATATATATTTTACCATAGCTTTTTGGAATACAGGCGTACCCCGAGTTACGACCCTCTCGAGTTACGACGATTCGCAGATACGACGATTTTGATTTTGACAGTTAAAAGTTGTTATTGAAACGAAATTGATACATATTTTTGAATTTCTGTGCAGATAACCGATACAAACATATTTCCTCAGATTCCACAACTCCCCCATCTTGAATATCTATATTGTGTAAACGGCTTTTGGAGGAAAACTAATACATTATCGTATATTGTTTTAAATAAAATATACGATTTCATAGATTCCGACTCTTCAATTTCGGTTATAAACTTTATATTCACAGATATTCGACATACGACTTTTTCGACTTACGGCTTGCTTTGGGACATTTTTTCGGTCCCAAATACAGTCGTATCTCGGGGGACACCTGTACAATTCGTATCATCAAAAATAAAGATTGTACTGCGCACTTCTACTAGCCCTCCAAAAAAAAACATCGTTTCCCCGTAAACACCTATTTGACAGTTGAGGAACCCTTGCCCGTTTGCTTCCCGTCATAACAGTTTTGCTCTTTGGGTAGTGGTTTCGTGTCAAACGCGCAGCTGGGGGACATGGGTTTCGCTCGCTGTCAGGTACAGTCGATCAAATCGCGAAAGAAACCTGAGCAGCAATGAGCCACCGTGCCACCGTCGCGCAGGAAAAAAGTTGTCGCATTTGTTCCGTTCCTTTGCAGCCCTGGTGAAAAGTAAGGGGAAAAGAAAGCACAGTTCCGTAATAGGTGCATCCCGCACCGACTGGTACGAGGTAATACCGCGATAGGATAAAGTGTGCACTCTCGTTGTTGCGAAGGCGGAGACGTGTGTGTGTGTCTGTGGTTGTGTTTTTTTTGCTATGTGTCGTGTAGGAGAAAGCAAATGCCCTAATCGGGGTTTGTTTTGGAGGGTGTAAATCGTTCATTTCAGTGTTTTCTGTTACGTGCTGCGTTACCGTGTTGTGCATTTTATGGGCAAAAGTAACACAACCTCTGTGGGGGGAAGGGGGGCCCAACCCCTAATTTGCACGCGCACTACGCCTTTTCCATCAATCGAGCTGACCTAATCTCCCCCAAGGATGATGACGACACACACAAGATCGAGGTGTGTGAAGGGAAAAGAATTTATCGTGCGAGGTTAGATCTGGTCGTTTGATGTGCTTAGGGAGGTGGTGGGGGGGGGGGGGGGGCTGGGTGTGTACCACGCTCAAGTGTGCGTTTGATTGAGTAAGTGTGTGCGCGCGCGCGTGCGACCGTATGTTTTTTTTCCTCAATTGTTGTGCTATGTTCCCCATTAACATCAACCCCTCTCGCCATTAAATAAAGAGAAGAAAAATAAAACACATTTGTCCCCCTTGGTGTGTTGGTGCAGACAAACGGTGCACACAAGTAACGGGAATGTTGTGTTTTTTCTTCTTCTTTAGTTGTACTGTGAATGACAAGAGCGAGAAGTGCATACGCAGCGGAATGCACTGCGGAAGCGCGTGTTTTTCTTGCGTTAGCGTACGCAGAGCGCACATTTGCATTGTATTCTAATGCGCACTGCGTTTCAGACACCTGCACAAAATCATCCAACAACGTCTGCTGCGCGATCTGCGCCGTGTTTCGCCGCCGTGCGTTTATGTGTGTGTGTGTGTAGAAGTGTGATCCAAGTTGGCCTCCCGCTTCCTTTTTAAATGGCTCTAAAAGCGCGTGTTTATAAAATTAATTCAAGTGTATTGAGTAGAATGTTTCTTTAGCTCCCAGTTGTGGCTGTTTTGTTTTCTTTTTCTGCAGACCGTTTTCCAACGACGTACTACAGTGTAAATGTGATGTCTCATCCGTGTGCTGCTAACGGTGGTGGGGTTTGTTATTAAACGATTCTACCCCCTCCCGCGCACTCCCACTCCGGATGGCTGCCGGATGATGGATTAGAGAGTGTTCGGTTCTTGCGCTTTGTGTGCCACCTGCGAGCCGTTGTGTGTAACATGGCATTCTCCATATACGATGCGAATCCGAGTGTACAGCGCAGTTGAGTGTGAGTGAGTAAGTTCAAAAATTCGAACGGGACCCGAGCCGGAAACGGCAAACCAACCACCTTGTCCGCGCACCATCACCACCGTTTGAAGAAAAAAAATACTGTGTGGTCGGACGATTCGAGAAACAACTACCCCTAAGTTTCAAAAAAGGAAGCACCCGCTAGCGGAACGGCACAAGACAACACAAGAAGGAAACCCGCGAGCGAAAGAAAGAAATCAAACGTTATATGGTTTACTAAAACAGCGACGACAGAGGAGAGGTACGATAAAAAAAAAACAGCAGCAACACAACAAAACCGCACACAAAATGAGCTGGTTACGATCGAGCCCGCTGCGGCAAAGTTTCAGCAAAAGCGGCAACAACAGCAACAACAACGGCGGTGGCAGCGCGAATGACCGCTCGCGTTCCGGTGCCGGGGGCGGCGGGCTGTCGTCGGTGATTCGCCCGTTCGATGCAACCGAGTGCGATCCGAAGGCCTGCTACGACAGTTTCTGCATCCACTGGCAGCAGGCGTACGAGATCATACAGCGGTCCGAGGTAAGGGGCTATGTATTGCATTTGAACACTTTAAACGGTTTATGTTTATCTTTTGCGTTTGGTTTTAGGAAATGGTAAAGAAGAAGTATAGCGTATTAAAGCAGGGGGATTGCAAACCAAGCAAAAGGCAGAAGGATGGATTATCAGACGTAATAGGCTTGGTTGTTCTATCCCTTCTGTCTATTATCCTTTAGAAGACGGATGAGTAAATGCGATTTGCGGACTGATTGGTCAGGTTTGAATTTTGAAACACTGGACCAGGCGGGTCAATTAGCTGTGCATTACTGAGAATTCTGCAATATTTATTTCCTTTTTCCAGCAAAAATACATATAGAAGAGTAGAACGAGTGTTGAAGTATTGGCGCAGGTGTGTCCCGCAAGGACTGGATGAATTATTTTGCCATCCAGACCTTTGGCAAGGACTAGTAAAGACTGACTATGTAGGTTGTTGCATCAAAGAAACAATGGAAATTGGATTGAACGCTGTTTTGGCAACTCATCTGCGTTTAACTTTAACTTTATCATACAGAAATGAATCATTGCTAGGTACAATCAGACTCAGTGACTATTGAAAGTTGTGTCTGATTTTGGTTGTTGCATTTACAGCAAGGACAGTCTGGCATATCTTTCAAAAGAGTTGTATGGTAGCAGATAAAAATGTTATCGCTGGACTTTCCATCACAGTTATCACGATTCAGAACTGTTTTAGAAAAAAAAACCCAGTGTATTGGGGTTCTCTTATACTGGGAATTGATTATGGACGATATATAGACTTATGAGACCTTTATCACGTCATTGTGTATGTAGCTGGTCATTTATTTCTACCGAGGGAAGAGTCGGACGGGAATGTTGCCTCATTCGGCTTTGTAAGAGTCCATGCATTTTTTTTCTGTATACCATCGAAATATAGAGAACAATGCTTCTAAAAAGCACTTTTATAAATTGCTGACAGGTTTTTAATAAAAAAAGAAGATTTTATTAAGAAGTTTTCATCAAATGCCTAATGTTTGCCATTGCAAACTATGTGAGAAACGAACAATCCATTTGATCCGGGATAAAATTCGTCTGAACTGCAAGTTATGTACGTTTAACTAGAACTAGTGATGTACTTTCTGGAGCGCACCCACGACGCCGATCCGACTCCAACTATTGTTAGTCCGATTACGACTTCGGCAAAATGGGAACCACGTTCTATTGTTTGTTTTATCGTTTTACCATTCTTGCTCTTCCAGTTCGATATGTTCTATTTAGTTATATGTTTAGTTGGCAAAAATCCGGAGTCGACTCAAATAATTTCGGACCGACTTCGGAAATTACACTCTGGCTGATTTCTGACGACTCTGGACGACTCCAGACGACTTTGGATGACTCCAGACGACTTCGGACGACTCCGAACGACTCCGAACGTCTCCTGACGACTCCAAGCGACTTGGGATAATGCTGGGTGGATCTGCCTTCCGTAATCGGCACAATACCTTTTATTCACAAAAACAAGTACGACCTAAAAGCAAATGACTCCAGATAGTCGAAGCTTATAAAAGAAAAAGTAAGCTTCTAAATATGCGAAATCGGACTTATGTCTGATAGAATACTGGAGGATAAATCCTTCCTCTCTATCTAAGAAGAAGAAGAACTAGAACACATTATGAGATTGATTCCATGGTATTGCCGTTAAGTTCTCAACGAACGCCATGGGTTCAAATTTCGTCATACTGCATTACAGTGAAACCAACACCAAGTCACAAATTGCCAAACCCATCCAGGGGCTGGGGCAGGTCTAGACTAGGCAATGGTTTTTGTACATACAGAGGAAAAGTGGATCTTTTGACCTTTATTGATGTATAATTCTGTCCAGGGAGGCGAAAAGGGTGGGTTTGGCCCAGTTGAAAGGTTAAACTATTATGATCACACATCGGATCGAATTAGTTATAAACATTGTCATTGTTTAGAAAATTTAAACAAATCAAATGTGTATTTTAGCATCAATCCTATTCATGTGACCGTTACTTTCAATTACATTTTTCAAGATTTTATAGTATTGTTGGAAGTATTGATTAATGTATTGTATTGTCCATTTCTTCCATAAAAACAAAACCACACTATTATCATGGTCCGTGCAGTTGACCATTAAAGGTGAAGAAAGTAAATGAAGTAATACACATTTACGGTAAAACTCCTCCGCCATCAGATGCACGTATTTGATTACGTATTTTATTGCTGATACCTTTAATTAATAGCACTCAAGAAGAAGTAGCCCCCATTTAAGACACACGGCCCGGTATGAAAACCCCTTAGGGAAGGTAAAAACAAAGGTGTTTCCTTCCGTTTTCACTTAAATTCCAATTTGGCGCACTTTATTATCGCTTACCGGTGGGAGAGCGCGTCAAAAAAACCTGCCCCCTTCCCCTCCATCCCCCCCAGGCACTTTTAATGCTTTCCCTGCGTCAATGCGTTTGGTACGCCGCGTGTCAATCAAAATCGTTTCGCGGCAGCCAATCCCTCTCGATCCACGTGGGACCGGTGCGCGTTTGTCTTAAGTTGGGTTTTCCGCCCCGAGATTGATTCCTCGCCTACTTTGAGGGGTGCACACGAGTGTGTGTGTGTGTGTGAGAGAGAGAGAGAAAGGAGTGGGCAAAGTAGCCTTTAGCAGCCACCAAACAGCAAACAACATTCACCAAATGCCATCTCAACAACGTGGTGTGTGGTGTGCGCGTGGTCTTCGCGGTTCGTTGATCTCGGCACTGCTGCTGCAATAACAACCGCAAAAAACCCTACACCACACACACACACACACCTGCTCCGTTACTTTCATCGACAGTTTTGTGCGTCGCATCGTCAACCTCGTCGTCGTCGTCGCCCATCCGTCCGATAGGTGGATGTTGGAACGCGAATGCACCACACGAACCGGCATAATGCGAATGTGATGCGATAGTGATGCGATTCCTCCCCGCGGGCTCGCCCCCCCCCCCCCCCCCCCCCTCTCAGTACACTTTCCTGTGCGCCACATTTTTGCGCTTTCTGATTGCAATTTTTCCTATTGGCTGGAGCGTTTGTTTGAACGGCGCGTTGTTGCTACGAAACCCAGCCAAACTTGTTTGCCACATTTGTTCCGGTCGAGCATGTTGGCTATGTGCCTTCATTTTTTGTTGTTGTTTTGCTTTCCCTCCTGGTCCTGGGGCTTATCGTTTCGCGGCGTAAGACGTTGCGTAAACAATCCAGTTCCGAATCCGGATTAGCGTAACACAAATGCCGCACTGGAAGGACCGGTACCGTTGACACTGGGCACCGGTTGGGGTCAAAGAGGGAGGGGGGGGGGGAGGCATGCGTTCGTTGTTACTTGGTACAGATTACGATAAGAATGCTGTGTGGCTGCTTCCGTACGGAGAATTACTTTGTTGCAAATAATATTCCTTTCCTATTGCAATCTGTTCCCTACAGGCGATGTTTATGGTGTGTTGTTAACAAAACGAAAAAAAAATATAATAATGTCCTTTTCATACATTTCAAAACAATTTATATGGAATCTATATAACACATATGTTTTTTCACGTTGTTGACGTTGTGTCAAGTTTTTTTTCATGTTTTGATATTTTTTGTTTATTTTTTTTCTTCTTTTATTTCCTGGTGCTTGTCTATTCCTTCCTGCTTTTTTATTTGCTCTTTCTTATCTCTTCTTTTGATATTAATATGACTGCGCTTTTAAGTTTGTACTTTATTTCCCATCTTTTTCCTTGATACGTTAAGTATTTCATATTTTCTTAAGCTCTTTACGTTTCCTCTCGAATCTTTCGATGTAGTGGGGTATTATAATTTTAACTATTTTTTTCTGCTTTAATATCATGTTTCATTTGATTAGCTGTTTTTATTTGATCATTTGTAAAATAGATAACCGTTTAAAAGTTACCCAGCTAAGTTTTTCATTCTATTCAATTTAATAGCTACGAAATTCAATATGTAATTCATAACATTTCTGTGAAAGTATTTTGTCTGGAATCAATCGTCAAAGTGTTAGAGGTCGATAGTACTTCTTCTTCTATTTGGCGTAACGTCATAAGCGGACATGTCGGCCTATACAAGCTTTCAAGACTCAATTCATTACCACGGACAGCCGCGGATAGTCACAATCCTTGCTACGGGGGGTCGGTCCATTCTAAGCTTGAACCCATTACGGGCATGTTATTGAGTCGTTCGAGTTGACGACTGTACCACGGGACCGCCCTGCGAGAGGTCGATAGTAATGTAACTTAAAATAACTATTTCTCGTATGAAAGTTTCATCTAATTGTTTTAACATCTCGTTTGAATGATTTCATCAGAACGAGGTTTTGATTTAGATAGCATTTTTACAATAAATTTGTAAATAATTTGAATATTAAAGGCCTGTAAACCCGAAATGTAAAGCAAAACCTTTATTAATTTCGGCAATAATTAACCAGCCTTTCCGCTGGACGTTAGTAATCGACCGTTTCCCAGCACATAATTGACATCCGTTATGCATGCCATGTGTGAAAAACACTTTATCCTCTTACGTGAAATCTATCCACCCATACCGTACCCACACGTTTATCGACCAAAAACAATCGTTTCTTTCCGCATACGATCAAAGAGATTTTTAATTGTAGCGTGAATAATAAGCTAAATCTCCTGCTTTCCCTCCCCCCGTCCTATACATCAACGGCCGAAACACCAATCTCCAGCGGAAGTGAGCGCGGTGTAATGCTGCACGGGCAAAAAGTGTTTTTGTGCCGCTCAATTTTGTCATGCAATGGGTTTGCTGGGTGCAGCGTTTTTTTGTCGAATTATTAGTAATTTTGCGTTCCAAGCAGAGCACCACTTTCACCACCCGTCGAGAGCTGCTGCTTTCCGACGAAGGATTACGCTGGAGCATTTCTTTCCCCGGGTGGGGGTTTTTTTTTTAAAGGGTGTTGGCGATGTGGGTTTGGGTTGCAGATTTCGAACGCATTTGATCCACTGGCCGAGAAATGGTAAGATGCGTGCACGATCTCGGTGGCGCGGCAGCAAAATGCGCGATCTCGTGCCCGTTGTGTGCGGGCCGGTTGGTGCCACATTGGTTTACTTTCGAATCGGGTAGAGAAGAAGTAAGCTACCAGAGCTGCTACCATCGTGCGTACGTGTTTGTCTGTCTCTCTGTGTCTGTGTGTGCTGTGGTGGTGGTGGCCCACGCGTCGCGAAATTTCTTCACCAAACGCCACACGCGATCATCTTCTGCGTCTTCGTCTCGGTCGTCCGATCGGTCTCGTCTCCAGCGGTGCAGAACGCGTTGTGTTGCGTTGGCGGAGAAGAATAATTTGTGCGAGAGGTGCAAAAAGAGGAAAGGTGCACGAAAGGTATGGCAAGTGGAGCAAAATGGTTGTTACATATCTATATTAAATTTGATGCATCTGAAGGTTAGCAAGGATAAGATCATATTTGAATTTCTGTTTTTTTGTTACAATGCAACACGGTTCCTACTTTATCCGCTTACTCATTCACTTATCCATTTTATTACTTATATCCAATTTAAATAAGATTGTTGATTGTTGTATATCTTCGGGCGAAGGTTCAAATATATTTTTTAGCTTCTCGTACCACCTAAAATGGACACTCGTCAGAACAACACACTGAAGTGATCGTCCTCGTTGAGTTTTGATATGCAAGTGTTTATTCATATGTACAATTAGAGCTTACATACTATTGCGCTTGACGTTCTATTGTGGGAAGAATGTGTTCCTCTTTTTCACGCATTTTATTTGTACCGTTGACACTTTCCTTATAACACGTGTACGCTTTCTAGCCCGTTAAATGTCAAGTGCTATGAATAGAAATGCGTGATATTCCTTCTTTTATTACCTATCTCGGATGAGCATGAATTGGATGCATTGATTGCGGTCGCAGGATTTTTGGATTTTTTTATCCAGTGCATTAAATCCGTCAGTTGGTCTTGGGTTTGGATTCTGTTTATCAATCACTGCATTCTCAGATGTTTATTCCCCGTTTCATATTTTTGAGCGAGACTGTGTTAAATTGATTTTATTAAAAATAATAATTTATGATCCTAGCAAACATGGGTTGGCTTTGCTCCTGAGAGTTGGTCTTCGTTGGACGATAATCGTTAATAATCGTAAACATGCATGTCAAGCTATACCTTACTTGAATAAGCTAGAACCGCTTCTGTGTGACAAAGGTATCAGACAGAAGATCAATTTAAAAATAGCTAATAATGTAAAAATAGTCAATTTATTCATTGTGGTATCTTGAATTCCTCCTAGGTTGCTGGTTGGAAGAATCTGAATTCAATTATTGGTAATACAAATTATGTGCAAAGAGATACAGATTTACAGATCGTCTTTACATGATCTCACCTGAAAGTAGAATCATCACGTCCGCCTCCATCTTGTTTTATTATAAATAACTGATACCTGAAATATTACCGATTTCATAAAGAACGCTGAGAATGAATGTTAATTAAATGCAAGAGATTTTCAATTTAATATACTTATTACACAACCTCATCTAGGGTGGGGTGCTATTCGAGATTTGATCGCTGGACGATCGCCGTTGGTCGATACGATGCTGTGCGTTTACCGCCAACGCTACAGGGCTGGTCCAATTGAACGATGTTAAACGTGTATAAAAATTAATCCTTATTAATTTCCCAGTGTTCTCTTTATGCTCCAGTTATTCATGTTAGATGTTATCTTTATATATTTGTTGAAGCTGTATGTAAATCTCCTTTACTTTCCGCTTCTATTTGATTAAGTTGAGTGATTGTAAAAATTGAAAAAAAAAATATTCAAAAAAGGTTTTATTGAAATCGATAAAACAGCACTTTCACCGTCAATGGATCTCAATGGAGCTGCTCACCCTTTCAATGGATCAATTCATACCAAAAAGTACGAATCGTGCGATGGATGCACCCACTGAACATTCGACCCCGACCGACCGTCTCCGGAACCTTCGAAAGGTGGTAACGGCGATGAAAAGGAAAGAAAAAAAAAGATTGATCCATTGCTCATCTGCCAGCCAAGCTAGTGCGAGGGCGACCACCATATACAGATCAAATTCGTGGTGCGCACAAATGCGGTAACACTGGATGGTGCGGTAACGTGAAGCACATCACCATGAAGAAGCCGCCCCGCACGTCCAATGCAACCTTTTACACACCTTTGATTGCAGCTTTTCTGTTGCCTTAATTTTCGTCCATTGTTTCGTCGATGACGTTTGCACTGTAGCTTTGATCCACACTCTCCACAGTGCCGAGGAGAGGAGTTGCGATGATTCCAATTAAAGATTGTGTAGTGTGTTGTGCGGGCGTAAGAGACAATGGCCAGAAACGCTCTTGCAACCGAAAGATCTCTTCTCGCTTGGTGTCAATGTAATGAATGACAATCAAGTGTGTGGTATGTAGTGAAATAATGTTGCCAAAATCTCTCACAACCCAAAAAAATGTACTGAGAAAACGAAATGATATGCCTGAAATCACGTTTCTTCGTTGCACAAACAAAAACTCTCCAGTGATAATTAAACATTCAATGATATTCATGTGTAGCTCTGTGTCATAATGACAAGCAACCGATTGCTCAAAGTCACAAATAGAATATGTATTTTTTAAACAGCTTACAGAAAAGGTGGAATTTATTAAATAATTCGTTGTGAATTTTCCCATTCTTTTCCCCCTGTGGGACACAACAATGCGAATCGCACGACGTCAATTAGCCGGCCCGTCCCGGCCAGTAGTGCAGTAGCTGACACCAATCCGGATACCATTTCGCCCCCAAAAGCATATCGCTGATGAATAATTTAAAGCTTGCAAAATACAAGCCCTGCAAAAGATTTAGGGCATGGCACCACAGCCAAGCACCTGGTGGGAACATTCCGGCTTCCGTTCGGTTTGATGTGTATGAAAGAACGCCATTAAATGGTAATTGAAATAATAATTTTAATCAGTTGCGTTGTGTTCGCCTCCAGTGATTAATTAACCCATCAGCCCCTCCCCCAAAACATCCCAGCACTGGCAGCAATATTGAAGTGGTACGCAGTTAGGCGCGGACCTGAAAGGACCCACAATTTTGTTGCAAACATTGATTATGGTGCTGTTTTAATTTAATTTGTTTGGAGGCGTTTAAAAACCTCACCCTCTGCTGGTAAAGCCTTGTTTTCTAATGCTTTTTTGACGCACGTTCTTCTCCGCCACAAGCTTGAAATTAAGTCGCACAAACTCTGTCGGTTCTGAAACTATCTGCCTAGGTCACCGAGCTAATATGCCATCCGAAGCATTCTTTTAACAGACAAATAGGAAGCGATAAGGGCAAAAAGTGATAATAGCGGCTGAGTGAACACTGGCTTTATACTCTTATCTTGCCACGGTACTTGTTACGTGTTCTAATTTCTCTCTTCTGGACAGATTGTCCTTCTAATCCGTTGCAATTTGCTGGCCTTTCAACCTCTCGCCATCTCGCCCAATGCCATTCTGCAATCGATCGAAATCTGTTTTCGTAACGTTTCGCATACAAGAAATCATGCTGCCAGTTGTGGTGGCCATTCGCAACACATCCCACGCTCTTTGTGTGTGTGTTTCGGGGTGGATTACAGCCACCCCACGTTCACACGGACGCCACTTAATGTGACACGGCCACCGCTGCTGGGTCTGTGTCTCTCTCACGTGGATTAAGGCGCGAAGAAATGCGATCACAGCGTGATGATGATGCGTAATCAAGCCGTGTGTAATTCGCTTCTCTCGCACACCTTCCTCCGGCTAGTGTGAGACAGGGGTATACCGGTGCGCATCGTTCGCATAATGGGGTGCCCCACGATAATTGCTACCTTTTGGTGTATGGTTGGTGTGGAAAGTGGAAAAGTGTTAGAGGACTTTGCTGTCGTCTTCTTATGTGATTGATATTTTTGAATAACTGTACATGCTGCTTCTGCGCACGGTGATGCGTCGCGCGTCCAGAGTTGGGATGACGAGTTATGATGAGTATTAAGGGATCATAACGGTTGAGATTAAGGTCAGAATGCTGATTTTTTCTTGATGATCAGATAGAATTAATTTAGACAATTGTTTTAATTTTGTTACTTTGCTAATGTGTATGGCAGTACATTTGATCAAATCTAGTTAATTTGAAGTAATTAATTCGCTGTGCAATAGTATCTTTAAACTAAATAAATTCATACTAACACATCATCAATATGATTATATGGATAAAAATATCATAAATTCTTCAACTGTTGTCGATGATGTTCGCCTGTATCAGTCACTAATTGGCTTATTGATTTACTAATAGAATAATTGTCAGACCTACCTGCGGGTAGCTCAGCTTAGGTCTTGAGATTTGACGACTCTACCACTTTACTACAAACACTAAATGCATTACTATTCTTTGAGATGTCCTGATTATCACCGACAGCAAGTGTCGCGACCAAGTGACTGACCAAGAGTTGGATGCAAAAAATGTCATCAAGCATGTGATGGTCGGCACCAACTGTTTGAGTCTCACCTCTGATCATGACAGTAAAACTCGTGATGCTGACCATGTCACTCGTGAGCTCGTGTCGGAATTTGTCATGACTATGTCAGTCATATTTTGTGGAACTGATCACAGTAAAAAAAGTCATCACAAAGTGACTGACCAAGTGTTGGTTGCTAAGATGTCACCTAGCATCTATTGGTGATAGCAGCTGGTGATAGGACTTTTTTCAGTCAGATTTTTTTATGACATTGGGGGCCTTCACGATTCTAGTTAGTTTTTTGTATGGAGTTTGACAGTTGGAGGCTGAAATCATGTAAACAATCCATACAAAACCACACAAAAAACTAGCCTGCGATTTTCAGTCTAGAAAATTTTTGCCTAAAAGCTAGAATTAGATTCGAGTACCTGCTCGAAAACACGGGTTTGTTTACATTTATCCCAAGGTGCATTAAAGAAATCAGGTGATCGAATCTGGAATCAAAGTGTATGTAGTCCAGGTGGTCTCATAGCACCTTTTTATAACCAATTTTGAATATCACTTTTTGACAGAACGAGTGAAAACTTTTGCTCCAACGAGCTTTCTGGAGGCTTGACGAATACTCAAAACACTCTTACAATCTTCATTCAGAAGTAGAAGCGATAAAAATCAGCCTTCTAAACTCATACACCTTGGGATAAGCCCACCTGTATATTATACTCACTTAGATAGCTGCTCGAAAACTGCTTTACAATGCAAACAGCTGACAGGCTGAAATTTCAGCCTACGAGCTTCAAACGGAAAGGGCCCCATTGACAGTAATATTTTGCAGCACTGTATATTACTCAAACAATCTTTTTTTACATAAAATCTATGACATCTTTAAGTACTTTATTGTTGACATCTATGACATCTTCTATAAATATTCTATTCTGTTCCCCACAACCCAAGCCACCGTTCCCTTGAGTCTCACAAAAAGAGTTTTCTTTTAACATGCAATGAGTTCCTAGTCCCAAACCTCAGGCTTATGGTTGTCAAATAATTACCTAACAAACTATCCTTATAACTCTTCTGCATCTTTTTTGTTGAACAATTTGTGCTCTGGAGCTTTTGAGCTATTTGTAGACCTGAATTGAATTAGTTTTCAGTTATCAACATTAGTCAATACGTTGAGATCGACACAGTTACGTTTGTTGACGTATGTTGACAGCGCTATTACTTCAAGTTGCTATATACTTCTACTAAGGCCTACCTTTTATTATGGGTGTATATCTTTCTAAGACGAGTAAACGGTTAATATCCCACCTTGTAAAACTCGGTGCATGTAAACATAACGAATGAATGAGAATCCTTCAGCCACTGAACTTCAGTTTTGTTACCAAAACATTTAAAGAATCGGACGAATCAAACATTTAAGTTTGACATCCCTAAAGTAAGAGGGCTCTTCCCATTCACGCAGCCCTGCTTGATAAGCACAACATCAACAAAAAAACAGCTTACAGGAAGACAACCTGTTCCACCCAGTGTACGGTGATGATTAACACCACATTAATGCACACAGCGCAAGCCACCAACAAAAAGTGCTTGCAAAACCACATTCATTCAGAAAGAAAGTATGAGCGGGGATGCACTCAGAGTGTACTTCCCGCAAGAGCCTACAGCAAACAACAAACAAACAACAGGGCAACCTAGTGCACTAGAAACAAAAAAATAAAGCGCCGACACTGCTGCAGAACAACAATGTCGAACAATGTTTGATGCACAGTCAGCATTTTTTGCGCGTCCGTTTTCAGCCAAGCCGCCCCACCAACGGAGAAATGCTGACACAGGATATTGTATGCGGGAAGTTGTAATTGCGGCGCGGAGAAGAAAACCCATGTTTGTACGCATGTAGAAGGAAGGTTTCATCTTTCCGATTGGGTTCGATTTCGTTTGGCTTTTTTTTGCTTCTCTGTTTTTCCCCTTGTTTTACCTTCGTCAAGGTCTACATACACAGTCGCCCGGTGGGACTGGAATGGGAGGACGGGGGGCGTAGTTGTTTGGATTTCGATTAGTGGCAGCCAACCAGCCAGCCAGCCACCATTGGCCTGCAATTATGCATTTACGCGCTTCACGATCACAGGACCGGCACGACGCCAGCGCATGGAAATGGGCGGCGTTGTTGGGGTAGCGTGATTTACTGCCGATTGAAGCCTCATTGGTGATGATCATGACGATGATCGTGGTGTTGTCGAAGCTTTCTCCTTATTAACAAATTAAATAAAAATTATATCGAGCACGCGCATAGCGCCACCAGAGCGCCGTTTGTTTGTTCTGGTGGCTGTGCCATGCCGTGGTTCCACTTTTGCTTTCCATGTTTTGCCATGTGGCCTATAATTAAAGTGGGGCCTTTCTACATTAACATTGTGATGTTGATTTTCGTCCATGCTCTGTTAATTTGACACTCTTTTCAATTTAATGCTGAAAGCCACTGTACACTACACAATGTAATCTAATGTCTCTCTTTCCTTCCCTTTGCCTTTCTCCATATCCCATACAGAACTATCGCAGCCAGTCGCACGATGACGTGCTGGGCGTGGTGACACATCTAGACCACATGGTAACGCTGCTGCTGGTGGAGTTGCACCACTGCAACAAGCTCAGCCTGCCGGGACAGCCCACGCCGCCGGCACCCTGTCTGGAGCATCTGCTGAGCGAAAACCTACTCGACAAGCTGTACGAGTGGGGCATCAAGACGGGCCGGTAAGGGAGAAAGCTTCATATCACGCGTTTCAAATGTGTCGCTCTAGAATCACACTAACGTTTTCCTTTCCGACAGATACGCAAACGCAGTCCGATTGGAGCAGCTCAAGCTGTACGAGCAATTGGTGAGTCACTCGCGCCATCAGCTGCTGGTGCATGAACCGTTTCTCCGGCCGCTGCTGAAGCTGCTGGCCTCGAGCCAGAACGAAATCTATCCGCCGGACGTCGAGAAGCGGCTGGTGATACTGCTCAATCAGCTGTGCGTGGTGCTGATGCAGAACGTGCACCTGCTCGATCTGTTCTTCTTCTCCACCACGCAGACGCAGCAAAGCCACCACGCTAGCAACGGTGGCCACACGAAGTAAGTATACCGAAACTGTGTGTGCTCGGGAGAAAGGTTATCGATCGGTGTTATTTCACGTCTCTTCCGTTTTTTCAGCTTCATCATCTTTTCGCTGCTGATACCGTACGTCCACCGGGAGGGGTCGCTCGGTCATCAGGCACGGGACGCCCTGCTGCTCTGCATGGCGCTGTCGCAGAAGAACTCGAACGTCGGCACGTACATTGCGACGTACTCGTCCATCTGTCCGGTGCTGGTGACCGGGCTCGGTGGGCTGTACTCGCGCCTGCCCAACCAGATCGAAATCAAAACCGTCGACTGGTATCGGATCACCACGGACGACGTGACGGAGATGCCCGAGCTGACGCTGTTCATGAACTCGCTCGAGTTTTGCAACGCCGTGGTGCAGGTTGCGCATACGATGATCCGCCAGCAGCTGCTCGATTTTCTCTACCAGGGCTTCCTGGTGCCCGTTCTAGGGCCGGCAATATTGCAGGTAATGGCATAGAGCTCCTTTCTTCATGCACGGTGCACCTTCCCTGGTATTCCTCCACCAGCAAACCCTCCCCCGTTTGTGTTGTTGTTCGCGTTTGCGTCCTACTTATCGTCCCCCTTAATTTCCCTCCCGCTAACACCTACGCGCCCACAACTTTCCATCGCATTGTTTTATTCATCCGGAGAATTAATCGAAGCGTTACTAATCTAGCCGCGCTCGGTCCGCACGGGCCCCGACAGGGAGAGCACACCGATGGGGGAAGAGTGTCGGCACGGCATCGATGGCTCACGCTAATGGAGAAACAATTATTTACCATTTGCCGTGTGTTTGCATTTGCACACTCCACGGCGGTGTTTGTTGCGCAGCGCGTTCCGCCTGTTGCATTGGCGCTTTATCACTACTATTTGGGATTCTGTTGTATTGTTTTCCTTTTTTTTGTTACTGGCGGTGAATCCTGTATGCGGTCTCTAAGCTTTGTATATAAATTGCTAAGTTGGTGTTAGATTGTTGTTATGTTTAAATGGATGCTAGAACACCTGCAATGGGTCAAACACAACACAGCCAATACATTCACAGCACACACACAAACACAACGCATTCGAGTTGGGAAATTCTAAATTCACCACAACGACTCACACTGTCACACACTCAATCCCCCATAATACGATCGATGAGCCTTCGTTATCGGTTGTTTTAGTAATAGTTTAAGTGTACACCCCCACCCAAACCCCACGATGTATTCGCTATTTGAAGACACATTATCCCTGTACGACGGTTTTGTACAACACCCCCCCTTCAATCATCGACCGGTTGATAGTGTATCCCATCTCATTTTACCTGTTAATTCTGTGTTCCGTTACCTCACTGTTTTCCCCCATTTCTTTGTTTTTTTTATCGTCGTGTTGCGTTTTTATCTGTTCCTTTTGTTGGGCACTGAACGTGTTTGAGTGTTGAACCTACTCCCCACCAAACCCCATAAAGCGTCACTCCCCCACGCTTGCATTCCGGAACTAATGGATCTGTGTTGTTTTTTTTTCATTCTTCTTATTTTGTTTTCTCTAATTTATTATCTTATTTTCTTACTTTCTTCTCTCTTTCTCTCTTTTTCATTACAAATTGCTCCTTCCCCTTCTTACACCGTACTTTCGAACAATCTCTTTATCACCATTCGACGTCGTTTTGTTGCCTTCTTTCACAACTTTACTGTTTCCGTTTTATTATCATACATACAATGTGTTTGTTGTATTTTTCTTCTCTTTTTGCGCTTATGATCTAACATTGCGCGACCGTTTTGTTCCAATAATCAATTCAATATTACACCTTTGTACACTTTTGCGGTGATTTTATCGTGCTTCACAATCCTTCTCTTGCTCTTTTGCTCTGCTTTACGTTGTTCGGCTTTTGCTCAACACTTCCGTGCCGCAAACGGAATTATTATCACACCGACGATGTTGCCGTTGCATTGTCATATATTGATACGCGTTGCCTTTTGATTGTTTGGGCCTCGAATGTGTTGCTGTGAATGTTTGCTACATGGGGGAATTTCCGCATGTGAACTTTTTGGGCATTTTTGGACTTTTTAATGCGTCGATCGCTATTTGTCGCCCTTTCGCTTTTTTTCTTTGTGCGGAATGTGGACGTAACGTGAAATATATTAACGTTGGAAACAATAATAACAACCTGCATGTCTAACAAACTGACCAAAACAATCCTCGCAACCAAACAACACACACACACAACCACACCCATGCTCCTCCTTTCATCCTACAACAACCGACAACTCTCTTTTGCACAACTTTCCAACCAAAAAATGAAACCGCCTATCTGTGGTGGGTAAGCCAGACATTTAAAGGGCAAGGTCAATTCCAGACGAACGTTGAGTCGCAGGTGTCCGCGATGGCGTACTTCGACCTGATCGTACGGTCGATCACCGAGCCGGGGCTGATACAGATCGTGATTCGGTTTCTGCTGGACGAGGAAAAGTTCGACGGGCAGCGCATACTGGACGTGCTGGTTGAGCGGTTAAACAGTAACGACTCGCGGGTAAGTGCAGCACGCCGCATTTTTTGCGTAATAAAATAGCTTACCCCTTAAATACAACTAAACCGCACCTTACACCTTTTCTTTACGCTCCCTTTTCTCTTCAGCTTTGTATGGTGACGCTATCGCTGTTCGATAGCCTGCTCAGCCTAAACTGCGAGGACATTATGCTCGAGCTGATGCTCAAGTACCTGCTGCACTGCAAGCACGTACCGATATCGCACCGGTACAAAATCAATCGCGTCGATCCGTACACGCAAGCCGTCGAGTACTTCCTCAACATTACGCCCGACATCATGAAGAAGGTGAACAGCGTGCTGAGCATCAACAATGGGGGGCTCGCCAGCAACGGTGCCAGTAGTGCTGCGGCCGGCCAACCAGCGGTTGTAGCGACGGCGTTGGGTAACCACCGCACCCTGACCGAGCGCGGTGGAAGTAGCAGTGCCAACCTTAACGTTAGCAAAACGATCGGTGCCAACTGGAACCATTACGGGTTAAACACGACGACGGGCGAAACGCTGCTGGCGAACTACCAGGCGTACCTGCTCGATGCACGCAACCGGATCCTACAATGCAAGCATGCCTGTGATCAGTGGAACAACGTGTATCGTTACCAAAAACTAAGTAAAGCCAATTTTACGGGTGCGCCCAACGTAGCGGCAAACGGCGGGGGCGGCGTGGGCAGCAGCGGCCAGAACAGTCTCGTCAATCCGGAAGATGTGCGGGCGCTGAAGGTGCAGATGATAAAAGATTTTCTGCGCGAATTTTCGATCGATTCTGGCATCGGGGACTGTGGTGATAGTCTGCAGCAGCAGCAGCAGCAGCAGCAACAGAATCATCATCATACATCAGTGACGGGAACCAGTTCGTCGGCGTCGAGTGCAATAATGTTCGGTGGTGGTTCGATCGGAACGTCCAGTGGCAAGCAGCTGGATAGCCTGCAATCGATCGGTGATAGTAGTGGGTACGAAAGTTTAAACGTATTCTCCCAAACGAGCAACGACCTGGTGGCACCAGGGACGATGCCCCAGGAGCCACAGCTGAAGCAGCAGCAGCAGCGTATCGATGCGTGGAAGGTGTCGAGCGTGCGGGAGGAGCCGATCGGTGATTTGGATCTGTCGGAGGATCTTTTCGCTCAGGGGACCGTTAGTTTAGGTAAATAGGCGACTTTTTTTTCGTTGAGTGAAAAGTGTTCTTCTAACTCGTTGGATTCATTTGCACAGGTCCCTTTTTAACTGCAATCTGGGGCAAGCTGCAAACGTTTACCAGCAACTGCCTGTATGTGAATTTGCATCTCACTGGATTGATCACTCACCTGACGCTCTTTCCGTTACCTTTGCTGCACTCTATACTGCTGCGGCCAGATATACCAACTACGTCCGATACACCGTCCTTCCATCAGGTAAGAGATTTTGAAGAATTTTGGTACGATCAAGTGAAAGAGTGGTCCACTGAAACAACTTAACTTCATGATGCTATCGCAGTAAGATCGAAAAATACGCAGCCGAGGATGATGATATTCCTAGGAAAAGATTCGTCAAGTCCTTAAAAACGTTACATTGTAATGTAATGCAACAGTGTAACGTAACGTTATATTGTAATGTAACGCAATACCGTAAAGTAACGTTATATTGTAATGTAACGCAATACCGTAAAGTAACGTTATATTGTAATGTAACGCAATACCGTAAAGGAACGTTATATTGTAATGTAACGCAATACCGTAAAGTAACGTTACATTGTAATGTAATGCAATGTTGTAATGTAACGTTATATTGCTATGTAACGTAATATTGTAACGTAACGTCATATTGTAATGTAACGCAATGCTGTAACGTAACGCTATAATAAAATCACTAACTCTTTACGGCGTTTTCCCCTTGCAGGTGCTGAAAATACTGAAGCAACAGATCGATGCCGAACTGCCGGACACGGACGAATCGCTCGAGATCGTCGACATGGCCCGGTCGTTCCTGGTCGACCGTGAGTTCCGGCTGGTGAACATGCGCAAGAACGCGATCGAGTCGGCCGCTAGCGGCAAGCTGCTGAACGGTGGCGGCTCGTCCATGACGTCCAGCCTGTCGCAAACGACACCGATGCAGCTAACGCCCAGCTCATCGTACGATCCGTTCAAGCGGCAGGACGGGAAACGCAAAAGCATCAGCAACTCGTTCTCCAACATCTTCCGGCGGCCCGGCTCCGTGGGTAAGTTGGGCAGCCTTAACACCCCCCACATTCAATGTGTCCTTTTCGTTCTCTTCGAGCCTCACGAGAACGAAGCCACTACACTAGGGAAAAGCCAAAAAGTGCACCGCAATAGTATTATGCCTCATGCCTTTCCTGATCTCTTTCTCGCTCTCTCTTTCTCACTCTGGCATTACTCTTTCTGTACCAACTCACTATGATGCTTTCAATTTCACAGCTCATTAGCGTTCTTCTTCTGACGGTGTGATGTGCTTGTGTGATACGATCGATTCGGAATGCTTCAATCACCGGTCGAAGAAGAGGAAGGCGACTCCGCTCCATCATCTACTACACTTTCCTTTCTTCACTGCTTCTGTTTCTCTATTTGCTTTTTGTTTCTGTTTTGTTTTTTCGCCATCATCACCGTCACGCAGCTTTTGTTTCTCCTTCACAGCCAGTCGGTACATTCGCGCTCGATCGATCAACTGTTCATGCTGGTTTGCGGCGATCGAATGTGGCTTTTTCCTCTCTTTCCATTTTATTTGTTACTTAACTCTGTCCTTTATAAATGCTTTTTGTTTCTTTTTTTTTGTTTTCCCATCACGATTACGTGTCAGGCTTAATTATTGGGAGGGCATGTGTAAAAGTTTATAATTTCAGTTTTATTGCTGCTACTTTTCATCACTTTTTTTTGGTTCCTCTTTCCTTCTTCGCGTAGTATATTTTGCTCTTTGTGTTGTGTTTTATATTTTTGTCTTACTTTTGTAGCCATTTCTTTCTCATTCTTTTCTTTGCCTCGGTCACTTTTGGGGCGAGATTATTGCCTTTTTTCCGCTTGGCTTCTTATGTTCCGATGTCACTAAACTCACATGACGCTTCGCGTTATGCACAAAACGGTTGATATTGTGCGCATCAACCCTGCCGACCGTATCTACTGTATCTAAACACTCGCTCAACAAAATGCATTAATGCACACTACGCTCGTCGTCCCTTTTTTCACCTTTTTCGCCCAATTATACTGACACTCACCTCGTCTTTGTGTGCTGGTGCTACTGCTGCTACTGTATGTTGCGTATAATTGATAGAAAACCAACTAACTCCACTCCACGCGTCATTACACTCTTCTCACAAGCGGGGAAAGCAAACAGAGAAACGTTGCTAGTAGAGAGAAAGGAACAGGATGCTCTTGCTGTTTGGCTCACAATCACAACATATCATATCCACCATCACCCAACCACCCACCCAAAACAAATCAACTCCTTCCACATTACATATATGTGTTGTATTCTGTGAGAAAGATTCTAATTATATATATATCCACATATCAATATCCATCTTGTTTGTTTCTACTCCTCATTCAGCTTCATCGGGTTTAGCACAGATAGTTGAATTTTTTACCGGTAAATATCATGCCCTTTATTTGTTGTTGTTGTTGTTGTTCTTCTTGTTGTTTATCTGTTATGCCGTTCTCCTCTCCCCCCCCCCCTTTCCGTTCCACATAACTACTGAATCCGTTCCTTACGTATAGTTTTATTGTTCGAAATTGCGTTTATTTGTTTGTTAGCTTGTTTCCTTTTTTGAACAGTGTTTGCTGCTTGTCTTTTTTACTCCTTTTAATTGCTTGCTACTTTTATGGTTATTTGCATGTTTAAAGAGTTGATGAAATATTTTAGCATTTTTTTTGTATTGTTTTCAATTTGATTGTTAAACTTGCAACTTTATATCAGTTCAATTTGCTCGTGCATGGTTTAAATTATTTTTAAAATATATAATGATTTAAAACTTTTAAATTAAACATATCAGCATAATTTGTATACTTCAATATAATAAATATTATGCAAGTGAAAATAATATAAATTCAGAAACCTTCCACCCTTTCCTTCATATAACAACCCCTATTCACATAAGGCCCTCGTTCCATTACATCCGTTTTCAAGTGTTATGTGTCCGTTATGCGTTCATGTTTTTAAAACCGATTAGCAATGATTTGTGTTTGTGCTTGAAAATAACCATTACTTAATGGTAAATGTTCTCTAACATTCCGCTCGGTTCATCATCATCATCATCATCCTAACACCTATTAATTTGTGTGTGCATGTGTGTAGTGTGAGTTAATATATTTAATATTCTAATCAAACATATTGCTTGCTGCTAGTAGAGTGTGTGTGTGTTGTTTAATGTGCCAAAACGTTTAGTAGCCGTTTTTGTTTTAGTGTTATGCGTACTAACCTCCTATCCCTCTCGATATCCCCGTTCGGCAGTACCGTTCCCCGTTGGTTGATTTACTTCCTTTCCTTTACTAGATGATTTCCCCCCTTCCCGCTCTATTTTAGCCACTATGCTATTTAACGAATTGATGTGCTGTTTCTTTTCCAATGGAATATATATTACTCCTACTGCAGACAGTTACAGGACGAATTTGCTTTAATTTATATTTACTCTACATTTTACCCCCTTCCCCACGCGCACACACATACACACAATCTCATCAGGATCGAGCAATAGTAACGGTTTAAACCACTCACCGAACGGCCGACAGCAGCCCCAATCCTACACACCCGCATCGATGAACGTTCCTTCTCCCGTGGGACAACAGCAGCACCAGCACCAGTCCGTATCGTCCGTGATGCCACCGAGCGGTCTACTTATTGGCAGCTCCCGGCGGGAATCGCGCGAAGCAGAAACACAGTTCATGTCGATCGATACGTCATCACTGCAGGCCGGCGGTATTAACGCACCAAGTGGTCACGTATCGAACGGATCGAATGGTAACGATCTGCTGCATCCGCTGCACCCGCACAGCCTCGAGCACGGGCTGACCAGCTTCAGTGTGGGCAGCGAGCGACAGCTAAACCTTGCCATCGGGGCCGTACTGCTGGACGAGTGGTTGCGCGAGCTGTCCGCGGTAACGCAGGAACAGTGCATCATGATGCTATCGGAGCAGGTTCAGCAGCAGCAGCAGCAGCAGCCACCGGCACGAACTGCTAGCTGAAAACGAAAGTACGACGTAGATGTGTGTCGCGAAAGAACAACGATTTACAATTAAATTAACCGAACGATACTAAGCGAACGGCGGCGCACTACTAAGTAAACGCTCCCCCTATTCCCCCATCTTCCCCCATCTAACCAAGAAAAAAGCTTGTGATTTAATTAAGGCATAATAAGCGTGTGTGTAGATGTGTTTTGTTATTTAGCAATAACTAGTAGCTGTGAATATGATATACTGTTTTCCTTATATTAGAAAAACAGTTCATAGGTAGGGGAGGGGATCGTTTGTAAAACAAACGAGTCAAGAAAGGAAAAAGAAGGAACATAGTAGAAAAGTAAAATAGTGGAGAAGGAAAATTTGTCTTTTCTAAATGTAGGGCAACCGCTTTAATTTAACAAAAAAGTAATTTAATCGCGCGAATTTACCTGTCTGCTGCTTTTTTTTTAAAGAATAATTCGCCAATTTTTAAATCCCCCTTTGTTCTGTCCCCATTGGTGGTAAACTTTCCGTCGAAAAGACGATCCCAAAATGATATTTAAACGCACTCTTTTTTATCGGGAGTATTTTTTCGAACATTTTACGAACAAATTACGCAACACAACACATAAATGTCCAAAACTAATCTTTTACAAGTACCATTATTCGTTGCGAATGCGGAATTCGCAATATTGATAGGGGCGCGCCCATTATTACCGTTTAGTGTAACAAGTAAATGCTATCCTAACGAACAAGCGAACAAGGCCAAACAAAGAGAAACTATTGCAACCTGTTGTTGTAACTGTACTAATATACTGTATAGGGTAATATAAAATGGGGGTAACCGTTAATATATACATCTAGACGCTGGAAGATGCTCCCGTGTTTGGCACCAATCAAATGTCGATGTATTTTTGTTTTACGAAAACAATTCAACTTTTATAGGCTAATTCAAACCTAATTCGATCCTCAATCCCCCCCGGCCCCAGTTCCATACCTTCCCCTGTCCCGCTCGCCCGTGTACATAATGTTATGCAACTATTTATAATTGTTTATTTACTACACTTTTGTTTGTGGGCTGTTCTTGCCCTCTTTTCCTGTGCCTTTGATTTTCCTTTTGTTTGTTTCGGTTTTAAGCGAGCGTTTTTTGTTGGAGTAATTTTGAAATTTTGTTTTAGCTTCTTTCTTTCTTTCTTTTCCGTGCAAAATATTCAGTAAGATATTGTTTGATTGTATTGGATAAAACAAAGCGCGAAAGGAGCAGTAAAATCGTTGGACGTTTGTATTACTTTGCTGATATCCGAAGAAACTTTATCACGATTTTAGATAGCTCAAAGCGTGATCATCATTTTACAGTTGTTACTAGTGATGGAAAAATGAAGTTTTAGTTGGAATCGATTCCAAATAGTAGGTCCGAAATCAGTTTCCGGAATCGGCTACGGAATCTTAATGGAATTAAATCGTCCGATTCCAGCCAATTCCGATTCCAGAGACGATTCCGATTCCGGTTCCGGAGCCGATGCTGAATCCAATTCTGGAATCGATTTCGGAGATGGGATCGGAATCAGCTAGTTCCGATTCCTAGCTCCCACCACTAGTTGTGATGTCTATTGTTTGCCGTTCTATTAGACGCACTTTATTCAATTCGACTACCGTTCGAAACTTATGATTGGGCTCATTTTCCTTCCATGGTCTAGTAAACCGCCTAAAAGTATGCAATATATTTAACACAAATTTTTGGTTTTACGCTGTTTCACTAATTTTGGTTTGAAATTATCTCATTATGAATGAAGAATGGACTAAATGAACATCCCTGAATATGTAACCGACGTAAGTAAGTAAGACTGAATAAGTAAGACATTCCTTTAGTAAATCCAGCATCTTACCAGACAAATAGAGTAAAAATTACTTCTGACAAAACGTATAAAAATACATCATTTTGCATACCTTCAGGCGTTCAGTAACAACAGAATATAGATCACCTTTAGACTTTCCGTTTTTTTAAAGGATCATCCGTATAATCCTCGACAATCTAGTCGATAAATAGCCTTTTGTTGTGGGTCGTTGTTTCCTTTTCCCGCGTGAAATCTCGCACACCTCTTCGACAATTTTCTCAACAAAATGAAAACAAACCAATGGTTAATACAGCACTTGACGTGTTTTAGATATTGGTTTCTTGTATTTTCTTCTGCTCTTTTTCAACTCTCTGCTTCATCTTCTCTTCACTCCTGTGTGTGTGTTTGTACGTGTACGATGCGTAACAGCAGTGAGGCACACCACCATGCTCCACACATTCACGCACAGGAAATACACACGAAACGTTGTACCAAAAACAAAAACGGCAACATGCTCGGGAGGGTGTGCGGGAGAGATGTTGTTGGCTGTGTGCCTTCGGAAACGGGCGCAATAGCGATACCGCAGAACAACTGCATCCCTTTGCGACCCATCCCCGAAGGCACTCCGAGCATGTTACGTCGGTGTATTTGTGTGTGTGTGCAAGATCCTTACAGACTTAAGCTCGCAGCACGCAAGCACCACCGGCGGCCTTGATGCGCTCCTCGGCCAGGCGGGAGAAGAATTTCGCCTTCACGATGATCGGGCCGCAAGTCTTCGGAAGTCCACCGGATCCGAGCAGCTTGAAGTAACCCTGCAATGGAAGCAATGACGCATTTCAGATTAGTGTTCCGTTCGTAGGATGGAGCAATTAAGAGCTGTTTCTCGCTAAGAGGTATCAGTTAAGGTACGATCAACAGGATTGATTGCATGAGAATTTGTACACAGTATTCATTCTGTCCGCCCGTACACGAAAATCATCACAAAGAATGAACAACAAGAGCGCAAAATCGAAGATACTTACGAACTGGACCAGATCGACCACCGGCACCTTCTCGGGGTTCTTCTTCGCCTCCTCGCGCACCTTCTCCGGCACCAGGCTCCACAGGTGTGAGAGGTTAATGGTCGGGCAGAACTTGTGGTTGCGGTTCAGGTGGAAGTTTCGCATACCGACCTTGCCGAAGTAACCCGGATGGTATTTGTCGAAGTTGATACGGTGATGGTGCATACCACCAGCGTTACCGCGACCACCAGGATGCTTACGGTGCTTGCCTAAAAAATAAGGAGAGGAAATGGTGGAAATTCATTAATACATACACATGCACACCATATATCGTGAAAGCCGGTAGAAAGGCTGGGTGCTCTACACTTACCAATACGACCGTGGCCGTGGCTGACGTGACCACGCAGCTTCCTGGTCTTCCTACGTACCTTAAGGCTCTGTAAAGGAAATAACCATGGAAGGTGAGGTTAATCCATTGCCATTGCACTCCTTTTTCCCTCTCCCTCCATTGCCACACACAGCATGTACAATATCAACACACACGCACGCATGACGACGCCGTCACACTTCCTTCGCTGCAATCTCTTCAGTGGTGCTGCTGCTGGGCGGCATCACGATGCTATGCTATCATTTCTCAGTTACTGAACGTTCAACAGGAGTAATTGCATGATTTTGTACACAGTATGCATTCTGTCCGCCCGTTCACTAGAATCATCATGAAGAGTACTGTAGCGATCGCTGCGTGCCTGAACCACCACACCACCACTGGTCCGGAGGGGCTGAACGGAGGTCAACCATCACAGTCGACGGGCTGGCTGGTTGCCCCGTCGGATGCATCCAGCTTTGGGCACACATTTCCACGAGATTTCCACAGCGCAGCACACACCGCTCGATGCAGCGAAGGAAGCGCTCGGCGTTGAACGCAATTTTAACCCGACACTTACGACCATTGTGTACGAAAATCCAAAAACTTGGCGCTGCTACCACAAAAATGCGTCGACAGCACGTAGAGTTTGCCGGAAAAAGAAAGAGACGGTCGGTGTGTTTGACGTTTCGCTGTGTGACGTTTCGGCGGAAGTCGGCACGCCGATGACGTTCGTTTGACAGCGGCCTTCGAGTGCCCAGTGGTGGAATGATGCTTAGGAGGATTTTGGCAGGCGCGTGCCTAGCGGTTAAGAAAGTTTTGATGAAAACAAATTATTTTTGGGGGTTTTTGTGATAATTTTCCACCAAAAACTAAGAAATGGGACTTTTAAATTATTTTATTATCGATTTGACACTGGAAACAATCGTGGTTTTTGTTTATTTTTCATTTTAATTTCATTAAATGAAATATTTCGTGAAATGTTACATTACAAAAATCGTTTTCAAATTAAACAAGATTGATAACGACGAAATTGATAAGAGTATGTGAGTCATAGCTTGTGATAGATAGAGAAAGATTGAGAGTAAAACAAATCAGTTTACGAGACAAGAATAAACTGCAAATAGTAATAAAGGCGTGAACACTTTCATCGTTGAAATATTTCACATCGTTGTGATGAGTGCGATCGCAGCTTCACACTGTCACGTCACGTTTGTTTTGAATTTTGAACGAAAACTGACAACAGGGCAAAGCGTAAACGGCAAAACCAAGCAAACCCACCGCCTCGAGCCGGGAGGCTTCCCTACATTGAGAACTGAAAAATCGTGTAAAAGCAACAACGAGTTATGGCTACATCGACGCCAAAAACGCCGCTCCGTATGCAGCTACAGCCGCTAATGCCGGAGGACATGCGTTCTGAGCTGATCGCCGCACTGAAGGTACAGAACGTACAGAATGTTCGCGTCGGAAGTAAGTTACCCCCGCATTTTGGTGCCAGCAACACCCTAAACGCCCTTTCTTTCCACTCCTTCCAGGTGCGCGGCGCTTTGCACTGCCCGGAACGCACAGCAACAAAAGCCCGGCCGATGTCCGAAACACCGAAGCGGACAAGCGGCAACAGCTGCGCCTGCAGGCGATCCGCGAAATTCGTACGTCCGAGGAGTCGTACCTGCGGCAGCTGGATCTGCTGCTCGAGTACTTCGTGACGCCGTTGCGCACGAACGGATTCCTCACCGAGAAGGTGCACAACCAAATCTTTGGCCAGCTGGACACGATACACAACCTCAGCCAGGAGCTGCTCCGCAAGTTGGACGATGATTTGGACAATGTGGTGAAAGCGTTCACCAATCTTGGACCATTCTTTAAGCTCTACTCAGTGTACGCGTTCGACTACCGCAATTCGCTCTGCACGCTGCAATCGCTGATGGACAAAAACGTGACGCTGAAACGATACATTGCCAACACAGAATCCCGCCCGGAAGTGCAGATGAAGCTGATCTCGCTGCTAATTACACCGATACAGCGCATCCCACGGTACAAGCTGCTTCTGCAGCAGGTACTCCTCTACACCAGCCCATCGGATGGGGCGTACAAAGCGCTGCAGGAATCGATCCGCCTCGTGGAACAGTCCGTCTCGCACATAAACGCCGTGGTGGAGGATTACGAAAACACGCAACGGTTGATCGTGGTCCAGAACGCACTGACAAACAAATCGCTCAAGCTGGTCAAACCGGGGCGCAAGATCCTGAAGGAAGGTTTCCTGCGCAAGCTCAAGACGGACGGATCGACGTCGCGCAAGTACTGCATCCTCATGTCGGACATGTTCATGTACTGCCGGGTGCTGAAGGATGTGGAGGTTTTGCTAACGGAAGGATCGAGCATCGCTTGCAGCTGTGTGTTTCCGCTGAAAAAGTGTAAAATTGTCGAGCTGTTCCGCGGTAACTTTAGGCTCACGTGCAGTGGCGATGGTACGATTTTTAGCGCCGACGGGGAAGGCGAAGATAGCCACGCGTGGTACGTTGCGATCCGGGAAGCGATCGAGCTGCACGTGCAGTGCCGCAAGACGCTGCGCAAAATGTCGAGCAACAGGAAGCCGATGCGCAAGAAGCATCTGCAGCGATTGCAGCCGGAAGACGATATTATGTGGCTGTTGCGCCGCAAGACGGCCAGTCCGGACCGGATCCACAAGCCGGAGAAGGCAAGAAGGAGAGGGTTGTGGCCGTTTAGGAGCATGAATTGTTTGCAGCTGGATCAGTCGGTTGGGGAGCCTTCGAGTGGATTGCAGCAGCAGCAGCAGCAGCAACAGCAGCAAAGGCAGTACGTCCCGCTGGGTTCGATTGGACAGCATCGATACCCACAGGCGGCCTCGACCAGCACTGTTAGCAATAGTCAGCTAAAGGCTATTGCATACCCTTGGGGAACGGAAGCAAATTGCGTTCAAAGTAGCGCACCAACCAACTGTCCCGCCGCAACAAGCCCTGCCGAGGAAGATCACCCAACCGACGACGATCAGGTGGATAAGGATGAGGAAGATCAAGCGAACGGAAGCAGACACGTTCACTTTCGATTTCCATCAAAGCATTGGCGTTACTGAAGTGATTAGCTGCCATTAATTACAGGGTTTTCCAGGACTAAGACACTTTATTGACTCCTTCTTACATGAAATGAACTTAATGTAATTGGGGAAATGGACTCCATAGCAACGTTTTTGGACAAATCCAATAGGAATTTTCAAGGAGCCTGAAATAGATCATACGAAATACACTTCCCATAAGAAAGAGTCAACGAAGTGTCCCACAACTATGAGAACCCCTGGAAAACCCTGTAATGATGAAAGAGAGAGAAAGTGTGTGTGAATGTCACTAGCGTTTTAATATTTATTCCATTTGTACGGCTAGAAGAAACCATTTTAATCCCTTTTTTCATCTTTTTTTTAAATGTATCTGAAGTAGTAGATTGTAAACGTCTTTTAATGTTTCTTTCGAAGCGAAGGAGAGAATAAGGCTTTTTTGTTGTATACACCGAACAATGTGTTTATCTATTTTATCGTATTTTTGCTGAATGAAATGCTAAATAAAAGTTCTGAAAAATGATCAAACAAAAATCACAAAAATATTAACCTCCGATGCACAACAAAGTGCGACGAGGACACACGCACACAAACACAGACACATGTGGACAATTTAAAGATTAACGTGTGCAGCACAGTCAGCAACAAGGATCAAGGGGACACTTGTAGTAATGGTGTGGACAAACCAAAAAAATGGGACAATATTATTTAATAACACTTGGAACTATCGATTCCAAGCTGTCCTTGTCTGCCCACCTCCCCTTTGGGAGGATTAAAAACCAATTACACTATCCAAAAAACGTGCGCATGTAGTGTAGAGCGTATAGAGAGGGAGAGAACGGGGAAAGAATGTGTGTTGTGTTTTAGTGTGTGCTCTTAGCTAAAGTTAATTTTTTGCCTTTTCTTTAGTTCTTTTAAAAGATTGATCCTTTTCGTAGCTCTTTTTCCTAACTTTAAGTACGGCTTTCGCTTACTACCACCTTTGACCGACACTCTAATTTGCTTTTACAATTATTTACTTAAATTTTATATTCACTTTCTTTAGAAAGTTTGCAAGTGTAGTCATGTTCTACCTTTTTTGTTTTTCTTTGAAAAATTTTGACTAGTAATTTCGTTTTCTTTTTCTCGTTTGTTTGTTTGTTTTGTTTTTGGTTTGTTTTGCACCATTTTTTGTCGTGTTTCGTCGTCGCGTTCGTTTTTTCCCCTAGATAACATTCTATTCTTTCTTCACTCCTTTACGGGCTCTTTCTTTTCTCAGTTTTGCTTTCCTTTACATTGAATAAGATTTAACTGGTTTAAATATAGCACAAGACCCCCAAAAACTAAAAAAAAACAGTGCTCTTTCCATGTGTTTCTTTTCTTTTCTTTAAGAAAATCTTGTCGTGTTTTGCACAAAACTCTGGAAATGCTTCGCTGTTATTTCTATCCTCTTCATTTATCTCTATTTTATCTCATTCTTTTTCCTACTTCAATCCAATGCAATGCCATGCTACGCCTTTTTCGCATCTTATTGTTTCCGCTAATACTTCCTCTTTTCAGCCAAAATGTGCTTTTTTGTTTTGTTTATTAATTGTTTACCTTACTTGTTTTCCTTGTTATTTAATTAGCTTTGCCGATTTTAGCTTTATTTTTATCTTCTTTGTTTGCTATCTTTTACTACATTTTTGCTTTCATTATTCTATAACATAGGAATATTCGCTGCCTTACGCATATACGCTTGTTTTGCTTCCCGAATTAGATTTGTTTTTTGTTTTGCTGTGGTAACGTTACACTTGTTAAATGGGCGGCGTGATATTTAAGTTGTGGTGGTCGACCGTTTAGTTTATTTTCTTAATAAAAAAAAGCAAACTGACCGAGTGAAGCTACAAGAAAACAACACGGACACAAAACATTGTCAAAAGACGTAATGTAACTTTATATCCATTCCCTCATAGGTGGTCGTTATTAAGCGTTATTTCCTTAGCCTTTGCTTCTGCAAAACCGTCCCCGAATAACACACTTAAATGTAAATGACTAGTTCAATGAAGGATGGAGACTGAAATGACTGATTTTTTATGCTAAAAACAGTTCAAACTAAACTAGTAGAAAATGGGACACAAGATAACACAACGGTTAGTAGTGTTATCTTGTTGTTCAAGCTTTTAAATGCTTTCCCAAAAAATATCTCCACAAACGGTTCGGTTCACGCACACACACACACACAAAACAGTGACAAATTACAAGGAAAAACAGTTCCTGGGCGGGTAGTTTACAGTAAATTACGTGTGAACGGAGAAAGATCCTTAAACACTATGTCCATTTCGCTTCAGTTCCCCTACCGCCAATCACCACCACAACCGCTCGGTGAGAAGAGAGTTTAAAATGCTTTGCTATCCCAACCTCTGCTGTCTGTCTGTTTCGCTTAGTGTTGTTACCACCGGTTACTTTGTTTGTTGCTATTGCTTGTATTGGGTAGAGAACATCTAAGTATGTTGTTAAACACTAGCACTGATGTTTTACTAAGTAATTAATTCATTATTTGGGTGGCGGCATAGCTGTCCTCGACGCAGTCGGTGATGATGATGATGATGATACACGCATGATCGCGTGTTGATCGCGCATGCAACAATTCCCTTTTTGCGTGTTAGTCTCGTTTTGGGGGGAACAGGGAGCGTATTTACTAAGATCATGGCTATCGCTACTGCTAAGTACTAAGCCATCCTTTCGTTTCGCCGATCGTTCTAGTTAAAGGATTAACTGTCCTTCTATGATCGTAAAGGTTGTTTTTTTGTTGTTGTTGCTAAAACTCAGTTCTGTTTTCCCGACCTTCCCCGATAGCCGCTAGCACGTGTGTGTGTTTTAAAGTGTTTGCAACACGTGCAAGCGTTTTCTCACTGTCTTCATTTAGAGAGGCTTGGGTCACACTGGAACCGCTTCTGCGTTTCATTGTGGCGCGTGGACAAAGGAGCAGTGGGGGGTTTTGGTTTTTAGTTTGACTTTTTTACTTTTGCGCTCTATATTGTGTAGGGCGACAACTGTTGCTATTATTCTGTTCACTAGCTTTTCGTTCTTTCTATATATTTTTGTCCATTTTTAACGATTTACTTTTAATTGTGTTTGTTGTTGTTGTTGTGTTTCTGTGACTTTCTTTTTGTTGTGAGTTATTTTTTTTACTCATTTATTTCATCTTATTAGTTTGCGTGCTACTTTCTGACCGGTGTCGTTTCGTGTGAGGTTATTTTACTTTTTGCCTTTAGTTTTATTGCAGTTGTGTGAGTTTTGGCTGTGAGGTTTATGTGTGTTTTTTTTTTAATATTAAATAGCTTTTTATATTAATCAGTACTGACGGTTTTGGTTGTAGTGGTAGCGTGGTTTTTAGTCATTATTTTTTAAAACATAATTAAATTCATTATAATTTACTTTCCCAATATAACCGGTACCATAATTTACATCCTTTGTTTATGCGGAAATGCGTTAGAAAATGAGTTTGTCCTGCTAACAAACGAGCTTTAATACACTGAATTTCTTCTTTTTTTTTGGGGGGCAGGCGCTAAAACACAACAAAAGTTAATCATTTCACATAACACTCGGCGTCGGTTTGTGTTTCTAGTTACAATCGATAAAAAGTATGGGTAACGACCATGGACACCACGGTGGCACGGTGTCAGCCAGCGTACACAACCACGCGCACACACATATGGGGGGAAAAAACCCCAACCGCCCCATCATATTACATGCTGAAATTCAACACCACACAGAGAGAGAGGAAGAGAAAGAACGAAAAAAAAAAACCAAATCTGCCACCCTCTCTCTAACGGTGTGTGTTATGTTGCTGCGGTCACGCGAATAGCGTCGCGTATAATATGGCGCAAAAACAAAGCGCCCGCTCCTCACTGGGAGGGCTGGCTGGGAGGTTATTATTTGTCACTCCACGCAAGCAAATAACCCCGCTATCCACCCCACTGTGTGGTGGTGCTTTGTGGGTGCGAAAGTGAAATGATTCGATTTTTGGCTTTGCTTTCATCGTCGTAAGCTTTCGGCCGAACAAAAAATGGCCGATAAAAGGCAAACCGTTAGCATAAGGGGTCAAAGGGCACACAAACACACAGCTCTCTGGAGTTTGGGGATTAGGGAATAGCGTGTGTGGTTGATCCCAGCCCGCCAGAAAGCGGCCCGAGAGGACGACAACGAGCTTCAAAATCACTACCAAAAATGCCTTTCAAATGTTTTTGTTCCATTAAATCAATTCAATTGCATGCAGAGAAAATGTCTCCTCTGGTGGTCACTCCTGGTTGCAAACATTTACCCAGATTCGTTCAATAATCGATCGATATTAATCGCATGCCCTCAGCTAACACACTGTTCATACCACCGTGCTGTTGTTTTAAGTAGAATTATTCGAATTTGTTTGCTTTCTGACATTCCATTGCGAAGCAAATATTGCTAAAATTAAATACAGTACCGTGTTTGAGTCAGTTTACGCGCGAATGAGATGATCGTGACTCGTGATTCGGGTTGATAAATATAAAGCTCTGTTCCTCTGTATCTCAGATCAAGTGGTTGGGTGTGTAGAACATTTGCGCGCCGTACTTCGGCATTGCTTCTGCTATTTAAAAAAATAATAATAACCGAAATCTGACTCCTTCTTACGCGTGCATCGGTGCGGGGTCGTGTACTGTCTATTTTTAAAATACAATTCTTCTCGCCGGAGAGCACCGTTGCTCTTGCCGTACCCCTACAATGCTTATCTCATTCATCAACTCGTCGAAAGCCGACGCTTTTAAATCTCGCTCTTTCTCCCCCCTCGTGTGTTTTGTTGGGGAAGGCCGGCCGGCACCAGCGGCTTGCTTCAGCACCCATCAGCACCGGGAGGCATCGATAACAAACGGATAATTAAGGCAAGAAAGGTGATTAGACGAGTGTGTGTGTGTTTTGTTTTTGCTATTGATGCTGCAACTGCTGCTTCTTCTCTTTAGTTTTTTTTTAGTTCTACTAGACGCGGGACATCTGTTTCATGGTTCGAGTAATGTTACGCACCCGTTACGTGTACCTCCGTGGTTCGGCCGTGTGCACTAATCCTAAACACATTGCTTTTGGGATGGGCATGTTTCCCCTGCTTCCCGGCATTACTTCATAAATACAACAAACAGTTAAAGCCGAGCACGTAATAAACTTGCGTGTATGTAACACAGTAGTAAATCTCTCCTGTTGCCCTATTTTATAGCGATTTTTTGCCCTATTTTATAGCGACAGGGCAGCTTTCGCAGTAGGATCGAAGAGAGTAATTCAAAAATGTCTTTTATCTTTTAGTTTCGATTGGATTTTTTCTTCTTTTTTTTGGTTTTTCTACTTTCTTCTCTTGCTGATCTGCATTATAGAATTATGTTTATAATTAACGTACCTGTTTTGTTTCTTTTTTTTTTCTCTCTCGCTCTCGTGTTTACCGTACAGCGGCCACGCCCGAGGGTTGCTGATGTTTGTTTATCATTTAACTTCGCCCCGTGCCCCGTTCGGCCTCTTTGGTCACTTTCTTGCAGCTTGATTCACCTTTCACTCCGGGCGGGGTACCGCCACATCTGGTCGCAGCAGCATCATCGATCGTTTTGGGGGAGATTTCTAGAACAAGAACCGCGTGCAGTGGTGGCGCGTATCCTCGCGTTTCCCTCGTTTTTGCTGCGTAATGTAGTGGCCCGGTTTGTGTGTGTGTGTGGGTCTGTACACGAATGAGAAATCCATTACCGGCACACGTACATTCACGTACATACAAAAGACACACACAAAAACGCGCACACGTAAAACCGCGCCCTTGCTTCGTACGATCGCGCGAAAAGATCGCGAGGCAAAATTATTACCAAAATTCAATGCACACATACACAAACACATACACGGGAAAAAACACCACCGTCGGCGTCTCATACCCTGCTCACAGCCCCCCATTGTAAGCGTAGTCGGCCTTGTTGTGCATCACCAGGCAACCGTCGACGAAGTAGAAACTATCCGAGCGCGTTTCGAAGGGATGCTGAATCATTTCGTTCACTTGACGTTGTCGCGTGTGTGTGTAGAAAAGAATGAACAAGAGAAGAAAGTTTAAATTAGAATTCGGAAAACTATCGTCCACACGTCCCACCGCGGGAGAAAAATGGCACACGAACAAAAAGTGCGCAGAAAAAAAATATCCCTTTCGCCTACGGTGGTTGCATCAGGGTGGCAAACGCACCGCTGCTGCTGCTGCATCGGCCCACTGGTTGCACTGCTTACCTAGATCCGGCGGGATAGTGGGGAACTCGTAGATGTGTTCGCACGTATTTTTAGAAAAGGGAATACAGTAGCCAAACTCAAAGTCGAACGTTTTCAGCAACCGATCCTTGAAGAAGTGCCGCTCGATCATGCGAAAGTTTTTCACGCTCTTGCTGCCAACGGTAAACTCGACACTGTTGGTTTAACAGGGAAATGGCAGGAAAAATATCGTTAATTAGAAAGGTGCGATGGGACGAGCAGTTTGCAAACACTTACGTAGCACCAACGGTTTTTAGTTTGAGAAATTGCGGCGTAAATTGGTACCGCACGTAGCGGCCAGCATTCGGTTCGAACGTTTCCTCCGCCTCCTCCGGGCCCCGTTCCCCGGTGGTAGCGGACGGTGCCCCACTACTCGCTTCCTCGCTGGCCGCACCCGGCTCCTTGCTCGGCTTACTACTGTCACTACCGGCCGCCGTGTGGGTGATGTCGCTGAGCGATGGTTTCGCGATCTCGAACAGGACCGCACCTGACTCGAGGTCCCGTATCTTGAAGCGGGTAAAATCGATCTCGTAAATGTTCGCATCGGGCGTGCAGAGGTAGTCGTCGGTGATTTTGTTCAGCTGCAGCACGTAGTCCGGCGTGATCGGGCTGGTCGGGCCGGTCGCGCCTGTGGACGGGGTTCCCGACGGGGTCCCCGTTGCCGCCCCGGATCCTTCCTGGGCATCCTGGGCGGCGATCGACGAGCTGAGCTTCTTGCCCACCACGCTCATCGTTTTGCGGGGCTAACGGGCGGATAGCTGGGGTGCAGGTGCAGGTCGAGTGAAGAAGGAGTAGGGCGGGCGCTTTCTGGACCGACGGACCGAAAGGTCACTTTTGCTCGCGAGATTGAATAATGCACCGTCGTCGTCGTTGTGTTTTTGGGTGGTGGAGAAAACTGGCTCTTGTTGGCTGGCTTTGCTCTGGGCGGCTGTTGCACAAACGGTTAACACAAGTAAACACGCACAGCAACAAAAAACTACACTAAAGCCGCTGCATCGCTTCGTTAATTTGCTACTTTTGTGTTCGAGGACGTTTTTGTAACAATGCGAACGGAACGACGGCGAGTTTCCGTACGAGCGAGCTCTGCGGGATGAGCGAATTTGTGTTTGTTTTTTTTGTTCCCTTCGTTACCTGTCAAACGCTGTCAGTGGAGTGGGAGACAGTGTGGCCAGATTAAGTTGGCGGTTTTTGGTAGGAGCGTCAACATTTTTTGCGGTAGTTTTTGGTAGGAGGTTTAGATTTTTTTCGGTAGTTTTCTGTAGGTTTTAAAAATTGAAACTGTGTGAATTGAATTGTGTGATTTTCGGTTCGAAAAATAAAAAATCGGTAGTTTTAGGGTGTTTTAGGGCTTTTCTGTGAATCAGTAGGCGATTAAAAAATCGCGTAAGAATACAGGTAAATCGGAATTCTGGTCACTCTGGTGGGGGAAGCGAACACAAAAAAGGAAGTTGAAAAGGGGAACAGAAAAAAAAACATTTTAAAAATGCTTCGATATTTTGCATATAATTACATAAACTTAAAAAAATGTTTTCTTAGTTTTTAGAAAATTGCGCATAAAAGGCACCTTTCAATAACATTTACCGGACAATTCAAACCAAGTTCCTTTTTTGTTGCCATTCAATTTCCCTTTTGGCAGCAAAGTTTGACGAACCTGCCGACCAAGATTACCGCAGGCAAGAGCTGTCCCACCCAATTCAATGTCAAAACAGAATGCCAAACAGGGGTGGGAGAGAGAGAGAGAAAAAAAGAGGAAACAGTGCGAGAAACCGAAATGAAATGAAAACTTCTGCCAGTGCGTTTCGTGTGTGTGCTGCATCTTATAATGTGCCCAATTGCCGCAGCAAGATAGGACAGTGCGAAATAGGAAAATGCATCCGCAAAGGGGCTGTATTTGTTGCGTGTTGCGCGTTGGATTAAACTGTAGAAGCCGAAACTGAGCGAAAACAAAACAAGAAATCCTTCAAGCTTGTGCTCCGCGTGTGCGTGCGTGTGTGTGTTAAGCATTCCTCCTATCGCAAAGGGGGAGGTGGTTGGTTGGTTGGTTGAGTGGGGTGACAAAGGCAAGGGAGAAGCAGCAGCAGCAGCAGCACCCGCGATCAGTAGTGGCAGCACGCCGAGAAGCAGCGACAGCGATCTGCGAAGGAAAAAATGCAACGATGGGCGAAACAGGGGCAAAAGGTGCGTGATTTCGGTGGTTGCTGTGTGCCCGGCGGTAATTGCCAGCTGGTTCGATGGTTTAAGGGTGCAACTATGCTGCTGGGCCGCGTTTATGCTGCGCTATTCGACGGCAAACGCACACCTGAAGCCAAGCAGTACGGCGTGTGTGTGTGGGTGGGTGGGGACAGTGCGTGGGTGTGTGAATGGTGTTGTTTTTTTTCTTTCTTGCTGCTTCCTGTTTACCACTGCCGCATTGTCAGTGAGCAATCGAAGGGGAAAAATGGAGTAAACAGTGAAGAGGAGATAAAAAGTGCTTAAATTATTTTGCCCAACCGAAAAGCAAAAACAAACAACTCTACGCCTGTTTTCCCTTTCATTCACACGCACGCGCTTGTTTGGTGTAGCAGTGCGTACAGGAAGAGAATGGGGAAAAGAGAACAACAAAACGATAAAAAAATGCGTTGCGTATGACATAAGCCAATGTGTGAGTGTGTGTGTGTGTGTGGTACGAATGAGAAGAATAAGAGCATGTGTACGATTATGTGCATGTGTGTGTGTGTTTGTTTTCCAAAAGGTCGTCGGTTGCGTTTGTCGTCGCCTCCTATGTTTACGATATGATGCGGTCTTCTAGCACACGGACCAGCGGCGACCATGACTCATGCCGAGACGCTGGCCTCCTTCGATATATGGCATACTGTCGCCAATGCTTATTTATCGCCTAATTGTGTGTCTGTCTGCCTGTGTGTGTGCGGGCTTCATTCTGCATGATCCGTGGAATGCTTCGCACGAAATTAAACGAAAAAAAAAAATGCAACAAAACAAACAACTCGGCCCAGCTCGACGACTCCGCGGTGACTTATCCGAGCGGAAACCGTTCCTCGCTCACGTACCGAAAACCACCACGTAACATATTATGATGGATAAGATGGTGGGGGCTAGCGGATACGGTCGCTTACCTACTGTCCAGCTTGCGAGAATTGATGGATGTGTCACAAGGGCGAGAAATGAGGCGAAACTCCATGCCCCCCCCCCCTTCCAACGACGTTACATACTGATAAGAGTTGGCGAAAACATAAAATATGCCGCAACAAGGCAGCGCGACGGGCCCCGGAGAGTAGCAATGCAAAAACAAACATAATCGTCCGTTGCGCTTGTTTTCCCACAAACTTTTGCTGCACACACACCTGACCTTGACATTTCATTCATTTAAAAGGATGGGGGGAAACAGTGGAAGGGGAAACAGGCTCGCATTCTTTCTTTTGTGCCTGCTGCCTTAAGATCGATAATGTTGCATTTAGAAAATAGAATTGAAGCAATGCGCAATAGAGAAAGAAAAGCAAAGAAAAACACGCCAAAACGAAGAACAATTGCCACTACCCAACACAGTGGAAAACAGTGGAGGGAGGGAGGGGCAAACCCCCTCCCCGGTTTCCCGAAATAAGCAGCACAGATAGTGAAAGCAATTGAACGCATGCCAAATGTCCGAATAAAAACAACGCGCCAACATGTGCATGCCACAAGAGGGAACGAGAGAGAGAGAGAGAGAGAAGTGCTTTTGAACGACGGAGGCTAGAGCGAGACGGGGTGTAGCTTAATGAACTAATTTGCTCTAAGTAGGCACGCTCGCTGCCCCTCTGTCCGTATCTATGCTAGAGCGTAGCAACGTTTGAATGGTGGATGAGTGATGGGGAAGAGAGAGATGGGGGGGAGTTGAGAAGGTTAATCAAGCAATCATCGACGTCGAAGGGCACCCCGGCATCGGTGGCCGGTTTCGCTGTTGCCAATTTGCAAACCCGTCAACTAACAACATCCGATTGCACTCGTCGTTGCACCAACTCCACCCAACGAACGAAAAGATAACAATTTTGATAAAAGGATTAACATAACAAAAAAAAAAATCTTTCTTTTTTTTTGTAGGGAAATCAGGCACAGCTGCATGTGCTAGCTGCTACAACGCGATAGAACCGGAACAGCATGTGGCCGCCGTCGGTCAGCTGTGGCACGCGGAATGCTTTAGGTAGGTTATTCGCACACCGTCGCTGTACACCTGCTTCCCCTTTTTCCACGGTTTACAGCGATTAGAGGGGGGAGGAGAGTTAGCCGCTCGCCGTTAGTTTGGCTGTTTATGGGAAGTCGGAGCAATATGGTCACTATAAGAGATTTATAACTTTTTGGAACATATAATTAAATTATACTTAATGGCAAGAGTTTCACTTTTCACTGTCTCACGGAGTTTTTCCTGGGGTTCTCATGGTTGTGGGACACTTTATTGACTCTTTCCTACGAGAAATGAACTTTATGTGATGGAAATTGGACTCTATAGCACATTTTCCAAATCCAATAGGAATTTGGAATGAATCTGACCAATAAGGGTACTAGAGAGTATAATTCCCTTCATATAATGTTCTTTTCCGGTAAGAAAAAGTCACACTTTGTCTCACAACAATGAAATCCCCTGAAAATCCCTGTAAATTACCAACCCCTGTACCCTGTACCAATTACCCTGTACTGACCAACCCTGATATGATTCGAAATGCGAAAATCAAATTAAAGAAAAACGACTAAAAGCTTTTTTTACAAAATTACAATACAAAGGCTCCAGAATGTAGTAGTTTATATGAAATGTAAGATTTACAATACATTTTGATGGCTAACAGAACAATATGCAAACATTAATTCAATTTTAAACCGCATTTATATAAAATTACATTAATTAAAAGGAATGCGTAATCAATCTTAGCCTGGAGCATTTTTTTTAAACCAGCGTTGAAATGCGTCGAATGTGTGTACTGTTGATTATTCTACTGATTACTCATAACTGGTATTTATAACTGGTACTGGTTTTGTTTACCCTTTGAATTCATTCAATTCGGATGACCAGTAACATTTAACTAGTTACCCGTAGCTTGTTACAGGGAAATTGTTAATTCATAGCTGTTGAGACATTATGAACATAATTCTTTCTTTCACTTGAATGTACATTAAATGTGAGATACACAAGCGTTTCTTTAAGAAATGTTATTTTATTGTAGCTATAAATTCAGTCGCTTGGTTCGGGGATCAGTGAAAGAATGGCTAAGGATCGTAACTTTTGGCACGATCGGGAATATTCGTGATATCGGGACTGCTCAGTCCGATCGTTATCAACAGATAGACTCCACTTCGATAGTGTCCTCTATTGGGATTGAAGGAGAACACCAATGTGCCATCGAATTGACCATTAATATTTATTTAATATTTAACACTAGCAGTTACATTTACTCTGTTAATTCATAGTGCTTCACTTGAACGACCATATACTTCTAACTAGATACTCTTGACTGCTACTGGTGTCTTGTTATTTTAGCTAGTTATTTTCAACCACTTGCTCTATTTCAATCGAACGACCAATTATTGTTAACTAGCTACTCAAGGACATGGACCTAGATATTTTTCGTTATTTTTTATGATGAATCAATTCAATTTATACGGAAAATGTTCTAAGAACGAATCAAATTCAAACCCTGCAGTTTGGAAAATATGGATAAGGAGATCATGGAATCATGTGATTTATGATTTAAATGCATATTCTATTATTTTCTTATATTTGGAGTTATGATCTAAGCGGTCATTCCCTGCTCTACAGACTTATGAAACTTCTTTGTGAGTATAACTCAGCCGGATAGTCTATCCTTGCTACGGATTGACGGTCAATGTGAGGCTCTTTATAATTATTATTATCTTGATTATTTGGAAGTAAGAATATCGTCTGAAAACGTTACCTGTAGTAGTGATGTTTTTTTCATCTCACGCGGAGGACACTATCATGTCATTAGCGTAAAATGATTCTTTAACAACCGTTTATTTGAAACAAAGAGCATGTCAAATCAAATAAGATGAATTGCAAAGATTTAAATGAAAGTTTATACCACATCGGTACAATGCTTTCAATGCCCTATTTTAATATTTGCTGTGTCCATTTAGCTCCGTCTTCCCTGCAACGCAAGTATTATTATTGTTACCTTGGGAGGGCTAGCGCTATGCTTGTGTTGGTTCCGCCCCCCCCCCCCCAGGCGTTGCATAGGAAGTAGTGAACGCGCAAAAATAAAAGGAAACCGCGTGTGTTGTCCCCGTTTGTTACCACGTGCGCGCAGTCAAAACCCGGTAATCAAGTAGTCCTTGCGCGCCTCCCTGCTCATGCGGATGGATGGATGGGTTGTTGGTGGGTGAAAAGTCTCGCCATGCGCACCCCAAGACGCAGTTGAGGATGCGGGGGGAGGTGGGAGGAACAGTGGGTGGTTTTAATTCGTTTATAGTATGCTAATTAAATTTACCATTTGCATTTGTTTCTAAACGCTGTTTGTGTGTGTGTGCTTTCGTTTCCTTTTGCAGATGTTCGGTTTGCGATGCACGACTGTCGAGCTGGTACTTTGAGAAGGATGGACTGCTGTTCTGCAGGGATGACCATTGGTCCAAGTTCGGTGACTGCTGCCAGCAGTGCTCGCAGGTAATGGCAAGGGTTGCAAGCGATCGTCCCTTGGGGTAGGGGAAGGTGATTGCAGCCTAATCGGTGTCAAATAACCCCCTATGTCCCCTTGGTTATCTTCTCCTTTGCACAGTTTATCTCCGGACCGGCGATGTTTGCCGGCGATCACAAGTTCCATCCGGAATGCTTTCGGTGTGAATCGTGCAAAGTGTTCATCGGCGACAGGGAATCGTACGCACTGCTGGAACGCTCCAAGCTGTACTGGTATGTGCTGACAGGGGCTAAAAACGCAATCGCACCACCAAAGGATCGAATCATCAGTAATCGAATACGCGTGCGTTATCTGTTTTTTCAGCGGAGGGTGCTACAAGCAGCAGCAGCAGCAGCAGCAGCAACAACAGACCGCATCGGAAGCTGCCGGTCGGAACGGTGCAATAGTGTCGCCGACGAAGCAGGACCGGCAAAGAATTCCACATTCCATCCGGCTGGTCGAGATACCGTGGAGTGGCAATCGATCGGATCGTATCCGTCTGGCAACGGATGATAAACCGTCCGGCGTGAAGGGTGTTGCCAACGGATGCAAAAGCGTTCGCATATCGGAGTAAGTGTCGATTTTGCGGTGACGAAGATTGTGTTTTGTTCTCTCGCTCGTCAGTCTTTCACTAACCTTTACTGAATAACCATTCTGTGCTACGCTGCCTTACCTTACGGATCATTTTTGCGGATCACGCCACTCCAAAAACCACTCTCAAAAGCTTGTTCTGCGCGGCGTACGGACAGATGGGAAAGTACATCTTTTCGTGCATTAACACTGCGCTGGATTCGTGCTGTGGTTTGCTTCACTTTAGGTAAATGTTGCTTCCCATCATTACCACCCGAGTTAAAGTGGCATAAGCCGGACGGAAGTGTGCGAGTGTGTGGTTCATGCTTTTCTAACACAATACCCTTAATTCATCCCAAAGTGCACGTGCATAAATCAATTATTTGCTAATATTTGTCTTGCTTTCCGCAACAGAGTAACGCTCAACTCAGATCTGATGGCCCTGCGGGTCGGCGACAAGGTGCTGGAAGTGAACGGTACACCCGTGCGCGATGTACCGCTGGAAAGTTTGCAAAATCTCATCGAAGCTTCGGCCGGCAAAGCCCTGCAGCTTACGGTCGAGCACGATCCGGATGTAGTGGCGCTGGCGACGGCCGGCGGGCTGCCCGGTTGCAAGGGCATACTGTCCGCTTCGTATGCCGGCACCGAAACGAACTGTACCGATGTGCTGAATAACAATCAGAATGAGGGTGAGGAGGAGTGCACGAGGAGCCTTTCGCCGAGCAAGCTGGAGCGAATATTCCGCAAGAAGGATGAAGGCTACATGAGCGGATCGTCCCGGAAGCTGCAAAAGCGTCTCAAGGATGTCAATTGCAATACGGGTAATGGAAGGGTGTGGGGTAGTGTTGGGTTCATCTGATTTAGAATTATGAATATGAATGAATCTTTGAAATGATACAGTGAATCTGATTCTCGATTGGAAAGATTCATGAATCTCCCAGGATTCATGAATCTCGAAGATTCATGAATCTCCCAGGATTCATGAATCTCGAAGATTCATGAATTTCCCAGGATTCATGCATCTCGAAGATTCATGAATCTCCAAGCATTCACGAATCTCGAAGATTCATGGATCTCGAAGATTCATGAATCTCAAAGATTCGTGAATCTCCAAGCATTCACGAATTTCAAAGATTAATAAGTATCAAAGATTCATGAATCTCCCAGGATTAATGAATCTCTAAGGATTCATGCATCTCGAGATTCATGAATCTCTAAGGATTCATGCATCTCGAGATTCATAAATCTCAAATATTCATGAATCTCCAAGGATTCGTGAATCTCCCAGAATTCATGAATCTCCAAGGATTCATTAATCTCAAAGATTCATGAGTCTCAAAGATGCATGCATCTACAAGGATTTATGTATCTCAATGATTCATGAATCTCAAACGTTAATAGATCTCGAAAGATTCACGAATTTCTAAGAATTCATTAGTTTCCAAGGATTCATGAATCTGAAAAAGTCATGAATCTCAAAGATTCATGAATCTCATTAAATTCATAGATCTCGTAAGATTCACTAATATCTAGGAATTCATAAATCCCTGGAGATTTATGAATGCTAATGAATTCATGAATCCTTCGAGATGCATAAATCCTTGAAGATTCATGAATGCTTGGAAATTCATGTATCTTGTAGATTCATGCATCCTTCACGAGATTCATGAATCATCAAGGATTGATGAATCTTCAAGGATTGATGAAACTTCAAGGATTCATGAATCTTCAAGGATTCGTGAATATCCAAGGATTCATCAATTCCTCGAGATTCAATTCAGTCATCGCTGAAGATCCATATGAACGAATCTCAACGAAAGATTCTTGAAACCCAACACTAGTGTGGGACCTACTCCTTCAAAGTGCGTTATATTAATGTTACTTACCCACCTCCCCCCCCCCCCCCTACAGCTACCAACAGTTTGAAGGAGAAGGAACGCAGCTCAAGCATGTCGCGCCTGCTGGACGAACATCGTACGATGGCCACTGGTGGGGAGTTTTACGATCTTTCCCGCACGAAGTCGTTCCGCGTGGAGCCGAAGGCGGCCCGCATATTCCGTGCCTCGGACCTGGTGCAGGGTGAGCTGCTCGGGAAGGGTTTCTTCGGCCAGGTGTTCAAAGTGACGCATCGCGTAACGCAAGAGGTAATGGTGCTGAAGGAACTGTACCGCGTCGACGAGGAGGCGCAGAAAAACTTCCTCAAAGAGGTTGCCGTGCTGCGGTCGCTGTCGCACCACAACGTGCTCCGCTTTATCGGTGTGCTGTACAAGGACAAAAAGCTTCACCTGGTGACGGAGTTTATCCCGGGCGGATCGCTGAAGGAGCTGATACACGATTCCGGGTTGCCGCTGAGCTGGGCGCAACGGATCTCTTTCGCGCGCGATATTTCCAGCGGTATGAGCTACCTGCACTCGATGAACATCATCCATCGGGATTTGAACTCGCTCAACTGTTTGGTGCGCGAGAACGGTACGGTGATAGTGGCGGACTTTGGGCTTGCGCGCATCATTAAGCAGCCGCTGATCAGTACGACGGCGTATGAAAAGTGTACCGCCACACCACCGCAGCCAGCAGCAGCAGCAGCAGCGGCAGCAGCAGCGAGCAGCGGCAATAATGGGACGATCGGGCGCCGGGGCAGACCCCGCCGGCAGCGGTACACGGTGGTCGGCAATCCGTACTGGATGGCGCCGGAAATGATGCGCGGCAACAAGTACGACGAAAAGGTGGACATCTTCTCGTTCGGCATCATGCTGTGCGAGATCATTGGCCGGGTGCAGGCCGATCCGGACTATCTGCCCCGCCTGCCCGACTTCGGCCTGAACGAGAAGGTGTTTCGGGAGAAGTTTTGCGGCCAGTGTCCGGAACCGTTCTACAAGATTGCCTTCCTGTGCTGTGACCTGAATCCTGACAAACGGTAAGAGTGTTTGAGGCTTTTTTTTTTCGAGGTAAAATGAATTAAATGGCGACCTTTTCTCTCACTCAGACCTCCATTCCACGTGCTGCAGGGTTGGCTGGAAACGATGGCCACCGTCGTGGCCCTGCAGCGTCCCATTCCGATACGCATCATCGACGAAATCGACAACTTTAAGGGGCTGCGAAGCACGGAATCGAGCCTGTGCACGACACCGGACGGGTTGACCACTCCGCCACCGTTGTCCGGGTACGGGCTGAAACCATCGCTAAGCCACAAGCGCATTTGCGAAGGGCAGGAAGACACCGGCAGCACCCTGGAGCGGCAGCACAAGCTAAACGACACGGCATCGGTACAACCGACCAGCTTCGACCTGGTGGACGGTGTTGTGTGCGATGTGCCGGTAGATAGTGACCTTCTTACACCTACCAACAGCAGCACACCTCGGCCGGTGGAGGAGCGGATCGAACCGACCGCCCAAGCAGGGCCCGGATTCGTCGTGGTAGATTTTAACGATATACCAAAGTCCCCCCATCTGGGGAAAGATTTTTCCGCCAACGGGGATCGCATACGGGACAGCCTGCGGGCAAAGCGGCGCCAACGGATGATGCTCAGCCGGGAGAACCAGCGCAAATCGCTCGATTCCAGTTTGCTTGTCGCCGCGGCCCGGCTTGGTGCAACGGACCGGCTGATGGGTGAAGCCGTGGCCAATGCCGCCGACGATGGTAGTGCCTCGGAACCGATCAGCTTAATTATGACTAGTGAAATGATCGCAAACGACGCTGCTGCTGCTGGTGCGGCTGCCGATGTGCGTGCGTCGGAGTGTGTGCGTCCGTCGACGGATCAGGTGCTCGCTTCGGTGAAAGATAGCCTGGAGCGTGCCAAACAGCAGGGTGAGGTGCCGCGTGCTGTTGCACGGTTTGCAATTGGCGGTGAAAGCTCCCAGCCGGACGGGCCGCAGAAGACGAAGCGCTACGGCGAGAAGGGTTTCGTAATACACGTACAAAATGGGCATCTGACGCTGAACAATGTGCGCGATCTGGAGAACTGTTCCGATTTCGATTCGAGCTGCGATACGAGCCTGAACTATCTCGAGGTAAACGGTAACCGGGTGGAGCAGCAGGAAGCAACGGACCCAACGGTGCCGAAGGCGACTCCAAAGAAGGACACTAATCTAGTTGTCGAAATGATGTCCGTTGAGCGGGCGAAAGATATGTACCCGCCTGGGGAGCGTCGAAAGTGTGTCGAGAAGGAAAACATTGCCCAAGGGCCGGCGGCGGTGAACGCGTTGCCCGACGAATCGAAATCGATCGGCGCTGCAGTGAAAGCTACCTCTCCGCTGGCTGCGATACCCAATCCAGAAAGGAACAGTGCGGCGGCGGCGGCGGCAGTAGCTGGAAAGGATGCTAAAAAGGAGGAAAAAACGCTTTCCTCCAGTGCTCAAAAAGCCGTCCAATACACGCGGAAGCTGTTCCGGGTGGGCGAAGCTGCCCAGTCGCCGGTCGCGAGTCCAACCAGCACGAAACGCTCCCATGATCTGCCGGGTGCGCATCGTGCCGGAGTGTCGCCGGGATCGAAAGCATCCGGCAAGGGGCAACACCACGTCCGGACGACCTCGTCGGAGCGGTCGGTGTTTTCGACCAAGCAGAAAATATCGCCCACCTCTGATCCGGAACCACAGACCGGATTCGGTGGCCAGACGTTCCCGTTGGCCGATCGCTCCAAGCCAACGGCAACCACTGCGGTAGTAGTGCACAACAATAACCACAGTATGGTGCATTCGTACAAATCTAAACCAAATGAAGCGCTGGAGAAGGGCAATAATGGGTCGTTGCGGCAATCGGCAGGCAAGCGCACCATCGCCGCTGGTGGTGCTGGAAAAGGAGCGTCCAGTGGAACGAACCGATCGGCCATTGGCGATAGTGCGGTGTGTGTTGATGCGATGGTACCGTCCGCTGGCAAGCCGCCGATCAGCTGCGGTGGTGGCGTTAGTGCTGCAACGCTGGCCCGATTGGCGACCAAGGGAGGCCGCACGTACCGACCGGCGGAGCGTATGACGGTGTACTACAACGAGATGCGTTCGAACTCCGCTGGCAAGGAAAAGTACACCTCAACCCTTTCACCAACGGTTGGCAGTAGTGGCAGCAATTCACGCACCGGGTCTCCTTCTCCACCAGTCCCCAGTACAGCGGGTCGTTCTTTGCAGGCGAGCACCAGCAACAGTAGCCGCAGCACTGGCATCCTTTCGCCCGGCAGCATCCGTCGGCTTAACGCTCGTTTGCTGGAGGCGCGCAAAGCAAACGCCGCTTTATCGCAGGACCGATCGACTGGCAAAGGGAAAGCGAACGGGTCGCCATTGCTTTCCATGCCCTCAGGGACGGCAAAACCGGTGCCGGGGATGGCACGGAAGGTACTGCTGACACCGGCCGGTGGTGCAGCAGGCCCGTTGCTTGGTAGTGTTGCGGGCGGCTATGCCAGAGAGCGCAAGGTGCTGCCACCGGTCGCACCGCTTGTTAAGGTGCCGAAGTAACCGCGTCGATCGATTATTGGCTGGCGGCTGGCGGTTGCTCACAATTTGCAAATAGTACCTTTTTTTAGGGAGAGAAAGTTTAACTAACTGCTCAGCTAACGATCTTAGGGAAAACAAAGCCAGGCTCGAATGTGCTCTCGTTAGGTAAAGATAAGACTAGAAGATGTTTGGCAATATTGAGCACCAAGGCCATATTGCGCTAAGCCATTTTTGGTGCTCGCTCGCCGCTAAGCCACATGGTGCGTGGTATGCAACACACTGTACCGTACCTCTGCTAAGGAGGTACTATCCCGTTAAAACTTCGAGTTCTCGAAGGTCCCACACACACACACCTTCTTACTTAAGTGCACCCGTTTCAAACGTTTCCACCCAACACCCGTTAATTCAAACTCGTCTCGCACACGGTTACTATTATTACCTTAAAACACTTTTAAAGAAAACACTCCTCCAAAGTCTCACTCCTTTTGCTCAGACTCACGCACGGCATCATAGGTGCAAATAATCTCTCTGTACTGTGTTGAGCGGTAAGCGAAGAATGCTCCTGTTTTCGCTTCACCTGACCGGCCTCACCTAGATTAGTGTGTGGCACTTTTTGGTTTGTTTTGTTTATTCGTAAGAATTCAAACGTGACTGTGACGTATGGCAACACAAAACAAAAACAAAAAGACGACGGTAACTGTACAAGTAGCTGCTTTCGGTGTGTATAGTTGGTTAGGTTTAGCCGAGCTTAGGTTTAGCTTTTGAATATTCCACGAAAATGCCATTTGTGTTTTTGCTTGCATACACTGATATTCAAATTGCGCTCTCCCTTCCCCCCGGGTTTAATACTAGTTTTAAAAGATTAAGCTCGAATTTTACACCAATTATTTTTAGAATTTTATTTGACAGATCATCTCTTCTTCTTGCCCACGATCTCGCTCTCTTTCTGTCCAAATCAATCATTTTACATCGTTTGATTTTGTCTTTGATGATCATTTTACGCGCTAGATGGTATAGTCTTGTGTCGCTCGACCATACAAGAACCCCCTCCCCCCTTCCTCCCCTCTCCCGTCGTCAAATAGACAAGCTGAAGTTACTAACCGGACTGTGATATTGTGGAGAATGTAATAATTGTAAGCGCGGTGGTGCTAGAGAGCGAGCGCACACCACTCTCCCCCGCCCCCCGTTTTATTTCCGTTTAGCTTACGTTTACACATTAAGATGGTTCCACGGGGACGGTGGCCACCATTTAAGCCATGGAAACAGAAAAAAATGCCGATAGAGAAAACAGATACTGCAACAAAAGACATGTGTGTGTAAGAGTCGGTAGCGATGGAGCGGAAGTAGGTAGTGTAAGGTTAGGTTAGTAAGGTAGTGTGGTCCCGTGGGAGGGCAACGTATATGCGCTAGTAAGGGAAGAAAAATGTGTAGACGCGTATTGAGCGCTACGTACAACAATTATTACCTTAAGTTTTTATTAACCATTTTAGTTTTAACCACACGTTTTTAACAAGTCAGGTATAGAGGTAGCTGTTAGACAGGAGCGGGGGTTGAAAAGTAGTGCAAAGGAAAACAATACGACAACGGTAAGCCTACATTTCCGTAAGTAGGAACTGCAACGACGCAATTGAAGGAAGGGAAGAGAAATAGTAGCGTTTAGTGTAAATCGTGCAAACATTATAAAAGAGTAATGTAGATAGGGACAAAAACAAGTAAAACAAACAAACGAGCAATGCAAAAATGTATGTATTTGGGCAGTGAATGTATGTAAGGTTCTTAGGGGAGAGGAGTAGTAGGTTAGGATCTAAGTTGGCGTGTATAGTTGCGCATCGATACCATGGAGATGCTTGGCACCATTGTGTAAAAGCTGTGGCGAGTGGTTGCGTATTAGGAAAAATGTGTTTTTTTGGGTAATATTGTATCGAAACATTTAGTTGAAATTTGTAGTATTGTGCGCCAAACGATGGTGTGAATGAGTGATTTCGATTAATATTTATTAGATGAGTGTGAGACCTTTTATTGAATTTTGTTATTATTCCTCAATGCGTTCACGCATATTTTGCGTAAAACTATGGTAAAAAGACGTTTCTATTCAAACCTTTCCGTAATTGAGCTGGAAGTGGGTTATTTTAAATTATTTATTAATTACAGTTGTCATCATACTACACATTTAACGACAAATATGACAAAAAACGCAGTTTTACTTACACGCAACCTCTAGTCACAGCTTAAGGCAAGCAAAGCAAAGCGCAAGCGAATTAGAACAATGTCATGTTTTGCGTTTTTCGATTATAAATGCGCAAAAATTAAATCTACAACAAAATCGAAACCATTACAGATGAAATATTCTTGGCTGGGAATAGATGAAAAAAATCGTGCAAATAAAAAAACCCTTTAACATGAGTTAGTGCAATACAATACTGCTCGAGGCGGGAAAAGCTCCTGCAACAATGCAATGCATTCATGCAAAAGAAAAAGCGTAAAAAATAACCAAAATTTATGAAAATGTTTGGCCACAACAGTAAATGCAGGCAGTTTTTCCTCGTTTTTTCCTGCTCTTTTCTCTTTATTCAATATCCTTACAATTGATCCTCTACTGTTTGTGACATGTAATTGGAAGGCTACCGAGCTTCAACCAAACCCACCCACCCAGCAGGATGTTGTAAAATGTATTAATTTATTGTTCCCAATTTTTTTTTCCCCACAAATTTCCCGTGCAAACAACACGAAAAACATGCACGTGACGGAAGGAAAAACAAGGGAAAAATGTTCGCTCGCTCTCTGTTTGAAACATTTTATTCCGATTTTTACTAGCTACCGGAATATGGGGGTTTGTGCGTCCTTTTTATTATCACGCGATATTTTGGGGAATATTTGTGTGTGTTTTCGCCTCCCACCCCCACCCTCCCCGAATTCGCTTATTGTTTCAGTGTACATTTTTATCCGTACATCCGTGCGGTGAGAAGAGCGTGTGGGGGCAATAAAATTGTATTGTGTTGTGCACCCCCCCACTCCCCATGTGTGCCATTGTTTTGATGTGAAATTGGTGAGCGTTAAAATGCGTGCACCCATGCACCCAAAAGTGCATCCGTTTTTCTTCGTAACCGGCTGGAAAAACATTACATCGATCGGGTTCGATCGTGGATGGGAAAGAGAGGGGGAAAAATAGTAAACCGTGCGCATTATTGATGTGTTATCGAAAGCAAAATATTCCTTCATTTTGTTTTTTTTGTTGGGAAAAGCTCCATCCCCGGGGCGAATGAATGGTTTCATTGTAAAAGTGCAAAAGTGTACAGGAAATGTAGTGTGTACGGTTATTGTTCGGTGTACAAAGCAGTGAATTGTGCAAGGATATTAATAGTGCAATAGGAGGAGGAAAAAATGAATGTGAAAAGGGCGAAAAAATACCTACATTCAATATATTAAAATGAATTGAAGATGAAAAATTAAAGCAAAAATGCACGAACTTTTCGCTATCCCCAAGCCAAGAAAATAGCATTTGTACCACAAAGCGAGGGACGTACGGTAGTAAGGTTCACTTTTTTTACGTTCACCATCACTAATTTATTAACAACACAACAGCAACATTCTTACCAGCGCTAGTAGCGTTTGCGATTTTCCTTTCCGTTCGTTCCCTGCAAAAGAGGGAAAGCGTTACAATGCGTTACAAGAAGAAGCGTTACGGTTTCTACACACCTGCGCCACGGCTCGTTCTTCGTATTGATTGGATTGGTGTGTTAATACTTTTCTAATCGTAAATAAAGTTAAACATGGTACAGAAAGCAAACCAGCATGTCCCCTTTTCACATGATGACAACGCTCCCCTGTGTGTGTGTGTGTGTGCAGCCAGCTGGACAAAACGGGCTTCCGGGGGCCGGACGGATCAGGTGCTGCGGACCAACTGCTCTCGGGGCAGATGATATGCAGATGCCTTGGTGAAGGACCACTAAATCACGGTCTCGAAACGAGAAAAGCTCATCGGAAACAATCCCAGGCAGACGACAAGCAAGCGTTCGTTCGCTTGTTACGGGCGCTTGGCCCTACACCATTACACGCACCAGAAAAGAGAGAGAGAGAGAGGGCGAGAGAAAGCGTATGCAAATATTATTCATTAGTGAAATTAAGAAAATAAAATTCAGATTTCCTTTCTGCCGTTTGCTTGTTTTGCTTGTTTTTTTGTTTGTTTGGCCATACTCCGGTGTGGGCTTTTTGAGCTCTTGGCAGCTTCTTTGGTTCCCTTTGAGTGCAATTTGATTTTGTAATTTGATCATAATAATGATGAATTTATTTGTCGTTTTTTTTCCACTTTGATTTCATCCGTTTTGTTTTGTTTTTGTTGTTTTCACTTTCACTGATATTTTCACTTTCAGATGTTTATTTATTTATCTACTGTTGTTAATTTGTTTTAACAATTTTTATTTATTGTTTGAACGATTGCTTTTACTTGGTTTTTCTTACTTTCTTTTTTGTGTTGATTGTTTTTCTTTGTTTTTTACTTTCTTTTTTACACATTATTTCCTTTAATATCTCTTTTTTATATTTAGCTGTCTATGTAGTTGTCTATTTGTTTGATAGGTATTTTAAATTATGTTTATTGTGTTTCTTGAGCCTCTATTTTACTTTTTTCTCTGAACTGTTTTATGTTGATATAATCTGTATTTTAGCTTGATCTAACCTGTGTTATTTATTTGTTTTCTTTTTTTATTATTTATTTTAATAATTTTTCTGCTTTTTGTTTCAAATTTTATTTGTATTTACACCGTTATCCGTCCTTTACATAGTAAAAACAACCTTTATTCGTTAGTTGCACACACTCAAACTGTAGTACTTATGCAGTTCAAAGCCTGTTTTTGTTACTTCGCTCACTGGTTTTTTTTTCTCCAACCACTTCGTTCGTTCCCACAAAATCAATGAATAATTAAGAACCCTGTCCACCATCACCACCATCAGCGTTGATGGATTGGTGGAGGTTTTAGTGCATTAATAAACACTATCTATCCAGTGCGAGTGCGCTTGCCAGGGGCGGTTTTGCAGCAGCGTTTTTAATTAAATTTTTAATTCTGTCCCCATGAAGTGAGCTTCCGGGGAGAGGATTTTTCTTTTGCTGTTGTTTTAAATGTGTTATCGCTTTTTTTTTGTGTGCGTGTGCTGTTGCCAGCACTGAGCTTTGTGTGGACACATTTTACAGCTCATTTAATCGCGCAGCAGAGTGATCGATTATGCAAAAATTCGATACAGTGCGTGGGATTAGAAGAGCGGCCGTGTGTTTTTGTTGTTGTTGATTTGAATGTTAAAATTGCACTTCAGTTAGGCGTGCGTTTGTGCCGGATAAGGCAATTAAAAATGCTGTTAAAAAACACCCCGCCAATGAGTCCGTTTTATTGCAATGTAAACTGATACTTACTGACAGGAACGGCCTGGCAGATCCGGCAAACCATTGAACCGGATTCTCCTCCATCACGGCACCACGGTTTTAATGTATTCTATTTTAATAGCCCACTAACTGTGGCATATTTTACCTGGATTCGCTAGAACGCACGAATGATTGAATATTTCATGTGTCGTCCCTATCCACTACCACTCCAAACCACGGCTCTATCGAAGGATATGGCCGTATATCGTTATCATCGGGCATTAAAATAAAATTTTAATTTTTTCCGCCCCATATCGGTGTGGTGCGCGGTGGAGTTCTGCATCTACCTCCTCACCTACATACATCCTTTCGATTTGCCGCCATTTCAATTCAAATTTCCATTTGCAAACGAGCTTTCCTTGTGGAAGAGAGAGAGAGAGAGGGAATAATAAGAGGAAAAGAGCGCAGCCCGTCCAGTAGTTTGTCACATTCACCAATGTGCCCGGTCTGCTTGGATTTGGGTTGAATTGGATTGGCAAACCCTGCCCACTCGCAGATGATATTGCCCACACCGCCCCACACCACTGCAGCACTTTTCCACCATGCTTTTTTTAATGTCACGGGTATGTGTACACATCCATTTGAAATTCAAATAATAAAATAAAATTTTCGCTCATAAAACGAAATAAAATAAATTTGAATAATTGATGCTACAGCACATGCCACATGCCTACGTCGGGAGCAGTGTACGTTTTTTTTCTTGTTTTGTTTTGTTTTCTTCTGTGTGTGTGTGTGTGTATGGGCAGGTTGCTTTTGCAATGGCTTCTATGCGTTTTTTTGTCTTCTGCTGTTGAGCCCATTTCCACATCCATCCATCCAGCGCCTACTGTGCTGCCTACCGGCTCGTTTTCATTTGTCCTCATCTGAATGCGCTCGGATTCGTCTCCTTCAGTGTGGGATGAGCTGGTTTCTTTTTTATTTTTTGTGAATTTGATTTCATTTGTTTTCTTTTGCTACATTATTATTGGTTCACCTGTCGCGCAATTTCGTTCAGTTTTCCGTTTTTGATCAGTTTTCGATTGATGTTATCTGTGTTTTTTTGTAGTGATTTTTAACTCCTTTGCATGCTTTTTATCTTTGTTTCTTTTTTTGTTGTTCTTTTACCTTCTATTTGTCAACTTCGGTTAACGTTTGTTGTATGTTAATCCTGTTTTATTTATATTTTAATTCAATAACGCAATTTATTAGATTTTTAGCAATTTATTAGAAAATTACAATTATTTGATCGAATCTATAATGTAAAAAAAGGGGAAAAAATTAAAGTGAAAAAATCGCTATCAAATCTTCACTTTTCCTCCCCAACATTGGTGTCACGTAAACGAAAACCAATTGGAAGTAATCAAATTTATTCAATTTTCCCATGAATGGTGCCTGGTTTGGCTTTGGTGCTTTACCCTTTTTGCTCTATTTGCCCTCCCCACGGGTAAACGTTGATGCATTTCTGCCTCACTAAAGCTTCCGTACAAAGAAAGGCGAGATTTGAATAGCTCCCAAAAGAAAATAGAGAAAACGTAAATCTACACACGAAAAAAAAAAAAAGACATGGAACCCATTTGCCGATATATCAACAGAAAAGCCAATAGAGAGCGTTTTTTGTTCAGGAATGGTTTTAGTATTTTTTTTTAGTGTTTGGTTTTCACTTTTCGTTGACAAATATGTGAGTGCATATAAAAAGGGATTACAGCTATGTTGGGCAGCAGGTATGAGGGAAAAACGTTCCATTCGAATCAAAATAGGATGCATTTTATTCAAATAGCGCCTAACCACGCAGTCGGGATTTTGGTATTTCGGTTGGACGGTTTGGAATAAAAATGGGTGCTCGAGCGAGGAACTCTAATGGTGATGATAGTGGATGTGCAATTCTTTCACCTCCTTTCCTGTCTTGTTCTCTTCCATACAAAGCTCCAACCATGGGGACCAGAGAGAAGGGAAGGGAATTGCATTTTTCTTTCTCTGGTCGTGCAGCACGATGTAATAATTTTGATTATTTTTAAGCATTTTTGTTGTTTTCTTTTGGTTGAAAGATTATTTTTGTTTTGTAGTTTTATTCAAATAGAGATTCGGGTATGAGGGTTTCAATTATGGTGAATATTAAAATTGGCTTCCATATTTTGCTACGAAAAATAAACAACACTAGAAAAACCGTTGGTTTTACACGCTGAATAAAGTTTTAAGCCGCTCTCAAGGCGTTTTTTTCGAACTCTCTTTTATTCTCCATCATACATGTTTGATAAATAACCACGTGTTGTGCTAAGGTTCGATTTTCTCGTTTGTCAGGGCTGGTGAGCTGTCGTTGGAGCTGTCATTTTTCACTGCCAGCCCCATGGATACGAGCTAAAACGGACTGCTGCTGGCAATAGTGAAAGGAACAGTCCGCATTAATTACATTTATCATTTCATATCGAATATACAGAAGCTCCTGGCGGGGAGGGGTCAAGTGACCCCCGTCTAAATGGCAGAAAGGTGACTGGTGGCAGATTTGAATGATTGATAGGGTTTTACATCAAAGATGAGTCTTGCATGTACTCCGAGCACATCATGGCAGTTTTGTTCTCTTCTTTTTTAGCTTTTAGTTATAGTTCAAGAAATGAAACAACCAACACCGAAACACTGCCAAACAGGCAGGGCTGTCAAGCTGTAGAGTGAAAATCCACCATCATTTTCCGGGACCACCATTGCTGCTGTTTGCCATGCACAATATGCCATTGTTTTATCGTACCTTTCGCTCTCACTTGGTGCTTTTCCTGTTTTTGCCATGCAAACTTACCGCTGGTGTGCATAATGACACTGAATGCATGTTTCCCCAGTGCATTATGCATTTGCCAGCTGCATATTGCCCGTGTTCGGGGCATAAAAAAGGGGTTGGTAGATCTCTTTGGCCATTATGGCACTTACCAGCACTTACCGTTGGATCGGATCAGATCATACACGCGGAAGTAAGATTAAGAAAGGAGGGAAAAAGTAAAATGGCTTCAACTTGCAAGTGATGGCCGTTTGCGTTGGCACAGGAAGAAAGGTGCAGTAGTAGGTAAAAATCGGAAGAAAATATGAAGCTTCATCATGAAAATAGATGAGCTTTGGTTGTTCTTTTGTTTATGTTTGGTTTTCGTAAAAAAATAAAACAAAAAAATAACATAAATAAGTCTAAATACTGACAGAAATATTGTAATGATCATTGAAAAGTAAAAAAGCTACAAAAACAGAACAAACGTTTTTTGAATTTGAAAACATGCAAATTAAACAATGAGTAAGAGCAAATATAGAAAAGATGTAATATAAAAAAAAATATTGAAATGCAACAATGAAACATCAAACTTAATACGATCAAAAAGAAGAAAAAAATCACATAGAAAATAGTAAGAAAACACAGAAATAATAAATTGGAAACTAAATTAATTAATTTAAAGAGCAATCACATAAAAAAGGAAAAAAATAATAATTGAAATAATTTAAAACTTTTTCAAACTTGAGATAGCAACTAAATAAATCAGGAAAAAAGTGCAGAGAAACTAAAAAATACTTCAAAGTAATAAAATTAAAGCAAATATGAAGAAAAAAATGCAGAAAAGAAAAAAAATATAAAAAATGAAGACAAGAAAAATATACCAAAGTAAATATTACACTCATGGCAAATCAAACAAAAATACCAGAGATAAAATTTGTCAGTTGTAAACCAAAAACTACTAAATTGCCGCATGACCGGAACACGTGTGTTATCTTCTTTAAATTTACACAATCCACAAAATTTTTAAATTTTGTACTAAAAATGCTTAAAGGAATCAAAACTCTCACCCCACTCATTCGCTTCCTACTGCAGCACCGCGATGCGCACGGTAATGGGCCAGCGACTCTCATAAATCTCGACCTTCGTCCGATCACCTTACGGAAGAAGCTGATTTGTGGAGACTGGAGACTGGAGAAAAAAGAACAAAAAAACCTGCGCTGCAAAAAAAACCAAACCCCAAACAAGGGCTACGAGCTAGGCGTACTACGTGCCCCCCCCCCCCTGTAACGCTAAGAAGCCGTAGCAATGGTCGCAAAAGAGCGCGAAGACTGACAGCTAGAAGGCAGCAAGAAAGCGCCAGTGAATCGCGGAAAGGGGCAGGGAGGGGGGGGGGGGTTAAAAAACGGGGGCGATGGCGGCGGGTGATTGGTGTTCATAAAAACGGTCGAAAGCACTCACAAACCGAACACGCCCGTTCTTTATGAGAGGGGGCCAGCTCTGTGCTGGAGCGAGATTTACGTACCAGCACGCGCCACAGAGTACACGATTTACGCGCGGCCAGTCGACACGTATTTACGCAACCCCCAAATGGAAAAGCAAGGCCTGCTGCTGTTGTTGTTTCGCCACCGTCGTACCACGCTCGTACGCGAAAGTGCAGTTTATGTGCAGTACATGGTTTTGCGTGGAAGGAAATATTGCGCGAACGTCGGGAATAGTGACGCTGTGTACTTGCACTTGCAGTGCAGCTTTTACCGCCCGACTTTTACCCCATACCACTCGCACTCGATTAGCATAGTACCTGTCGGTTGCGTGGCTTTCCGGCGCGTTTTTCTTCGCCATTTCGCAAGGAAATCGTTTCTCTTCCAGCAGCAGCAGCAGCAGCAGCAGCACTGGTGGTGGAAGAAAGTGGAAGCAAAAAAAAAGAGAGAACACAAAACCGGAACTTGATTGGCGGAAAACGGGGGAAAGTCAGTTCTCTTTCATTCGACTGTGTTTGAACGATGTACTACTGTTTGGGAGGTTGTCGGTGTGTATGTGTGTTTGTTATGTGGACCACCATGCTTGCAGTGCAGTTCAAAGAACAATCGTTTCAGCAATCGACCTGGCAGGGAATTGAAGGATGTGCTTTGGTTTCGTGCCACGGCACTGTACGCACAACATGTCTTCCCGTGTATTAAGTATCCCAGTAGTGGATATGGTGGGGGGTAAAAGCCATCCAGGAAACGTTCCGGCCCCGGATTCGACTCAGCACAAAGGAGAAGCACATAGATCCTTTTACACAAAAGGAAAAGCAACAAGCAAAAAAAAATCGTGTGCAAAGGTGAGAGAGAAAGAGCGGGAAGAAGAGAAAGAAACAAAACACGACCGTTAGGCCTTCCATCCACTTGTGCAAAAGTTGCAAAGCCTACTCTACTACTCCTCCTCCAGGTAGGCTTCCGTCTCAATTTGCGTGGTGCGTGGTTTGGTCGCGTCTGGTCGCCGCGGTTCGCACTGCAAAATGGCCGGAAACGGTGCGACTGAAGGAAGCATGAATTGTTCCTATCGTGAGGTGGTGTAAGGGGGAGGGGGTATAAGCAATGGAGTACCCCCTCCTGTGTTGTTGCGGGGGCGTTTTGGGGGCTGATTTGTAACACCATTTTGTATGCGGCGCTACCATTTTGTTATGCCGCCGTTGCAGAGACTGAGAAGCGTTTTTTGCTAACACGAAGAAACTGGTGTATCATCTTGTAAATTAGAAGTTGTAATGTTTGGCTTGCAGTTTATGTCTTCTATGTTGGGTAATATTTCGTTCTTCCTGTCAGTTTGTTTGCTTGTTTTTCTCTTTTTGTCATAAAGTCCTGCAAAATCTTCCAAGTTATGTTTTGATTTTTTGCTATTTACATTTATTTTAACTATTTTATTTCACTATTCAGCATTGACGGACTTTATTGACAGTTCGAAGTGTTTTCTGGACCCTTTATTCCGTTCCATATTGATTCTCTCTCTTTCTTAAAGAGCCCTGCAAGGAATTCTAATTTCTTTAGTATTCAACGTGTTATCTAGAGTCCTGTTCATGTTTCCTCATTATTTTGCCTAGTTTACTTCCGTTTTGCTCCTATTTTTGTTTTATATTTACAGTAAGTTTTATATATTCTGCTAAGTTCATTTCAATTTTGATTTTTCTTTCATTTAACTTTTGTCTTGTTTTGCTTTTATTTTCAGAACTCTTATTTATTATAAGTTTAAAGTGTTTTGTTTCATATTTTCACAAACACTTCAAGCACTGAAAAGCTGATTAAATATATTCTTATCAATTTATTGGATGAAACGGAACACAGATACATTATTTGAAATAAAATCCATATACCTTTCAACCCAATCATATATTTCCACTTTAAAATAGCATTACCAAACAAAGGATTGTTGATCAAGCCAACCATTTTGAACTTCACCATATAGATTCTTGCTAGAACATGTTGTACGACATGTATTGAATAAGCTTTTCTTTACAAAAAAACCAATTCTGTCGCAGACCACTTATGTTAACGTCACGGACCACAACGTTCGATACCACTGACTGATTGATTATTAACAGCAGAATAGTCAAGTCCTACGTATGGGGGCACCGTCTATTCTGGGTATGAACCCTTGACGGGCATATTGTTAAGTCGTACGAGTTGACGACTGTACTACAAGACGGGCCCAAAATTTTAGATATTTGACTCTTTTGACTAAATGACTCATAAAACATTAAATTTATTTTGATTAATTTAACTCATTTTTGCTGCTGTTTACTTAACAAATCTGATGTGTTTAATACACAGTCCTTTATTAATGATCATGTTTGTGCTGTTTGCAATGAGTTTCACCGATTCATTTTTGGTGTCTCATTTAATATCAACAGCAAAAACAGAAACAAAACAAAGCATTTAATTCGCAGAGCTTAGAACGCCATTAGAACGTCGTGCAAAACGTCCTCCAGTGCACAGTTTGGCAATGACTTGTTTGGCTATTTCGCCTTTGCAAGCTGACTGCAAAAATAACAAAACTCTCCCCCTGGCTCGCTCACCGGAAAACGGAAAGACCGTTACATCCGTTGGTGTAATTTCGTGCACTTAAATTTGTCAACTCGCGCACTTGACTTATAGTGTTGGCACGGGGATTGTTGGGGATTGCACACAATAGCAATCCTCGCGACACGCGGAACACGCTATCAATTGTCGTCACTGTCGTCGCTGAAAAGGCTGAACACCGCACCTTTCCTACCCCTGGTTCAGTGTTGGATTTACTAGCCTGCCGAAAAATGTCACCTGAGTGTATAGTTTCGTTTTATTTTTGGGCACTATCCCCCCAAAAAACGGGACACAAACCAGTAACGGAAGGGTGCAATGGAACACAATTTAAGACACAAGAAACCTTTTGTGCCTAAAATCACCTCACTCCCAGAGGGGGTCAAGAGTTCAGGGAAATGGTGCAATTTTTGCAGGCGCTTAGTTTGAGTGGCGCTTTTTTGGGGGGGAAAATTGTGGCAGACAGGATTTGGGCCACTTCCGGGCGACACGGCAATGCACTGACCGGTACCTTCGCCGTTACGTGGTTAATTATCCGTTGGGCGCGGAGAGGTTTGTATGGGGGGAGGGGACAGGTGAACGACACGAGCTTTGCAACATGAAAAACAAATAAATCTAACAGTGCTTTGCCACCCAAAACCAGCTTCATTCATCCGTTTGATTTACTCCAGTACCGAGTTATAGCGGAACAGAGAGAGAGAGAGGGAATAACCAATTACCAACCCGAAAACAGAGAACCCCAAGCCAATGGCCAGTGTGTACAGGTTTGTGTGGTTGTAACTGGCAAAGAGGTCGAGAAAATAAATAAATAACCAAACGAGAAGCTAATTAAAACTGTCTTTTGCGGTTTGCTTTCGGCAAAGCTACAAGGAAATGCGACTACGATCGTCTTGCGGCCGGTGCGTCCATCCGTCAATAAGCTGTTCCTGTGCCTTGTGATTTGGAGGCTCTCGGTTCGGTTAGATAGTCCCGACCCATCCAGCTATCAAAACTCCCTGCTGGTTGAAACAATTGCATTACCTGGCAGCAGAAAGTGTATGACACTGTGGTTTTGTTTGGTAGTCTCGAGTCCCAAGTCCTGCCGTGATTACGGTGTGTGTGTGTGTGCCTCATGATGAAAAGAGTTTTGTTCTGTGGGTTTTGTGGTGAAGATATTATTTATTATCTTGGTCCTGCTGTTTCTTCCGTTTGAATTACCTTCTCACGAGTTGCAGCTTTTTCATAGCGGCGTTCCAGGTGTTTTTGTGTTTTCATTGAAGAAGAAATATTAAATTAAATTTATGTAAAAAAAAATAATGATAATTTGTAGCATTTCCTTTTGGAATGGCAACTACTAGCAAGTAAAAAAACACTCTTATTTTATTAAGATTGTGATGTTTGTTTGGAAGCAAAACCACAGAACAACAAAAAACCCCTTTCACTAACGACTTTATTTAATCATTTCAATCAACAGCCGAATCAATCACAGAGGGCGATGACGAACAGACGGACGAATGGACAAGCTGCACAATGCAATCAGTGCAAACATGTGACGCGTTTCGAGCAAAGCATGCAATGATGCTCGTTAACAGGAGCAAGCTGACGCTTCGTGGTTTCTGATCGCATTAATTATGTTTTAAATTAAAAATAGAAATTGCCAACTCGTACGATCGTTGCAGATGCTGGACGATCGTGTGTGGCATTATGATGATAGATGAAGGGTATAATTTTTAGGCGCGGTTTTGTTTTATATGCTAATTATTTGGCTCTTCCCGTTGCATCTGGTTTAAGTAGGTAGAGCTGAAGTCTCCTTACTTCACTCTTTTCAAAATATTATGGTTATAACGGTACAGAAGTGGCCTTCAAGTATAAAAACAACCCCTGCTGCTAGATCAGGACTCTCCACAACATTGTCCATCAGTACGGGATAACTGGCGACACGTGCCACCGGTTACACCGGGGGATAAAGGACCACCTAATGGACGGTTGTGTCCGAAAACGTTAGTCCTGCTACAGCAGGCCAATAACGGCAGGCAATCAATAGTGATCCATTTCACCATCCCGGAACCATACACTTGAACGATCCCGGTTGGCATTCAGTTCGGTCCCAACGCTCTTTTGCAGCAAACAATAGCTCTTAAGCTGTAGCGTCACTCGTTGCATCCCTGCAACCGTTGTTGTATCTAAACATTTAGCTGGAAAACATACAGATATATTGACATCACTTTCCATGGAACAACCAGCTGGTGCGGTCTTTTCATCGCGAGGGCGTGGGTGCGATTTATATTGTTTGTGGAAAAAGATTTTTCAATTAAATAACCATGCGGTGAAGGGTGCGATTGGTGCCCAAGGTGGTGTGTAGGCTTGCTTTTGTCAGTGCGGACACATCGAAAGTAGCGGAGGGTCATTAGTGGGAAAAAAGGTCAGGTATAATTACAATTGACTGTTTTGGGGGGAGTGGGAATAATAGCAAAGATCCTCTCGCTTTGGTTTCGAGCGAACAATATCCGGATGGTAGTCGTTCACTTTCCTTTGAAAAGGTGATCATTTATGTGGGAGAGGTTTAAAGCGTTTTCAAACCTTTTGTCGAGAGGAATATCCATTGTTTGTTGACATTGTTTTGTTGGAAGTTGGTCTAATAAAATTGATTATATCAACATGGACTGACTGTTCTACTTGATTGCTATTTTCAATTGAGTTTGATCCGCTTTCTGTCGTAATTAAACAATTAAAGATAAAAGGCATCTGCAACTACTCGGTATTGATTAGGAAGTTGGGCCGTAAAAAAGAATTTCCATAATTTTGCAGTGATGCCTAATACAACAGTTTCAAGATACATTGATTACATAAAGCATTTTTAAATTTATTTTCAACAGAGTAAGATCAACTCATAACATCCAATAAAACATAACTACATATAAAGGTTTCTATCTGCTTCAATACTACGTACGTGAGAAATGACCATGGACTAGAACAGTAACGAATGGATTGCATGGATTCTGGATATTGCCAATCATAATGCAGTTTGATCCGGATTGAACTAGAAATAGAACCAACTAGGCGAATAATACGACTCCACTGACGGATCGGACTCAAAGTTTGGTCCGTATCCGTTTGGCCAGTAAAGCATATGTTATTAGCGCAACGAGTTAAATAGTACACATACAGGTTCATAAACTATTAGTAGGTACGGTTAGATTCATTCGAGTTCGAAAGCTGCATAGTATGTGAGAGATGTGCCCACTGAGTAGGAGTGAGTGAGTGAGTGAGTCGATTCTTGCAAGTAAGTTCAAACTGATTCAAATCAGTACCAAGAGTGTTTTTGCCACCTTTAATTTTCCACTCTTTTAGTATTCACCTCATTCACTCTCTGTTTAGACTAATGATTCACCCTTAACCGGCTTATACTAATATTAGAGGGCGCAGAAGGTGAGTGATTGGAATCTCAAAAGAGTGAGTAACTAGTCTACACACAGAGTGAGTGATTATAACCCCAATGTATTAGTAAATTGAAATGAATTATCTTGAAAAATTTTAAAACAGTGACTTAATGATTCAGATCTCTATAATCACTCTCACTCTCGGATTCAAATGCCTGCCGACTCTACTGAACCTAAGGATGTCGCTGCACCCACGGTTCAAATTCGCATATGCTTTGTTGAACCTTCTCATTCTATTGAACTCATTGGAGTCAACAACTTCATTGCTAAAACCGAGATATAATTAAACATAATCACCGAATCCTCATTAATAGCAGTGTTCCCTGGCATATGATCATACGGTACTAAACCTCGATATACAGACAGGGACAGGAAACATGTGACAGGGCAGGGATGACAGGCCGTCTTTTTGAGCCACGGACCACATTTACAATAAAAACGTCTTTCGAGTGGTTGTGTAGCCTTGCAATTATTCCCAACACGATATAATGATAAACTTTCACCACATAATTTATTAGAATTACGAGCGCTTAAGCCTCAGTGCTACATGGACTTTACAGATCTCTTCTACAAAGATCAAGTTGCAACGTTCACAACCAAGTTTGAAAACAAGTCAAACTTTTGTTCAACCATTTTTTGAATAGTGTCCCATCGTAACCACATCCCATAATGTCGACCAGGCAAAAACTGAACTAAGCGGGCACTAAGCGCGTACTAATAACCATGTCAATAATATTACTTTTTGAGTTTGTTTAGTTTTAGATTTAGATAGTTTTAGAATGAGATGTTTTAGAGGTTTTAGATTAAGTCACTATAAATAATTTGAAAATTGTGCCATGCCGGCCACATAGCCGAAGTCATGCGTGTGTTAAGCTAACTCTCCAAAACTAGTGAGCTTCAAATTAAGAAGAAGGAATGATTTTAGCTGTTGGAAAATTCCTCATTTGTTTATGTTACGGAAATCATGTTTACTTGAGATACGTGTGGCGTATAAACCTACTTAATAAACTTTCCCAACTTAAATGAAAATAAGCCATTAGTAAAATAGTCCACTGAAAGGGAAATCAATGAATCAAAGACTGAAAGGAAAATCAATGCAATATGACTTTAGATAGCTCTAACGTTTAAGTTCAAAGTCCACGGAGTCTAGTATGGATGAGAAGTTAGTAGAATTTAGCAAAGAGTCAGAAGTGAATCTAAAGATTGCTATAATTTAGAGGCACTCACATCATCTGATATTCTAACATCATTTGAGATGATGTTTGTTGAGATGATGACTTTAGATAGCTCTAACGTTTAAGTTCAAAGTCCAAGGAGTCTAGTATCCATGAGAATTTAGTAAAATTAATAGAAGAGTCAGAAGTGAATCAAAAGATTGCTATAATTTTGGAATATCATGTGTCGTATATTAGATAAAACTATCACATATAAAAAGTACAGGCATTCGCATCATCTTATGATATTCTAACATCACTTCAGATGATATTTGTTATCATTTAATGATCTCTTCTTCAGTTTGATTGATCTTGCTCGTAGGATGTTCAGATGATTCAGTTGTTGCGGAAGGTCAATAGACCGGCAGGACAATTAGTGTCTTCTTGGGTTTGATGAAGCACAAACAAAATGCCCTATATGCTTTTTGCTATTAAACACAAACACTAATTATGTCGGCTGAATAATTAACTAATGGCCTTCTAAAAATAAGCACGATCAAGCCAGTGTTGGATATGTCGATATGTAGTACGGCACGTAACAAGGCAAAATAAATAAATACCTCACCGTTATGAAACACCAATTTGACCGAATACGATCCTAATTTTACCAAACTATCACCAAGAGATTAATGGTGACGTTGAGTAACAGAAATGTAGCAAAACATCATCATCCATTTGGCCACTTCACCGGATTTGCAGTAATTACCTCCCTAAACTGCTAGCAGGGAATATAAATTAACCCCTAAGCAGCATACAGCGGCAATGAACTTTGATTGTGCATTGTGCACCCTCGGGGCAGTAGATAGAAGCCAACCCAACCCTTCGGATACGGAACAATCGGCACAACCCTTTCGATGCTGCGATGCGATTAGCATCTCGGGGTGAGGTTAGATGCGACTGAACGGTCTCATTGATTTTAGCCGACAACGACAAATCGGACCTCAAATCTTGTTAACCGGCTCCCGTGGCCAGTGACCGCTGGCCGATGGGAAAAGTCGTTCGATAAAGAACAGCCAAACACCCTCCCCTCATCACTCGTTTTTCCTCGATTGCGGATGGCAACAACGGTCAGGATTGTCCGATGTGCTTGCCAGCGCTCATCGTAAGCGATCGTCGTCCTGCCGGGAGGATCCATTCCACTTTCCCTTACACATTCACAGCATCTCTTTAGTGATGCGAAAAACAAAAACCTTCATGTATAAAAGAAAACACACACACGCGCTTGTGCAGGCAAAATGCGAACAAAAAGAAGAAGAAGAAGAAGAAGAAGAGGGAAAACCCACCCTCAACCACCAACGCGTAAAGCAAAACAACAGGGAGAAGGAAGCACGCACCCGGCCACGGATATATATGGTTGCCGTTGGTGGTATCGGTTGCAAATCTTGTAGGTTTATGTTAATTTAAGGGTGGATTTAGTAATGAAAACCCACCTGACGTAGCAGGGTAGCAGGGAAAATGAATTTGTTTTTCGCTCCGCATTCGCGCCACCGCTGCTGCCTGCTTCGTAGCAAAGGGATCTAGGGAGGCTGTGATTTTCTTTCGCAATCATAGGGAGAAAGAGAGAGAGAGAGAGAGAGAGTGCTTGAGCGCGCTCTCTCGCCCTTTCTCACTCAGTCCCCCCCCCACCCGATTGCTGGGCAAGGTTCATCCGTATCAGGTGGAGGATTATTCCGTTCCATGATGCGTATCCTTGGACCATCGGTCGGACGGTCCCTGTCCGGTTTTTGGTTCTTTGTCCCAGGCCCGATTCGTCCGTGCTCGTCCATATTCATACCTGATGCTGCTGCTGCTGCTACGTACACGTTCCGATGATCCTTGCGGCGTTTGGTCAAATCTGAATCTTAGAACAACACACACACACACACAGTCTGCACCGCCATTGCGACAGTCTGCTCGACTTGTTCCAAAACGCTCTCCGCCGTGCTTTTCTTCCGGCACCGTAATCAATCGAGCTGCTTCACGGGGACTTAACCTCAATTTGGCTGCTGGGATTCGTTATGACTCGGTCCCTCGGCCACACGGAAGATGCCGAAGAGCTTACGGGGCGGGGGGAAAGAAAACGATACCGATAGCGATATCCTTCCGGCACACACACACAAACACACTCCCACAAACGTAGGGGATTTCCATAATGAACGTCAACGGCTCGGGGTGGTTGCACAGATTGATTGAGCGGATTTATTGTGGTTGTTGTGTTTGCTTCTCATCAGTTAATTGAATTTTCATTCCCTTTGGTTGGTGGTGGTGGTGCTTGTTGCGGAAGGTATGTTTGCCGCTGAAGATGTCCCTTCGGTTTCTTTCCAGAGTCAAAGACGAAACAGCTTGGCGTTCGTTCGTTCGTTCGTTCGTTTGAGTTGTGTTAAGTCATTAGCGGCGAATGTAGTAGGCTGTGATCATTTGGGTAAATTTCGGGAGTGTTTTTTTTTCTCCTGCCTATTTTCTCCTACCTATTGCTGCCTCAGTAAGCCACTAATCTCCCGGTCACGGTGGCGTTGCGGTCCAGTAAGCTCGCGTGTTGGTGTTTAAATGCTGTGGTTTCGGCAGTGAAGGGTGCAAAGCTGGGATGGAAGAAGCGTTAGTGATACTGAGATTTAATGCGTTTATAGTCTCGCTCCGGTTGGGAAGGGTTGCACGAACGAAAGGACAGCGTCGGCAAAATAAGACGAGTCGGGGAGCGCTGAAAACTGTCAATTTTGGATCAATAATCTTGCGAAAGGCTGGCCGCGGGATGGAAGAAGCAGAGAGCACGACTAACGAAGTTCTTCCCGAAAGTCCGCACCGTAAGTTTGGGTAGTTGGTTGAAAGTTTGAAATTAAATTTCCGGTACTTAAATTGATTGCGGTCAAGGAGGAAGGATGAACACGGACGGAAGGCGAGAGGAAGGCGTGACAACTTTCAGATAAGAAGATTGTGAGGAAGCTAATGCGATCGTAGTTCCGCAAGTAGATCATGTTTAAAGTTAGTTTAGTATAGTGTAATGGCAAGTTTAGGAGTGACTATTTGCAGGGTTTCCTACGATTTATTGGTTGAATCCCATCAATTTTTGGTGGGTTCCCACATTTCTTTGGTGCGTTCCCACGATTTTTTTGCCGTTTCCCAGAATTTTTTGGTCCAATCGTATTGATAGCCAATCGGAAAATATGAATAAATTATGGAAACGAACCAAACATCTATGGGAACTCATCAAAAATTAATCGGAACCCACCAAAAAATCATGGGAACTGACCAATAAATCGTGGGAAACCCTGTAATTGTCACTTCTATTTGAGTGACTATTTACTATTTAATAGTTGCTAAACATTGAATGGCCGTTGCACTTCTGCAAAAAATCGGTCCAATTCGCCTTCTGTTTGAAAAGAACTTACTTCCTAGGTTAAAGCAATCGCCTTTCATTCTCGCTTTGTCTTTCACGCCAAAGCAGCATCCTGTTTGGCACTTTGCTTAGCAAGTGAAAGCTCTTCTTGTTCTTGTTCTTTCATCACCCGGCAAGTCGGGAAATCCGGTGCACCCAGTCGGAAAAGAGAAATGACGGTTCGTGCAAAAGAGTAGACACTTGACTAAGGTCACAATGAGCCTGCCCAAAAAAAGGGGACCCCCATCTTACTCAAGATGTGGTCAAGGAAGGAAATCCGGCAGTAAAGAAATACCCCTTTTTTGTGCTGTTGTTGCTGGCACGCACAATTTTCACTCTCTTGTTTGTTGCAAACTGTGTATATTCTCTTAGGCTTTGGTGTCGATGAGCGAAAGTAGTAGTAATAATAAGAGGGCGCCCGGAAGAAGAGCGTTTTGATGCCAGTTTAGTCAGGAAAGGAAGTTGTTTTTCGCCCCGGAAGAACCGGAGCATATTGTTTTTGTAACTTTTATTGGGGGGTGAAATATTTGTTAATTTGGGACAGTGTTTTGGTGGAAAAATAAGCTGAAAGTGGAAAAATACAGGTAGGAATGGAAAGGGATGCGCTTTTATAATTATAATGAACACGAAAAATATTGAAGAAACTTAGTTCACAGTGTAACTAATCACTCATTAGTTACAGATGTTAACACTACTTCTTAGGGTAAGGATTTTATCTAATGTTATAAAAAATGTATCCGAAAAATTATCCAAATGTCCACCATTATCAATACTAATAGTTGAAGTAAAAAAAGATAGGAACAAACTTCTCTCGAATTATATACTGCATAAAGCGTTTTTGTGCATATTAGAGAATTATATGATAAATCACGATTGTTTATACGTTAATAATTATGTCTAAAATAAATCCCGGTGTAATTTATTGCATCAAGACCATCTGGAAAAAAGAAATAATAAAGAAATCGTCGGATTGAAGCAAAACTGCCAATGATGCCTCCGATGGTGAACTGATAGACTGAAATTATTTATGTATCGTGACATCAAGGACCTAATAGAGATCATACACATGTTGAATTGATTCTAGAACATCATGGCAATCAATAAAATTAAAACTCATTGCATGACCATGAACTGGATACGAAGAAGAAAAAAACATCATGAATGTCTGAAGCTTAAAGCTGCCATTGTCCTAGTAATTTGAATCATAACTGTAATAACTTTTCCCACATATGTTTGCATAGATTCCAAGACGTATTGACAAAAAGGTTGTAAAATTTCCTTTTGCTTTAATTTATTGTACTTTAAATTTCGATTCATTGACTATTTCCCAATATATTTTGAATCATTTGCATCAAACGTTTTGGAACGATGCCAATAAACCATGGGAATGGTTCAACACTATGCGGGAAACGAGCAATAAATCGTGGAGTGAATTTAAAAACCCATGTACAGTAAGCCAGTCTGGTGGTACAGTCGTCAACTCGTACGACGTAACAACATGCCCGTCATGGGTTCAAGTCCCGAATAGACCGTGCCCCCATACGTAGGACTGACTATTCTGCTATGGTAACAATATAAGTCATTGAAAGCCAAGCTCACTTCACTAGCCTTGACCGACAGCCAAAGAAGAAGAAGTACAGTAAGCATTCAAAAATCCATTCAGAAAAAGTAAAAAAAAAATCACGAGTCATTTTTTATACAAAACATATTTTTTTTATTTTCCTTTTCAATTTGTGTATTTTCTCACGATAAAAAGGCCCAAACTTGTGTGCTTATAATAGAACTTAGTGCGTATATTCGTATATATCTTTCAAAGGTCTATTTTACTTTCTCTTTAAAAAAGGTCGTGAACTTTAAATGTGTAGGTTATGACCCTAAATTTACCATACATGTTGTACCGAATTGCTTTAAACTGTTTCTATGTTTGTTTTATTGATGCATCTCAATTCTAATAACCGTTCAGTGCGAGCTTTCAATCTTCTCCATCTTCTCCATCCCTCCCAGCTAGTGTTATCTTCATCGCTAAATTTAGTCACAAAACAAGCGTTATATGAACGTTTAATGTCTGTATGTGCTGCTCATGTCCTGGTAGTCACTGCATTCGAAGCGTTTTGGTTCGGTCTACCAGCAACAAACGTCCGCATCCCAATCAACATACTAAAACACGTCGGAGCAGCGTCACGTACTATACCCACTCTCTGTACCGAGGGGTAGTGTGTCTTCGACTCTTTGTCCTTTATGTGTGTTTTGCTTACGGCTTTGCCAGAGTGTGTTGGACCACACACCCACTGTGTTGCCACACTCGCACTGCCACACACACACACGGGGACGGGAGCATACGTGAATGGCAAAATCTTTTCCCATTTATAATAATTTATGTCTCGCAAATATGAATACGGAATGAGAGTGTGTGCGCGCGCGCTCGGATTCTTGCCGGCTGGTTCTTGGCGGATCTGTCGCCATCTTGCCCTTTTGTTTCATTACACTGGAGCCCCCCCCCCCCCCCCCACCATGGAGCATTATGTCGCGTGTTACGCTTCCCGGACACTTCCCTCCGCTTACAGGAAGGTGGCTTTTGATCGGGCAAGGGGAGTCGACTTTGTCGTATGGCTATGGGCTCAACACAGCAAATCCTGTGCCATCTTTAGCTTTTCCTTCTTTCTGCCGCCCCCCCCCCCCCCCCATGCCGCAAGAAGTTGTCAAGCTGTGCCTTCCGTACATGTGATCGAGAAAGAGACTGAGGAAGAGAGAGAGAGAGAGAGCTAGAGAGCGAAATAAAGAGAGATTCGGGTACGAGTGGTAGGTAAATATGTACATATCATCGCAGCCCCATTGCGATCCCAACACTTCAGTACACGACCAAACGACCAACCGGGACCGGGAAACCCCCACTGGCGTGCTTTTAAGTGTTGTTTGAAAGTGTGGAAGGGTAGCAAGCGGGCTTGGAAAAGGAAACGAATGAGTTGCCTGTTCGAGCCTTAATCTCTTTTGCTCCTTAAACGCTGTTGCCTTGTAGCCGTGTAGTTTCCAACCAGCAAATGAGGTGTCCGAGGACTGGGAGTAGCGAAGCTGAAGTCCAAGTTTCGTCAAATTCACTCGATTTGCTATGTAAAAATTGAGGTACACGTATGAAGTTGGTTACTCTGCTTAAGAGGAGGGAAAAAAACTACCAATACCAAAAAACACACATCAATACCTCTCTCTCTCTCTGACCAGACTAGAATGCGACCAAACATAACGACCAGCGGGGCAAATAAAAAAAAAAACCTTAGATAAAGTACCATCACCCGGTGAGACACAGAGCAGATGGAATGCGGGACTGAGAATTGTTTCGAACGGTGCAGGGGAGTAGCGAGAAGATCCTTTTTTGCCAGATGCTATATCTCACCCCCCTCCCCCCGGTCCCCCTCTCACTCTCCCCTCCCAGGACCCTTCAGGACCTTCCTGCAGCTCCCAGCTCTTTTCATATCAGATTGGATTGTGCCATGCATAAATGGAAATGATACTCCTCTGTATGGCATAATAATTCATGAGGTCAAGATGGGACACTGATTGCCTGGCTGAATAAATAGAAGTCGAGCGCCACTAACCGACCGACCGACCATTGTGCCGGGACTGCTACAGTCCCCGCCGTCACAGAAGGACAGAATTCAGATTCTGACCCCGGCCCTCCCTGGGGGATCGCTGCCATCTTTAGGAAGGCTGGTGGGTGGGCGAGTGTGAGTGTGTATATTCAGATTACCTTCTCTCCAACCACCGCTCCCCTCTCCCCATCCCCATCTCTCACCCCCTTGGTCGTTTTGCGGATTCTTGGGGACGGTCCCGTGTATAAAAGACATCATAACCGCAGGCATACAAGTGCCTTTTTGAACTGAACTGTGCCTTCTTTCCCTGCTCCCCTCGTGGCGCTTGCGGAAAGGGGACGCCATTTTTCCTTGGCATGTGGAATCGTTTTGCCTGCCGTTTCCAGTGTGAAGTTCTAGGACCTCCCTTCCCTACGTTTCCACCCCCCCCCCCCCCTTTGCATTGCCATTTGGGGCCCATTTCCAGCTGTGCTATGTGTCTAGATCTAAATAAATATGTATGTATCACTTGCCCCGGTTCCCTCCCGGTTGTCATCCTACGGCTACGAGCTGAATCCCGGGCAGGATAACCATTGCCTCCCCTCCCCCTCCCTTCACAGTGTGCTGCTGCCATTCCAGAACGTGTGTGTGTGTTTTGTTTTGTCACGGTTTGTTTTTCTTTCACTGCTGCTACTGCTGCTGTTTCTGTGCTCGCTTTCGGTGTTGGTGATGCACATAAATATTAGCATAACAGTTGAGTAAATGACTTCAACGCCGGATTGTGTGGCGCTCCCGCGTGTCTATTCCCCGTCCCCCTCTCACTCTCCAGGGCAATTGTGAAGTGAAAGGCAAACATTATATAATTTTAATGTGTGATATGCCGACAATTAGAAGCAGGTTTCGGGACACTGTTCACGCCGGGTACTATTCCACCGTCCATGATGTGTGTATGTGTGTGTCTGTGTGTTTGTCTGCATTTTTTCTGGAGCCCGAAGAGAGGCCTGCACTGCAACCTAACAAAGATGAAAGGTGGTGCATTTTAAATGTTTTTTGTTTTGCTTGTGTTGTTGGCACTGAAGAGGCATTTTTTCGTTGTTGAAAATGTGTGGTAAATATTTCTGTAGGAGTGGATTACATCGGTACCTTTTTGGTGAATTTTATTTTTTAGATTAAACTTAGCTAAATGATTCTTTTTTGGAGTAAATTATTTAATTGTGTATTTTGATTTTGAGATTTATTCACAGTTACATATAAGCAAATCTCTCAGTAGTAACAATTTAATTTTTCCTTTTTATTTAAGCAGTACGGTCTTTTTGGACCGATTTTTCTTGAATAATAAAAGCTCAATTTTGCTGCAATAGAATGGAATTAGGAGCATAGAATACGATAATCTATCAATTCAACGAATTTTTACTATTTTTCTGATCACAGTTGAAATGTTTGTTTGTGTCATTTTCCATAAGATTATCTTTAAATTTTATAATCTTTTTAACTTCATTTATTAGGTATTTGTGACAAGAAACTATCACTAACATTCATAACTTTCTCATTAGTTTATTTTTTGTCTATCATCTGTTATCTTAAATTGTTTAACATTGAATTAGTCTTTATTCCTTTAATTCTCTGCTCATTTTTTTCTTATTTTTATCGTAAGATGTTTTCTCCAATCGTGTTGTTATTATTGAATAATAAATAATAAAAAATAAATATGTTATTACTATTAAAATTTTATGATTTATATTTTTGCTAGGAATGCTAAGAATTGCGATTGATTGTATTTGTTAAACAAATATTATTCTTGTTTTCAAGTTAAAATCATATGCAACAATAGCTTACCTTACTTAATATTTTCTTGGACTTAAATCAAAATAATAATATTGTGGATATTATTGAACTTATACTATTGATATTTAGTGTAAGTCGTAGTCGCAGTTTAGATTCGAGTACTTGGCAGAATATGAAAATATAATCAGAAAGGCATTAACAAACGTACTAATAGACGACCCAAATATTAACTAAAAATATATTAGACGATTTAATCGTTTTTTTATCATATCCAAACCTGAACACGGCGTGTCTTAAATTATAAACCAAATAAATAAAACAATCCCTTGTATGACAATGCATTCTACAATAATTTAAACGTCCTTCTTTGATCACACCACACGACCAAAGTCATCCAAACGTTTCCAAAAAGTCCGATTCTGAATGATTGTCACCTGATCATCGTTTAGCCACAGAAGTTACTGGTCGGTTGACAATATGCTCTCCTAGTGCTTCCCGATGTGTTCCGATTGGATTATTAATCGACAACCATCAATCTCCGTCGCCCTGGGGGCGATTTCAATTGCACACTGGACCCGTACGAAGCTTAGCGAACTCTGGCTTCTGCCAAATGAATTGATGAACGAAAACCGGAATGCTAGACGATGAACGTTGAGTGACGACGCTTTGGAGCAACGGGAACGGCCTTGTATTGGCGATTGGCCGCTGGGGTAATCTTGATGCAGATGCCCGGTGTACCGTCCGTGGCATCCGTGGCTCGTCACCATCACCATAGCCAGGGAACAACAATTTTTAAACCACTTGTTCTCTCCCCCTTCCGCATTGGACAGCCCATGCGTGTGTGTGTGTGTGGCTCACTCAGGACGTTCAGTGTCTTGTTTCTGACGGACGACACGGACGACAAAGTTTTCCTCCTACTCTGATTGCTTTTTGCTCTTTCTGTGACGCCCGATTTCCGATATCCGACGTCGGTTGTTGCTGTGTCCGATTGCTCCGTTCTGCACGTTCAGACACGGGTCCCCGGGTGGAACGTTCGTTTGTTTTTGCTCGCCGATTCCGCTTCCCGAGAATTGGAAACATTGGAATGTGTGTATCGCCTGGGCTTGGGAGTTGAGATTTCATTTGCTGTGTATTTTGTGTCCTTTGCTGACATTTCGCCAATCGTTGCCGTAGTCGGCGGACCGTAGACCTCAGGGACGAGCTGCGTGGGGATTATGCAAGCCCCAACGATTCACTCGGCAGTTGCGAAGCGAAAGGATCCGTCTAGTTGCGTCTCTCGCTTTGTCCTGCATTTGGTCAGCCAATTTCCCTTATGCCGCTTACATGCATTGGCATTGTTCCTTTAATCAATCCTCGTCAGTCGTCATCGTGGTCGTCGTCGTCGTTGTTGCTGCTACTGAGCTGAAGATGGATGTTTCTGTTTCTCAGATTTGTGATCTTTTCTTTTATTTCCATCCATCTCCATCGCATGTCCGGCTCGGCGTTGTTTGCGGTACGCGAGTCCTTTGCTAGGGCTAAGGATGCGGCACTCTTGAGCAAATTCCTCTTCGCCGGATGAAATGATGTGGCTCCCGGCTTTGATGGGTCACTTTTGATCCGTACCGGGCTGAGCCTGATCCACCCTTGCCCCTTCCTGCATGTCCCGTGCTGCATGCCCCCCTCCCCCCACAGGCCAATAATTTTATTTCTCCCGGGTGGTCATCTTTCAGCCCGGACGCCGCCCGGTGTGGTGATTGTAATTTAGAATCTTGTTCCACTGTGTTCCTCACCGACAGCGTATCATGTTCGGGGATTTGAGTGTGTGTGTGTGTGTGTGTGTGTGTGTGTGTGTGTGTGTGTGTGTGTGTGTGTGTGTGTAAGTATGCTTTGTTACGTCTCGTTTTGCGCTTCTTCTACGGTACGGTTTGGTTGAAAATTGAGATAGAGCTGCTGGACAGCGACATGGGAACACATTTTTTTTTACCGTCCCATTCCCCGAGCTCCGAATATTTGAACGATTTTCGATTGCTAAAGGGATGAAGATTTGAGTGTGGCGCTTTTCATGATGTTTCAGGCTTTAGTGTGCGACGTGAACCGTTTGAGTCGGGCGCAGTCGGGCATTACATGGCTGCAAAGTTAATCTTGAACCGGTTGCATGTTTTTACGCACATTTTACGATCACATTTTGAATTTTTAAGCTACTCATATCACAGTGGCAAACGGTTTGGAGTTGAAATTGATGAGGCGGTTTTGGCGTATTTGAACAATTCTGAATTTTAAAGCCGCTCATATCACAGTGGCAAACGGTTTGGAGTTGAAATTGATGAGCCGGTTTTGGCGTATTTGAACAAAATTCTTCAATATAACTCCTCATAAAGAGTGTAATCCGTTGCAGTGACTCACTTGTTATACGAAAAATTCTTTATGTGCAAGGCTTTTTTCCATATGATTTGCATGAAAAGTCAAATAATTGGTGCCACGACCGTAAATGTAAAGATCTGAAAAAAATAAAAAAGTCTGAAGAAATGAAAAAGATCGGTTCATGAAGGTGTGTTCTACAATCAAAACCGCTCTAGAAACTCTCATCCTCATATACTCACACAATAATACGGCACATTTTATCGAGGCAATAGTTTTATATTTAACGATTACTTAGCATCGAAGTTCTTATTTGCCTGAGCGATAATCAAAATCAAAGAAATTCTGCGAAAACTACCAAAATTCATCTTCACATCGGCACCAAAAAACGCACCAGGAACACAAATGATATTACTCGTTATGCGAGATTCTATTCGTTATGAGAGGTATTTGTTAAGCATTGAGATTTGCTCTTTATAACGTGTTCTCGTCATGAGGAATTCCACTGTATCTGTTATTGTGTGTAGGCAAAACGGTGCAAATAGGTTTGTTCTATAGAAACTTCAACCATTAATAACAAAAACCCCAAATCAAACCAACATCAAACGTTAGACATAGCTTCAAAGCATACATTTATGAAATAAAAAGTGGAGAAATGTATTTTTACTTTTACTTGCTTTTACTTTGCTTATCCTGCTATGGCCGTTTAAGACATTCGGAACTATTTTGAAAGAAATAAAGGATTGTCTGGACGCTATTTCGTGCTATTGTGACGTTGAACCACCGACAAACCGACGTGAAACTGGCTTTACAAAAGTGTCCCACACGAAAGTACTGTCATTTACCAGTGAGGGGATCACTTCTGTCAAAGTAAGCTCTTTTCACTGCTGCTTCGATGTAAACAACTTTTCTAAATACAAATTGCGAAGGAATTGTGAGGCAAGATTTTGTGAGAATTATTGGACAAAACACCCAGGAAAATCATTGTACAAGTTTCCAAATTAATGCAAAAGATGTGAGAAGTACATAAAACAATACGCATTGGAATTTGCGAAGAAAAACAAAAAGAGGATTTAGCAGTTTCTTCTCTGTGTCAGTGTAGTAAGCGAATCATTATAGAGATGGCGCTAGTGTTTAACGTATTTTCATTTGAAATAAGGAGACAACTTTTGTAGCTCATTTTGTTCGAAGTGTCACACTGCTTCTAGACGACCCAAAAAATCTTCCGCGACAATTTTTGGCGACACTTTCTATCGGTCAAACCGTCCTTGTTTTAGCACGAATGTATGGCTTACTTTGATCGTAATGTCGCGAAACGCGAGCGTTGCCTTTCTGTGAAAATTTCACAAACCCGCGACAATCACGGTTACCTCTGATTTTGTTCTAAAACTGAGATGTTGTTTTAGAACAAAGAGCTCGCAGAAAATTTGTCGCGGTACAAAAGTTGGTCGTTTAGAAGCAGTGTCAGAAAGGAAAACTCAGAAACAAAAAAAGGTACATAACCAATCATAAATGAAAGACGCTACATACAAAAGATAGTTAAAAATAGAATTACAAAGCAATTGAAAACATGTGCAATAAATTAAATAAAATGCTTGTGAATTCATGTTTCGGTTTTTAATCAGTGAAGCAAAGAAGCGTTATTTTTTGTAGCAAATATCATAAAATTATTTTTTGGTTTATACATGATCTTAAATTTACACAATTTACTTATTAAACGAAGCAAATTGATCGTGATATAATCTGTAAAGGTAACAATGTCATTGTTTTTGTTGGTTATGGTTTCTTAAAATCCGCAAACAAAAATCTCCCAACAAGAAGCTGAAAACAATCAAATCCAAAATGCAACAAAACAAACTGTGCGCATTGAAGTGCATCAAAACGCTAAAATGCTAACGCCTCCACAATCTTGTGGGGATTTGGTCCGTAAGCAAACTAAATCCCCGTTGCCTGTGGGTTTCCCAAAACATAATAATAATGCAACAGCAGTAATGCCCACGAGCACACATTGTTTTTCACATTCCATTAGAAGTTTGGGCTTCGGTGGGCCTCCTGTTGCATCGCTGCAGCTGGGGAATTTATTCTAACACCGAGTGCAGCGAGCGCAAACGAAAAGCTCATTGTGCACGGGCCGGTGGGAGCGTACAACCGCACTCAAGTGCAACGTCATTTGGGGGTGGGAAATACACTACACAAAGTGGTGTTCCTTATGGTGTGGATTCAAATTTTGTGCAACATAATGGCACAGTCAGCTTTGAACGACGGTGTGAAGATGAGGTGAGTGATGACGAAGCGGGGGGCTCCTTTTCACAACACAAAACACTTTCAATGCAACATGATGGCTTTTTGAGGTGCACTTTTGTTTGGTGGGAGAGGTATTTTTTTTGAGAAGTTATGTTTTTTATCCAAGCACAAAATGCTGCTGTATTTCACGATCTAACATTCGACAGGTTTTGGATGTCTTCTTTTTAACCATTTTTTGTTGTAGCTCATCTAAACGAATGTAGCATCTTCACCATCAGTGCAAGACACGGAAGACGTGGCACGTTTCATTCGCGTTCACGTGCAGTATGGGGAATAGTCGGCAGCCTGCATGATGATGGAAGCAACACGAGCCCGAGCTCGTTCAACCATGGGGGCTTGAAGTTGAGGTTTTCTGCCATCGTCATCATCGCACTCATCGTCTTCAGCGTCGATGGTGAGCCGAGCAGCGTCAGTAACAGATAAATCACGACCAAAAACGGCAAAACCGAACGAAAAGAGCAAGGTGTGTTTCGTTTTACACTTCGAACAATGTGTAATGTGTGCTGGTTGCCTTTTTTGCTCCGCTGTTTTGTTGCGTTTTTGTTTCGCATGTCACATTTTAACTGATCGCGCACTATCGTTTTTCGCTGCCTGCTTGTTCCCATTCCCCCGCCGAGTGAGCGCGTGTTTGTTATCTTTTCGCGTGGGTTTTTGTTTGTTGGTTTTTTTTATTACTTTTTGCTGTTATGTTTTATGTTTTGTTACCATCTTTCATCATGTTAGTCTGTTTGTTTTACTAGTGACTTTACGATTTTTTGTTGCTATTTTATTAAGCCTCATTTTGCACACCTTTCTGCTTTCTTTCATGAGCCGTGGTGTACCTTTTCTTTTTTTCTGTTCGTGTGGCATCGATGAGTTGTTGAGATTTTTTTTCTTTTTTTTGCGATAGGTTTCTCTTCTCTTAATATGTCTTCTTGCAGCCCTTGCCCGTGCCGTACGCAGGTGAACTGGCCGAGCAGAAGCGTGTATCATTTTGCACGTCATCTTTTCTTCCGACGTTTCACACCACGCCGCATTGTTGCATTCAAATGGATCGGACGAGCGTTTGTGTGTGTGTGTGTGTGTGTGTGTGGGTGGGTTTTGCGAGGGAAGTGATTAGTATCGTGATGAGTTGTGTACAGGATGTGGCCATATTTTATGTCATCTGTTGTAACTGATCGCTCCGTTGACTACGGTACACCGAAAGGTGATGATGGTGAACGGTATGTAAGTGACTTATAGCGTGTTGTGATTTGCTTTTTTTCCGTTTTGTAAGTATGCAGGTGGAACCAATCCGAAAGGGAACAAGTGTTAAAGAGGTGAACAATGTTGATTCATTCATGAATTTTCATATTTTTTCTTCCTTAAAGGACATATCGTTTTCATATTTTGTTAATTGCAATGATGCATGCTTTCAGTTAAACTCACGTTATGCAGATCATTTTACAACCGTCTCTTATACCTTCGCGGTCTTCTCGATCAGGTCATTCACGATAAGAGGATTGGACGCGGGCGTTGCTGTACTTCCAACCATTTGCAGCTCGTTGCAATCCAAGCTCTAAATGCTTGTTCGCGCAGCACGACACCGCCCAGGGAGTGTCTCGTTTGACCGGCCGGATAAGCTGGCCTGCCGATCCTGCCGAATATGCTCGCAATCGCTTTGATCTTTTCCATTCCATTGCAAAGGTGATACATAACACGTGTGTGGTTATGAGAGGGCGCGATTAATAAGATGTTTTCCTGGGAAAAGCAGACGTGCAGACGAGGGACAACGCAGACGGGGTCCGACTGCACGGTCCCACAGGTTGGTTCGGGTTGATAAAATCGGTCCAAGGCTCGGAGCGAAAGGAAATGCAGTTTTGAAGTGTCTTGTACGCACGGGCCACACCTTTTTGCGTGCGATTAGTCGAATGATTTGTGTCAGGAGATTCGATATACGCACACACACGGAAAGGAAGCGAAAAGGAACAGGCGCGGCGAAATGTGAAATATGAAACGGTCTTCCAGTGTATGTTATTATAGCAATTTTAATAGTGGTTATTAATGTTTGCTTATTGATATTACGCTGTAGCAGTGGTTATCTTACGGAAAGAGTGTTTTAAAACGAGTTTTTAAGTTTAATGTTGCGACTTTTTTGTCCTTCAAAATTGAAATAAAGGACACTTAGGATGTGAATTAGACACTTAGGAGCCGGTCTCGTAGTACAGTCGTCAACTCGTACGACTTAACAACATGCCCGTCATGGGTTCAATCCCCAAATAGACCGCGCCACCATACGTAGGACTGAATATCCTGCTATGGGGGGGAATCAATCAGTCACTGAAAGCCAAGCCCACAAGTTAGTACAGGCAGGCCTTGACCGACATCGGTTGTTGAGCCAAAGAAGAAGAAGAAGAAGGATGTGAATATCATGCATCATTCATGTGATATTATCTAGCATTTTTTTAGAAGTACTGGCTATAAGTTTAATTAAATTCACTCATTTTATACGATACACGGATTTCCGAGTCAATTTCCAATGTTTACAAAAAATGTCATTGCTTGCTAGATGATGTTTTTCAACAGCTGTTAAACGTTGTATTTGCATCATGAACACGTCTCAAGCTGGATTGAGTTTGACAGTTCTTTGTAGTGTGTTGAAAATTATGTATAAGAACTGAATTTTTATTATGATGCGAATACAACATTGGACAGCTGTTGAAACACATCTTGAGGGCGATAAATAATGATGTGCACTTTCGAAAGTGATCAGGAAACCCTGTAAAAGCCGTCCACTAAAATACAAACTGTTGCTGGATATTTGTCTTCAACATTACCGATCATTGTGTTTCGAAATTGTTCTTGTGAAATGAAATTGTACAATATTATATCAATATGAAGTATTAGGATACTAGTTTCTAAATTAAAAAAAACATCATAAACATATTAAAATTTCTGTAATTCTTCGATAAATGGCGAAAATGTTAGATGTTTGTATATAGCTTGATCTATCTATTGACCATTGATTAATTGATTTATCTGTAACTAAAGGTATTTAAAATTCAACAAAGAACATAGCTCGATTCAAACAAATTGTACTGCGGGCATCTAAAACAAATGAAAACACACTGCAACATTCAGCTTATAGTTCTTTATCAATCATTAACCTAGTCCGATTGCACAATTGTTTGATTGTTGAAAGCAGAGCTTTGCTGCCAGTACACTTTTAGCTGAGAGTATTGAAATGTAGTACATTTGTTTGAGTTTGAGTAGTTTTTATTGCAATGAAAAAAGCAGCCCCAAATTGCAGCAGCACAATGCTTTTTAAAACTAAAAGAAAACCTTACTCTAAACACGCAAGGGGCAAGCTTTTTTCGATTTTCCCAGTAGTGAGCCATTCCATTCAAGCTTTGCGGTTGCGCTATTACTCTATGCACTTTTCCTCGAATCGAGCTACGTTTGCATGTTTCATCACTGAGCAGAGTGGATATATTTGTTGAATTCTGCGTTTTTTGTTCCTCCCCGTAGCAGTATGTGACCACTGTCTTTTGCCAATTCCATTTCTAAACAAATACCCCACGTCAATCGCCTTTTTTAACCGAACCGAACTGAACAATGGGAACAATTTTTGTGCGCCCAAAAAACTACAACGATTTCCGATTTTTTGGCGAATTGAGCCAAAAGTTGAAGGGGCGAGGGTCGATGTTGGTGGCAATGTTTTTTGTGGGCATCGATGGACGGTGGTCACGATTCGTTGCGGTGTGTGATATCCGTTCCAATATTGACATTCCTGGGCAATGGTGGTGGTGGTAGTGGTTCAACCTCCGTTTGTCTAATATGTCGGGGCTTAGAGTGAGGAGGAAACTGGAGCAGAAAACCCCGTGCTGGGACCAAAATTCCAATTCATCCCCGAAGACAATGGGGTGTATCGCTGTCTGAAATAACCACAAAATATACACACGCATTTAACGGTCGCACTCCTGTGCGTGTGCGTGTGTGTGGCCTTAAAACTCACCGTGACCAAAACTTGAGCCCAATATTTGTTCGGGCCGATTGTGACAAAAATCTCGAATTTCGATTCGTTTCGGCCACAAAAGCGTATCTTACCAGCGCTCTGTTATGGGGGAGGGAATCCGAAAACCATTCGATACGGATTTTATGCATAACCGAGCTGGGCTATTTCATGCTCAAAACCGCACACAACTGGCCGCGTAGTTTGTTTGCCTTGCTCGGCCCGATGCGCAGAGTGGATCGTGCCGAAGGATTAACTTGTAATATTTTGATTTAATTTGTGATTATTTATTACTTGTTACAGTTTTATTACACTAACCCCCGCCGGTCCTCACGGGCTGGCTTGGCTTGGCCGTCGAGTGAAACCGATCTCACCCTAATAGCTGTGGCACGAGCTGCGAGTGTGCAATAGTAGCAGCAGCAGGGTTGAACAGTGGCTTACAGAGTTCGTCCGAGGGTTACCGATGTTGACATTTTTGTTGTTGTTTTGCTTCTACAGACCATTTCTACGAGGGTTCGAAGAAGCAAGTGGAAGCAAGGGGAAGGTAACTGACAGCAAGAAGCATTATGGTGATAATTTATCCTGTTACTGAGAAAGGTACCGATGTACCAGTCACCAGCCCGGGGTCTTTGACTGTGGCAATGTGTTTGGTTTGGGTTTGGGCTGGGAGGCAAAGCGAAAAGGGGACAGGGGAAATTAAATTGTTTCGCTACCATCGTTTACTATGGAATTGCACTGGTATTCTTTCCTACCTTGAAAGAATGTTGATTTTCTCTCGTGCAAAGTTAGATCGATTGTAGCTGAACTTTGGTGGGCCATTTTTTGTGGGTTTGTCTGTTGTTTGTTGCTTAGTTGAAGGAGCATAAGTTAAGGTAGCAAGGCGTTAGTAAGAAGCATACTTTTTTGTCATTTCATTTCTAAGAAACAACACGAGTACTTAACTGAGTTCTTGTGCGATTGTAACATATTGTGGTGAATAATGTATTTAATGAAATAATAGCTAAAATTAATGCTTGCTTTTAAATGTCTAACGATTCAATAGACAAATTTGCACTGTTGAAAAAATTAGGTGCAAATTTACGTGACAACTTATTACAACAGAAATCTAAAGGAAATCGATTAGTTAAAAATATACCAAAAAATGCTTTCAAAAACAACAACCACCATGAGCAAGAAACAAACAAAATAGATGAAATATTAGCAAACAAAGATGAAATGAAAACAATGTACTGAATCTAACAGCGTGATATTTAAAACAAAATTTAAAAAAAAAACTATAAATAGTCATTAGCAATAATTTTTAGATAAAACTTAAGCGCAAAGAGGTAAATGTTCGTCAAAAGATCCAAAGCCTCTTTAAACCACAAAAAGGAAAAAAAAAATCAATAGAAACAGAAGAAACCATTGAATGAAAGAAACGAGCAAAGTACAACTGTTTGGTTGAGTTTTATTTTTGATACTATCAATTTATTTTAAGGGTTTTTTTGTGGAATTTGGTTGGCTTGATAAGGTTCTTTTATAACTTTTTTAATCGAATGGGCCATTCTGTTGTTTTAATCTATCTTTAATTATAAGACACAGAGGACTGAAACCCAGCCCAGCATCATGGCTTGGTACTGCACATTCATAAGAATTTTAAGAAGAATATTTTAAAGCTAAAGCTGTAAGATAACTTCTGTTTTCACGTATAAAATGGTGAATTTTTTTACAATTTTTAAGAAGGAGACACTGTATTTGTTTTAACACACTTAAGTACGTGAGGGAATGATTAAGTAAAAAATAAGCAAAAATGTAAACTATAGGTTAACAAGAAAGTGTATGAGTAAGGGGGTAAACCTTTAACCTTTATTTTTTTGATTTCTGAATGATGCTTGCGATTGAAAGCATATTGCTTCTCTCTTTATTCCTGGTTTGCATGCTGAAGACGTAGAGCCTTAATTTTTATCGTCGTATGAAGATTTATCTAGAAAACTGTTCATCAAATGGTACAACACAGAATGAGTAAAGTAAAAATAGCACGCATCTTTATCAAGCGCATCTTTATCAAGCTCTCTCTCTCTCTGACCACATCTATTCCACATACTGTCAACAGCATGCATCTTCTCCTTTTGCAACAGCATGCTTCCAGCTCACCCCTGCAGTGACTTTGGACCAACACATCCTTTCCTGCTATCAACGGTCACAAGGGGTGCGTGTGTACCATGTGTACAGCGGGGTGGCCCTTGATTGCTGCCAATTGTCATTTTTACCATTTTCAAACATACGATCAGTATCAACCGTAGTAAATTACTTAATTTGATGGGCACACAGAGCACACACACACCCGGCACCCTGGCACTGCACTGGCGTTTCAATGTCGAATGTGATTTTACCTAAATGGGTCATGTAGGGGTGGGGTGGAGGGGAAAGTCGCCCGGGAAGAAAAACGACCGTCGGTTGCACGGTAATCAGGAAAGAGGGTAACATGATGGAATAACTAGAAGGACGGCTCAATGGCATTGAATCGATTCTGGAGCAGGGTTTACTGATCACGCTACAACACGTAGACGAATTTAGTGCGTGCTCTTGCGTATGTGTTTCCATGTGTGTGTGTGACACGGTTGGTAGCATTTCTGGTCCCATTAAAGGACACCATCCATCCACCCCCGTCACTGATGCGTTTATCTGTCGGTGCCAACGGTCAGCTTCGTTCGGCGCGAGAATCGTCACGAAGAAAATGTGTCACAAAAATATCTATCACACACAAACCAAGGGAAAGGGATGAACCATGAGCTGAAAGCATAAGAAATGTAACGTATATGGTGTACCAGACAGTACTGAAACTATTAGTGTGTGTTTTTTTCTCTTCCCTGTACCAAAGCATAGCAAATGCTGCTGGCGCTTGCAAATGTTTTTGCGAAGCGTAATGAAATGGTTACGGCGCACTGAATGGAATTGATGCGCATCGCAATGAGGGGAAAGTGGCTGCATTAAAACATGCATCCATCCCTCCGCTTTTCGGGTGGTTCAATCGTTTACAGTGACAATATTGTCACCCGATTTCGCGTACAGCATGTGTGTGTGCGTTTTGGTTGGTGCTATTTTGGTGGCAGCGTTCTGGGGTGAGTTGTAGATGCGATGTGTTTTTTTTTTCCTGGTGTACTGTTACCATATCGTTCGGTAGCAAACAACGTGCCATAAATAATTTCCCACGCAAGCAAATTGGTGCTAGAAATGATTGCAAAATACCAAATGTACGTTTCCGTAATTGATTGTTGTACCTTGTGTAGCGGTTGGTGGGAGAGGTGTTGTAGCGATGCTTTTGCTATAATGTTTTACAAGTGTCTAATAAATCAATGCAAAATGTGAATGTTGTGTTGGCGATGCAGCAGATATTTTTTGGGACAGATGTTGAATGACTGCATTAAATGAGTTGTTATTTGCTCTGGTTTGTACAGTGCACGCAGGGGATTTGTTTTTCTAAAATCCATTCATTTCATTGACAGTAATTAATAGAAGAATTCCAAATATAAACTATATGTAAATAAAAGACTGGTTGTAAATGATAATGAGATCTAGGTATTTTACAAGGTTATGAGGAATCTCAAATACTCAAGGACTTACAAAGGATCTAGACAACACAATATCAAAATATCAAATGGAAGTATCGGGAAATTGACGTTTGACTATTAAAAATCTTTGAGAAAATAGTGGTTGATTCCTGTCATCGTACCAATCATTATGAGCCAGTTTCTCGAATGGTTACTGTAAAAAGTTCTTATTGTAGTCAAAGATTCAGCCACTATCTATATTTCGGGTCTAGTTTTGCCTCATTTCTGGTTAATATTTCGGCAACGAAACTATTTATACCAGTCCAGATCCCTTTGATGCTACTTTGACGACTTTGTTACAAATGGTGGTTGCTGTCCATGATTAAGTTCCTGATGTTATAAACCTTTCTTCTGAATGATCTGTTCCATCTGATCAAAATCTTTGATTCGATCAAATACTGTGGCGAAGTGATCATGAGCAACGTAGTTGTGAATAGTTTAAAAAATGTTATTCAAGATATTTTCCACTAGGAAGGAAAATAGACTTAGGAATCCTCCTCGGGCGGAGATATCAAAAGATTCAATCCACCCATAGTCTATGATTGAACAAAACACAAGGCAGCAAATAGTAGGACTGTATGTAATGCTTGAACCTTTTTCCCAGAGCATGTTTGAGCCAAGAAAGCTAATCGGGCGAGGTATTTTGGTTTTTTTAAGATTCCTTGGAATTAAGAACATATTGCTGAATATGTTCTGTGAACGGTTTTATTCTTATGTTTAAAATGTTGGCGTCGGTTCAAAAATTGATTTAACTTAAATTAATATTACAATATTCGAAAAATGAAAAGATTTCTGTCGGAATGTTGGGATTTTCCCGGTCAAAGATTGTCATATAGGATACTACTGTATTGTAGGTTTTCGTTTTTCTTGTCATACTGGTAAGTTTGCTTCAGAGAAAGCACAAAGTTTTTAGAACACGAATATCAGCTAAAGGATACCACTACGATTACTAGCGCAATCCGATGCATACTATCAATCGGAAATATCTTCACCATAAAGTTTCTCCAGTTTAATAAAAGAAGCAAGCCATACCATTCCAATCGTAACCATGGTAACGTTTGATATTCTCAAAACGTCAGAAGATGTCTAGATCGCTTCCGCTCACCGAATCCGTTGGCACTCGCCCACTCATTATTAGACCCTCGGTTTACCTGGACTGCCTGGTCAGCATCCTTTCGGCCACGAATAGCTAACTTCCACGGAACTTCCGGGGCATTTTCCGATGAGTTTTCATACATTCTCCCCTCCCCCTCCTCCTGTCCCAGGCCGCTGGAAAAACGCTCCTAGCGCAACGGAGACGTCATCGCGCCGGGCTAAAACTTTCCACCATTTCCTGCAAACGAACTGCGAACGAACATTCCCGGTGGATTTTCCACCATCTGATCGGGAGCTTATGGCGTAATCGCTTCTTGCCGGTGGTGCCGAGTGTCGAGCCGGGGGAGTACGGGGATGATCAGGAAAATGATATCTAAAACGGTATGAATATTTGACGTGCGGAAGTTCCTCCGTACCATACGGCACTTATCGTACGTGTGCATAAATCATTAGCTGCGCTACATCATCTAGCACGGAATCCCGGTTCCAGGTGGAGTGTGTGTGTGTGTGTTGAAACAGCGGTGCATAACGTGTCCGAAAGGGTCTCTGTCTCTGCTGTGCCCAGTGTACAATGGACACCGATAATTAACGGAAATGTATTATTCAAAATGAATTTTCTATAATCGTACGGGTAGGATCGATCCATTCGCTAAAGATGCGAGCGATGGGTAAGACTACCGGGGTGTAAGTAAGAGCAAAGTAACACCACATACAAAAACAAACAGCTGTCATTCATGGAAATATGTTCGACATTTACTGTTCAGCAGTGTGTACTATCGCGTTTATAAACCAACGTTGAAATGTGTTCTCAAAAGCGCTTTCTTAACGTCTTTGCGATTTTCATACACATTCAATTTCGGCAAAGCAATACCGATGCCGGCACCGGAAGGCAGCGCAAGATCCGGTCACTTGTCGTCGGCAACGCGGCCACCACCAATGTCATTCATCAAACCGGGGACCATAAACCGCTTCAGCAGTGTCAGGCCGCACGCCGTCTGTGTGCGTCGTTTCAATTAACTTTAATTTCTTACCAACAAAACGGAACTGCTGCTGCTGCTACTCGCTACTGCCGCTTCCAAGCGTTCCGCAGTGGGATGAAGTGGTTTTCTTCGGACACCGAAACCGTACATTGTCCCTCTAATTGTCACTTAAAGCCACGTGCCACGTGATCACTGGCAATGCGTTTCCACGCTTCCGTGCATTAGTTCGCTGGATGAATTTTTGCGTAGCATTTGTTGTTCTTTCTCATCTTATGCCATTCTCTCCCTCGTGTGCTTGGTGCTTTGCTTTGCATCCGGTGTGGCGGCGGGCAGCCAGGGGCCGGCGCACGGGTATCTCCGGTTCGAATTTGTCTCCGTAGCCACCGAAGGGAGCGTACCCTCTGTTCCAGGGAAACAGTTCGTAAAATGTGCAATACCGTTTTGAATACCGACGATGATAGCGGTTCGTCTTTTGCTTCCCATTGCTGGCGCAGCACCGGATATCCGGATGAGTTTCGGCGCAGCACTTTTCTTCTTACCATTCATGGCTGATGGCTGATGGTGTACGGTGGGAATGGTGCATCACTTTGGGTGTGAATAAGAGCGGCAAAAGAAGGGGAGGTCTTTCTTTTTTTTTTTGGCAAACGTACTCCAGCTTCCGATACTGTTCGGAATACATTTATTCGATTGCTTTGGTGCATAGGGGAGGTGGAAGTAGTATTTTGCATTGTAATTTCATCGATAAAGGTTCGCGATTTCGGGTACTGTTGGTATGGGTATTGCAAGGATATCTCAAAGTAGAAAATGATGTAGAGAGGCTTTCAGAGTCTTAGTTAACCAACCATTATTCAAAAGATAATTGTTTCTCAAAGGGCAATATCTACCGTGCTCAAAGTCTACATAATACAGAGGTCAAGTCATCCAGTACATTTGATCAAAAGTGTGGGAAAGTTTTGACAGTTATATGAAATAGCTTCAATAGTTTCATCGCAGTATTCGAGGTTTTAGTTGTAGTTCGTGCAAAATTGCGCACAATTTCAAATGCTCCAAGAACTGCCAAATTTTAAAGACTCAGGATTATCCGAACTCGTGCTAATCGAATGCCTAGAAATTGGAGTAGACAGCTCTAAAAGTGGTTTAAAAATAAATCAATATTTGAATTAAATTGGCACAGATTTTGAAAGGACCGTTAACTTGGCCCTAGTTAAATGATAAATTAAAACAAACAAAAAAAAAACGCACCTTAAAAATAGGAACCCTTGATAATCAATAGAATCGTATGACCGTTCTAAGGAGGTTGTAGGATTCTCACGCTCATCTCGTTAAAATAACATCGCCCGTGAGTCGAAATTTAATCATCACCCCGCTAACCTAACGTCGGTACACTGTATTTAAATCTAATTCTTATCCATTTCACCTTCGCCCGGGTCGTATTTCATGTAACTGCTCCTGCCTTCTAGCGCTCTGTTTCCATCAAGCGGCGCGACCAGCAAATGACAGATCCACCAACAAATTTCATTGTAATTGACAGGTTGACTTTGAGCCGGTGAAGGTCGGCCGAAAGGGATGTCGCCTGGCGCTTCGGTGGCCGCAAACCAGGCGCAAGGGTGATGCGGTAGCCAAACCAGACGGGGACAAATCTTACACAAAACGCTGCTGGGCCGCCGGCCCAGTAAGGTTGATACGGGGCCACGCTCGCTACCCGTATTACATGATTGATTAGGGTAAACTAACCGTGTCCAGCGCCAGCGCTTACTACGGTGAGAGCCTTGGGAAACCGATCCCCGTTTGGACTGTGCTTGCCCCGGGACGCGGTTGAGCAGGCGAGCCAAATTACATGCATCATCGAACGGGGTGGTGGTGGGTTAGCTTGGGACGGTGACAGTGGGCCGTAATTTGAGGAGAAATGTAAGGTTGTAAGGGCGATTTGGAAGCGATGCTTTGGCGGAGGTTGATTCCTTTTTTCTTTCGCTGCCAGTCGGAAGCGATCGTTACGTTACGGGCGCTGGAGGTTGGAAAAATAAGACGTACGAGCGCGTACGTGTTAGGTAGCACCAAACAAATAGATTAAAGATTGATCTGAACTCAGCTAGTCTCAGTTAGTGGTACAAGTTTGTTCCTTGTGAATGAAATGAAGCCAAATCTATCTTTCGAACAAAAATAAGGCAACTAGGTTATTTGAAGTCGTTAAGGTGTTCAGAATAATTTCAATAGTTTCTAATCAATTCGTGTTAGTGAAGATTAATTTTATTTTTTTTACAAATCAGAAAAATTAAACGGATTTTCATCAGATTGAGGATTTTTCCTGTTGGGTTCCTTGAAATAGTAAAGCCTAATTTGAAGACGAAATGCATGCATATTTGTTTTACTTCGTTATTTTCCTATTATTCACCTATTCCTGCTCGATGTAATATTTCGTGATCAGTTTTTTTTCTACTTTAATATAAACTCTTTTCCAAAGTGCAAGTTCAACTCGTTCCAGCCTCACCCGGAATTGCCAGCAAATAGAGCGAGATGAGTGGAATGCGTACATCATCAGCATTGTTGCTACCATCTTTCACAGCAGGACATTTTTCTCCTAGCAACGAGAGCCGAATGTCGTTATTTTGCAACACATTTTCTTTCTCCTGCAGCTCGTCTAGGATGCCATGCCGACAGGCATTTCTGCTTGACGGACCATTAACGCATTGCGGGTCGCACGGATACCCTTTATTCTGGCTAACTATTTGTTATCCACTCGACCCCGTCGTCACATGGTAGCGGTAGCGCTCTATTTACGTAGTACTCAAACCCTGGGTCTTGGTTGAGTTCTAGGGTAGCAGTGATTGCTAAGGAAACAAAAGAAGAAGAAAAAAACGCACACACACACACAACCAAGGATCTTCCTTCCGTTTCTGTCGTTGCTCACTAGGACAGTTGGCAAAGCGGTAAACAAACGCAACCACCCGTAGGATGCTGCGTACGATCGACGCTAACCCGAGAGCGATTCTACCGGTGAAATCTTGTTCCGTTAATTATCTGCGTCCTCGTTGCCCGGTGCCCGGATGCTAATTTACCTGGCGTTTTTCGACCTAGAAAGAGCCTTTTATCTTAGGTTTGTGCAGCCGTTTTGTGTAGTTAGCTTGGTGAGTAGAGGATCGTAAGCTGTGTGCGTGTTACTATTGTGTAAAGTAGCTGCATTAAGGACCAGGCGGAGGAAATGGGAAAATGGTGCATAAGATGGTCGTAGTGAAGTAGTGCAAGTAGGTTGAAAGGGATAGTTCGTGTGCAAAAATGTTATAAATCTCCAAACAGACTTACATGATCATAAAGAACTATCTTTTACAGTTTTTTAGCATAAGTAAAGTATGCACCTTTTGCGCTTATTATTGATGATATGAGCACAGACTCTTTTACCTCGTTTTTATAAAAAAGACTGTGTTAAATATCAACACTTCTCATAATAGATTGGTTAAAAGCAACAGCTATCACTCAAAATGTGTTGCAGCAAATAAAAAAATAACAGCAACGCCCGCACCAGTCACATGAAAAAACGGATCCATTTTTCAGCAAACAATAATGAGATTACATTCCGAATCCGCCCCCCCTATTGAGTTAATCCCTATCGAAGCCACAAAACAGCACATTTACGGCTTACAGTGGCGTAAATCGAGCTTAAACAGGGCTGCCGATTAATCTGCAAAACAACTAATGTGTTGGTGTGATATGCCGCAAAAACCGACAAGCGTTGACAACTTCTGAGCCCCCGGATTGGTCTGAATCGGGTAACTGAAATAACGAACCCCCTGCTCCGAACTCCACCCCAACCGGCCGGGGGCGGGGATGCGCCGCTAATCCTTCGGTGACAATGGATAACCTTTGCACGGATTTAATCTGCTTACACGCGCATTGTGAGGTGGTGTAGCAGTACAAGCGGGGGGAGGAGAGATTTATATTTGTGTATGTTTACGACGGATTTTCAGTCAGTTGATAGCTGTTGATGGACTGCACAAGGGTTGCGATTTTTTGCTTGGTTGTGCGGGTAATGTAAAACGATATAAAAATGGTACATAGTAACGACAAGGAAAAAGGTGGTGAATGTTAATGTTAAGTAAGTGATCGAAGTAATACGCAAATAATAACCTGAACTGTTTTTTCCGTAAAGCTTTGAAGAGCCATAAGCGAAATGGCACTTGTTGTGTCAGCTTACTGTTGTAATTTCATTAGACGGCTCTTGCCCCAAACTACGTAGTAGGCACAAGGCCCTCCGTCAACACTTGTCACTCGGGTTCGAAAAGCCCTTCCTTTGCAGTGCACCCATTTTCAAAGCCTGCTTAGACAGTTGAATGCGCGTGGAATGACAACGGTCGAACGTGCTAAATTGAGTTGTTTGACAAATGGAGTGAAGCTTCCTCTAATACGGTTTATAATTGTAGTGTGGAATGTTTGTCCCTGGGACCAGGAAACCTTCCAAACAAAACACCCAATTTGTCATCCAATCAGCGATAAATATCTGAATGTCAGCACCGATTCGAACAGCCACAAAACACACGAGCCGCCGGCAAGCCCGGCCAGAAAGAAGCCGGTCGAGGGCGGCCATTATTATTATTATTATCATCATCGGTACAAGGGGATTTAACACTTTGCCATTTTCGCTTTGCTGCGTGTTTGTGTTTTCTTCAATGCGATAGCATTGCATTGAACAGGGACAGCGTTAAATCCTTTCGCGCAAGGGAACGTTACCCCAGACAGGAAGCCCCAACAGTGTCGGAGTTTGTGTGACGTGTGGGACTGTTGCAGGAGCTGTCTGTTCATTTTTGGTGGATGCCATTTCGTGTGCATTTATTCGGTTTTTTTGGGGGATGTAAGCTTAATTTAAATCTCGAGTAAGGTAGGAGAGCAATGATACAATGATTGCACTTGTGTGGCATCTGCTTGTGATATCAAATGATTGCAGTTGTCACACTGGAAATGGGAGTTGTTACAGTAATGGCAAAAACAAACCAACTGTTTAAAAGCTATGTATTCAACAAAATATCTGTTTGTTTTGTAATCGTTTTGTGAATAAAGTGCCCTTTTTATCACTCAATTTAGTTTGAAACAAGAGTCAATTGACGCTTTACAATGGCCCTCCCCACCCTAAAAACATCTCATCGTGCACTTCCATCACACGCTTAACCATTTGCCACCAGCTCGGCCTCTAGTGGATGATTAAAATGACGCCAAAGCTTTCCATGCTAATGCTCCAAAAAATGCTCCCCGTCCTAAAAAGACGGTGCTTGTTGTGGCTTTCTTGCTTTCTTTGTTTTTTGGCAAACAGAGGCACGACAGCAATGCAAGAATCATAATGATCCGACGTGAAAATGAGGCAAAACAGCAACAATAACAAACACTCAACGAAGACGGCACTTGATGAGGTGGTGCAACTGTTGCAGTGAAAAAACAAAAAAAAAAAAAACAACCCAGCAGCGCCAAAAAAGCCGGCCAAGGCACTTACGGCTGGGGTGGGGTTTGAAGCTGCAGTAGTTAATTTGAGAGTGGTTCACTTTTATACTTCTGGAGTCTGATTTGTTCTTGTTTTCTTTTTGGAGGATACATTTGCTCGCTAGTGCACGGTTTGTGAAGCGGATGTTAATGGGAAGTAAAGTATGTCACCTTTTTTGTCACCATCCCAAGAGCACTTTGCTTAATGTGGAGTGCGAATTGGTATTAACGATGATGGGTATTTAAGGTTGTTTAAGGATCTCTCTACAAAAAAAAGCCATCAAACTTCAAAGTAGTAAGCTCTAAATGTCGCTGAATTATACCTAATTGATAGGTAATGTTTATAAGTCATGGTTTATACACAAATAACACGTGGTATTTCGGACTTTTGGTAGCTTTTTGGAATTTTTGTTAATATTGCCAGACAGTTCTTCTTTTCCTTAAAAAGGTTTGTTCTTCTTAAGTAGCCCTTTTATACTCTAAAACCTGTTCTACGTAGCACGTTAAGCGTCTAAGTATTATCATTCGTTGCTAGTAGATCGCCAAAACACACGTCATGCACTATATGACCCATTTCTAGTTGTATGTTTTTTAATCTAAATTGTCTACCAAAGTATTTTGACTTATTGGAACTTTACTGGTATTGTTATTCTATTATGACTCTTTTTAGGCCAATTGGCCCTGATGAGCTAATAGAATTTCCATGGTCCCGAAATTTTGGGATTTAGAGAGAAACCCTGTAAGCATTAAGCGCTAGTGTTTTTTTCTATCCTGGATACTTTACTCCAAATATATTTAGTATTGACTTTTAGTTATCTCTAATTTAGTTTATTAAATGTTTCTTTTTCTGTCACCTGACCTACATTCATTAAAATCTTGAATAATTGTAAAAAAAGAAGAACAAGAAGATGAATCTTAAAATATGTATGAAAAGAAACAAAATATTGTTATTAAAATTGTTTCAAAATCACAGTTGTCTGGAGGAATTTCTGTAACGGAACCTTAATAACTATATCATACATCTATATTCAAATAATTCTCATATTTCTAAAATATCTCTTTATTCGCTGTTCATACCAATATAACACGCTCAACCTGTTAGGAAAACTCTCAAACAGTTTCCCAGGATCTATGAAAGCTAAAAAATAAAACCTATAATCTTATCCGTGTCCAGGATGCTCTTCCGTCAAGCGTTTCGAGATGCCAATTAACGTGTTCTCTGTAATTGATCTCTCACACTCCGGAAGCGATCTACTTTGACTCGTACTCGGTACTCGAGGGAGTAAGGAATCGCAACAAAAAAAAAAAAACCTTAAAAACATTGCACCGCTTAATCCGCTTCTTTGTCCGCTGGTGCAGCCCAGCTACGGCACTGACCAGATGGTGGGTCCGGTGGAAGTTTGTTTACTGTCAGCTGGAAATGCGATGATGTCCGGTGTGCTCTAGATGCCGAACAAATATGTCACACAAACGGGTGCGCCGGAATTGAAACGCTGGTAAAGACAGGGATCGAGGATAAAAAGCGCTCAAGCACACACACACACACAAACAGACACACTTTATGGAAGACGGACTCGGCAAGACTGAAGCGCAGCAATTGAGGATTACCACCGGTCGATTCGAAGGATTTTCGGAGTCGTTGTTCGAGATAATTACAAATTATGCGGCGTCTGCTGGTGTACACGGCAAAAGAAGCTACAGCGGCCCTGTATAACCCTCTAGTGCAAGTGAACCGATCAACGCTGGCACAATGGCAGACAGACAGACAGATAAGGGATACAGGTAGCATACACACACACATACATGCGAAGGAATTTCGGCCAAAAACATTTAATGTCATTTTTACGGATGATCGCAAAAACGGTGCACTGCACTGCCCAAAACTGCATTCTGCACCGGCGATGCATGTAAGCGATGTCACCCGGGCTTGCCCACTCCCCCGCCCCAATCGTCCCGGGATGAATGCGTTGCGGGGAAGAATGGGACAGTTTGATTGGTTGGATGGCTTGTCGGTGCTTTCGGTACGGTTTTACGTACGGACACGCCACCGTACACAGGACAATGGCATTTGGGTGCAGGTTTTGCACTGGTGCGTGGCGCAGGACCACGGGCGGTGACAAAGTGGACCGAGTCGAACCGAGAGAAACCGATCATGTTAAGTGCTTCCTTTTGTGGCTATGCTTCCCCCGTTTGGTTCGCCGCTGGAGTGGGCTTACCATCAGGCTGTTAGAATGCCTTTTATCGCAGATGAAGAAAGTGTCCCAATAATGTTCCCGGTAGGACAGTAGGATTAGGAAGCATGTTTGGAATGTTTGGGTAGGGTATTGATGAGAAGATTTGCTGTCGTCGGGAACGTCGGCAAATCCGTTTATCCGCTAACAGTGTGCATGCTTTTTGTTGTGATAATTGTATTAGTAGAGATGACAATCGGATCTATGCTGCAATGGGAAGCAAGAGGAGTGAACATAGCAATGAAGGTATATCACTCAAACAGTTTAAATTGTCCGTTTTCGGCGATTTGATTCATTAGAAAATAGGGCCAAATGTGTAGATAAACACGTGTAATGATCTTCTTCTTTGGCTCAACAACCGATGTCGGTCAAGGCCAGCCTGTACCCACTTGTGGGCTTTGGCTTTCAGTGACTAATTGATTCCCCCCCATAGCAGGATAGTCAGTCCTACGTATGGCGGCGCGGTCTATTTGGGGATTGAACCCATGACGGGCATGTTGTTAAGTCGTACGAGTTGACGACTGTACTACGAGACCGGCTAATGACGTGTAATGATAGGCAAGTAGTAATACATTGACGATAGAATGCAATGTGTCAGTAAAAATTATAAACAAAAGATGGCGATAGAACGATGATAGTCTTGTAACTCAATCAACTAACTTGTTTGTGTAATTTAAAGATAATTCGGTAAACTTTTTCATATCAAAAGCAAACGCAAATATTATAATCCTTCCCAACTGCCTGACTCAGATTCATTGGATGGGTTTTATAGATGTGAAACTTTTCATGAGAATTCATGATAATCTCGTTCAGTCATCTCAAAGTTTTTTGAATCAGTTGAAATTGTTTGAAAAATGTTGCAATAATGCTCAAAACGATAAGAATACTCTCTTATACATCAGGTTATTCTATTCGGGATCTCGAGATGACACGCTTGCAAGAACAATTGCTGTGAGAAACAATTGTAACATATATGAGAAAGTTAATGGGAAGTCAAAAGTAAATCTTTAACCTAGAACAGATAGGACATAATAGGACATTTAGCCTCAATAGAAGATCCTAAGGCATAGAATTTAGAAGTGAATGGCAATCATGGACTAGTTGCGTAGAGTCCAGGAACACCATTATCGAACCGCGGTATAACCTCGCAAGAAACAGGGAAAAGGAAGTCCTTAAATATTGAGAGGTATTTGTTTTATATTGGGAGACATACAATGGTCATGTGGAAACAACAAAAACCATGTAAATACTTATGTAGACACAATTTTCGTAAAACTCATTATTGGATATTAATTACTCGTTTCGAAATTAAACACCATATAAGATTGCTACAAAAACAAAGCACGATCATAATATTTGTTAGACGATCATATTACCCGTTTAGACTTTGACAAATGCCCTTCATCCACTCAAAAACCGATCAATCACACACACGTCAGTGTCACGACCCAACGCAAATAGCGGTTACTAGACAACGAGAAAAAAAAACCACTCACACAGCCACACTGCCTAATTACTTTCCTCATAACATAATCAACTCGCGCTGCCAAACAAACTGGACCTACGCGCCAACGCGACCACACACGAACCACACTCGCGGCGTTTCAGCAATAAGGAAACTCCATCCTAGCGCGCCACTGATTAGCCGTTCACGAAATGGTGATTTGGTTCAGCCTGGGACGCGTGGGTGAGATAATTATGAGCAAATTTTCTGGAATTTATGACAGTCTTTGGGTTGTGCGTTTTCCGCCCAACCTCTCCTACAAAGCCCGCTCCTGTGTAAACAAGTGTAACGGGTGAGTGGAGATTAGTAGAAGATATCTTCATTCGTTATCGTGAGGGACGGGGGGAATGGAAAACACCATCCATAACCTATTCCCATTCGTCGTAAAACTGTATCGAGATGTGTAAGGTGCTGATAGATGCAGTGGATGAGCGTGGGGGCTGCAAACTTTGTTGATGATCACAGCGTCAACCGAAACGGTCGTACGACTGCCATCGGCCGATGATTGGCTCGATTATGGACAGATTATCGACGGGATGTATGCTCCCATCGTGACCTGCGGCCGCGTGCGGCTTCACTCGTCAGCGGGAGACGTGGAATCGCGACGTGGTGGTCCCACCGAAGACGTTGCCCCTTTTGGTGGGACCGACTGGTGGCGCCAACGGGATCGCTCAGCTGACACCGTAGGGTGCAGCAACAGATAGGGCAGAGGACGCCAACGCCACGCTCGTTCGTCGGCGTTCGGTCACGCCGTGTCGCTCGCCCGTCCATTGACGTTTCGTCGGAACGGGGCTAGATTGAAATTTATGTAAATGCAGGCAAAATTGATCACATTCATTTGGTTAACATTTTGGCCGATGGGGGGGGGACATGGTGAAGGAAGATTGAGCAAGCACTGTGAAAGGATAAGTGTCGGTTGGAAGAAGACGTTGGGCATTGGTTGTAATAAACAGGGTCATGAAATATGGCGGTAGCCTCTCATAATATTTGTTAATGTCGAGGAGATTATTAAAAGCATTTCCTTTACATGTTTTATTATTTTGACAAAAAGTTTCACTTTTCAATACATCAATAAAAGAAGTAAAAAGTATGAATCTAAAGTAAATGATACTAAAGTGTGAATATAAAAAAAGACAAAATAGAGAAAAGTGTTGTTCAATTAGTCTATTTGACTTCTAATAAGTTGAGTTTCATCTGCAATAAACAAAAGAAGAACATAAAATTTAATCCTAGACATAGAGACAAGTAACTAAGATAAAGAAAATAACAACACAAAAACACAATTTTTATGTTAAAAATTAAAATCATATAAGAAAAAAATGGAAAAGCAAGGATATGCAATTAAAAATTAAATCTTTTGACAGTTAAATTGTGAAACGATTTATGAACATGAACCGTGCAATGCTTTTGAATCTAAATCTTGCACATTTAAACAACAAATAATTCAATCACCTCTCACTCATGCAAAATTATGAACGATGCAAAAATAGAACAAGAGAAAGATGATGGGTGAACTGCACCATAAACATGCAAAACAGAGAAGGAAAAATGTACAGGGAAAAAAGAAAGGAAAACTACAACATAATTGATTATTATTATTGTGTACAACATAACCATTTAGTGTCGTTAGTCGCTGGTCGCTGGACCGAGCACGGCAGGGAAGTACGACGAGATTGGTGTGTAGTACGATCGTCGTTACCAGTGCCGGTCTGGTGGGAAAAGTGGGTTTCCTTTTCCACACCGTGGACTGCTCCACCGCAGGGGGTCTGTTCTCGATCGAAACCAAAAAAAAAAGGAGAAAAACATCTCCACCAACTGCCAATTGAACGATGAACGTAGTCATCGACCGTTGTCGTCGTCGTCGTCATCATCGCCGTCCATGTCGTCGTGGTCGTCGTCGTGGGCGCTCTGATGCGATTCTGATGAATTCACGATGCCGTGACCGGGTTCGTCGCGCTGGACCAATCGATCCGGCGAAAGGTCTAAGGCCCCTTGTGCCGCGCTGAGATGATGATAATTGGCCGGGTAGACTCTCGGTTGCCTCTCGGTCGTGGGTGGTTTCGTTGGTTGGTTCGGTCGCGCGGGTGTTGAGCTTCCGGCACCGTCGACACAACGCCACACACACAGACACACAGACACGGGGTATGGGTGGCCTGAGCCTGGTCAATTGTTGATTGGGAACCACCGCCGAGCGATCATTAGTTCGCTCATCCGGCACCGGGGTTCGTGATGAAGTGCAAATTTATGACAAGTGGTGCAAGACCACAGACATCGCACGGCAGGTCAGCGGGTGAAAGTGGAGGAGGGTAGGGGAGGAGTTGATATGGGAGCAGAGAAAATGGATGAAGATTGAGTGATCTTCTTCACTGCAAAGACCAGCAATGGTACGGTGCGTGGTGTGTGAAGAAAAAGGATTTTTCTAGCGCAGCGGGTCGTGACTGTTTCGTTTAAATGTTAAAGTTCGAGGTATTAATGGTTAAGATGATGAACTAAGGGTGACGTTGAGCTAGAGAATAGTGATAATACTATGCTTTTTTCTTGTTCTTTTAAGATTTTACTGGATGTAACATTAATTTTCTGTAGGACATTAAATTGGCATTGAATGACGGGTATTCTTTTTGGGCTGTACACGAAAAACTATCAATTATATTTATTTTTAATAAATCCATGGTTCATAAATGACCATAAGCTGGAGTTTACTGTAAGTGTACAAAGAATACTTACACAAAAGTTCCATTTTCTTAGTTCCCAAAGAAAGCTCGGGCTCGCAGAAGGCCCCCAGTGATCAATGCTTTTATTTGACCATTCTTCATAGAAATCCTTATCCATTAGGGCGACCAAAATCAGAGTCACAGCCCCATCAGTTACCACTTCTATAATTCAAGATAGAAAGCTAAAATGTTCGCCTGTAAGTGCAACAATAGTTATAATCCAGGATGTATCCATTTGACCAGTGGTGTTCAACCTTTTCGCAGCTTTTCCTCCCAAGTAGAGTACATGTAGGATTTCATTTCCCACTCACAGGTGCATGAGCGGAGGGAGAGCGTGGCAACCTAAGGTATTTAGCGAAATTTTGAACAAAAATTTCCCCCCCAAAAAGTCAAAATTCCCCCCTAGGGGGGAATTTTGCAGCGGTTTAAAACTGCTGATTTTGAAGATTACGTTTTGGTCCTATTGAATGTCATCATTTCTGTACCAAGAAATATGCATTATGCAAACTATTAATACATTTTGAAATATCAATTTAATCCATTTTTAATCATTCTTCACAAAATATGTATGAATCGTAACAAAAAATCAATCATTTATGAGCTAACCTGATTGTGCTTGCCACGAATAAGAGTCCATTTACATATTTTCAGGCCGAATTAATGTAGCCTGAAAATCTGAGGTTTAGCGTGAAGTTTTGTATGCTGTATTCACATGATTTCAGCCGCCAACAGTTTGTCCAACTCCATCTTAAAAAGCTGGCTAGTAGCAGGAATCCTTTCAGTAGTTGATCTAGTTTCCTCGATCAAACCGGTCAAAAGTAACAGCAATACTACAAAATGTATTATTCATAGTAATTAGTAAAATTATTGATGAATGTAGCAAGAAAGTTGTTTCTTATTTGAAAGTGTTGATAATGTAACTCCCTTTCCTCTTCTCTGTGGCATCTTGTGAACCAATTTTCCCACACGTACACTCAGGGCTACACAAAGCTGCGGGTGCAATCGCGAGTGATTCGATTTACAAGATAGCATCAGACAGCAACGATAAGATCACGTGCATTCATGCCAACCGAACCGACTGGTTTCCGCCCGTGTTATCATGCTAGTTATCATGTGCCACTGTACTAACAGCATCCACACCGTGACAAAAGAAGGAACAGCAGCAGCAGCAAAAAAAAGAAGAATGTATGCAACACCATAAAACATGCATTTTATTAAGATGCTGTCGACGGCACGGCACTGCAAACGGGTGCAATAAAATCAACCATTAAATACAATAAATGTGAACAGACACAGCAACAAAAAACTTCGATACAGAGCAGAAGGAAGCGCACGACGGGAAAGCTTGTATCATTGCAAACTATGTACAGCACTCGTCTCCCGCCGGCTTCAAATGATAAGAAGGTATAAATTTATGTTAAAACGATGCGTAAGAGAGTGAGCAGCAACAAAAAAAACAACGCACACCAAACCACATACAAGCAAACACCGCGCAACACCCAGCAAACCCAAAACGCGAAGCGAAAGTGGCAAAACAAATATTAAATAAAAGTTTGCACTTCTTCACAATTAAATTAACGCACCGTTCTGGTTTCGCTCGAGCGGTTGGGGGTCCCGCTCGAGCCCTCGGTTTGGCGCTGGCAGGCCGCTGCTGCCCCGGGGAGCAATGGCGACAATTGTGACTAATGTGGAAGCACTTGTGCTGCCGTGGGGCTGCAATCAATGTGCATTGATTAAGTGCATCATGTTGGGCCGTTTTGGAAGCGAGTGCTGCTGCTGAAGATCGGGGAGGAATGGACAAACAGAGGAACACGCATTTAATGTGCTCCACACACATCATGGTCGTTGCCTTGGGGCCGTTGTGTTGAGCTACCCGGTGGCAATAATGGCGACAAAAAAAACATGAACGACAAGACACCAAAAGAGCAGATTCAGGGCGCTTCACTCGATCGATTCCGTGTACGATCGTTCAACAACGATCGACATCGTTGTAGCTGGGTGTGCTGGTTTTTCCGGTATCGATCTGTGTTTTTTTATGTGTTGCCCTTGCTGTTGTAGTAATTATTATTCCTCTTCAACGCATTTACAGGTCACCTTCCACCGACAGCAGCAGCAGCGCAAACTAGAACCAGCCCAAAGGGAACGAAATTCCCGGTGCCGGGGCCGTTCGGGCGTTCGGCGAACAATTAAAAGTAATTTTTCTGCATAAATTGATACGCGCTGGAGGTTGCGGAGAGGCCTGCACCCCAAGTACCCAGTAGGGTTTGGGCAAGGTTTGGGCTTCACCGTTTCGTGGAAAACCGTTCCGACGACACCATCCCGTACATGGGCTGATGCTGAGGCGAAGCGGGAATCTCAGAAGATTCCGCAACCGCTTCCGAGAAAGAGGCCGAACGCCGAACGGCCGGGATCAGTCGATGGAAACGTTTAGTCGTCGCCAAAAAAGGGGTTTTGGTGTTGAGTTGAGTGTGTGTGTGTCTGTCCAGGGACAGTGAGAAGGAAGGGATCCACGGCGGTGGAGATGGAAAGGTGAATTTTTGCACGAGGGCTTGGATTCCCCTCTGAGAGTGTGTCTCTCTGCTAGGGATGTCCACATTGTGTAGGAAAGGTAGGAATGAAGCTAATGAACACATTAAAACCAACGTATAAATGGTGACGATGATCATGGTGATGACGATGATGACGGTACTGATAATGATGGCAGTGGAGGAGACCGCCGGGATGATTGAAGCTCAATCACGCTGAAGATGGGCAACACGGGTCGGGGAAAAATCGGAACATTGCCTGTTTTGTACGCAGCGCAGGAGCTATTTTCATGCTGTTCGCGTACGGCTGTAACTGTTTCGGGAACATTGCGTGGCGTGGCCCGTGTGGATTAAATGGTTCTGTGAAATGCTTAACACGTTGCAGAAATCGGAACGAGCAGCACCGGCATAGAAAGGGCACATTGTTGCCGAATGCGGAATTTCAGCTGCTGCTGCTGTGTGCGTGCGCGCGAAATGTTGTCTGGCATCATTATGATGATGCTTTTGATTGGTGCGTGAAGAAGTGATGGAAAGTGACACGAGGGAGAACTGCAACATTATGAGGAACATGATTTCTCACTCTCGTGTTGTGCTAGGCAATCGTTGACTTCTGTAAAGTAGATCAACAACAGTGGAAATTCGGGAATATTAGATTTGTATCCATCAATGGCATTTTTTTAGAGGCGCAGATTAACAATGTTAATTTGTTTTATTGGGAAGCGAATTCGAGAATTTTGCGAAAAATGTTCTTATCTTTGCATAATAGCTCTTTTAGCAGTGTATCTTCAATATTCCGGAAAATCCTTATAATTCTAGTATACGAATTTCTCTGAAACTACAGTAGATTTGATGAGGAAGTTAATATATGCGTTAGCACTTGTATTGTTAGTATCTTTATATCATTGAAATCAGACGCGTGGTATTTGTCTACAAGCACAACTAATTGACTGGAAGGTGTCAGCTGAATGATGGCAAAAATAAGAAAATAAAATCAACTACATCAACGACAATTCCACTAAAGCAGAACATGATTGTTCCAATAGAAACATATCACTTAGAGGTGAAAAAATCAACCCAAAGGCTACAAAGGCTGCCTTTGAAACTTCAGAATTTGTTTGCCGTTAACGTCTGCTGTGTGATATATGCTCAAACCTTTATCATGCAATACCAAGGTGACTACAGAGACTATTGATAAGATCGTGATACTAGGAATTTGTTGCTCATGATGGATGAGCATTTACGATCGCTTACTGAGCGAATCAAATATTGAGTGCAAAGTGAGTAAGTAATATTCAGTTGCAAGTATAAGTTCCTTTCAACATGTTCATGTGTTCACGTAATCAGGCAACAAATAGTCAGATATATAATTAATTGTTTGGCTTCAGATCATTACGATTTGTTCGCTTTTTGGTTAACATTTGGTTAACAGTTGATGTTTATTAATCTTCTATTTGAAAATCTACAACTAAAATTAACTTAATCGCCTTTCGACTCATATCAACATTTTATAGACAGAGAACTGGTCCAAAAATCTGATTAAACCTGCAAAAAAGATCTGGTGGAAAACTGATTACCATTGTTGCGAGCCATTGTCTATGATAAATGATAAACTGATAAATGTTCCTTAAGAATATTGTTTTGCCAAGCTATCAAATCAAGAGATGTGAAATACACTTGACTGGTCTATGGTGATCAGCGTTTAGCTGCTGATTTAACAAATTGTCTTACCAGTGTTTAATTTATCCTGGTTCAACAGTCTGAGCTGTATTTCTACACTGTATGATTGTGATGGTTTAGCCAAATAGTACGTAAGTTTGTTAGTAACGACTTAATCATCAAACCGTGTAATGTACGAGCAAATACCTACTCTTTCAACTTTATTAATTCTTTATGACGTTAAAAAGCCACTGTTTATACAACTATAAACACGTGTTAAAATAAAACACTATTTTATAGCCTCTCCAATTGTATTCGCTGTCATTAAAAATTCACCACAAAAAATCACCAATCAAAGAACACAAAACCCTCCAGTCCGAAGGACGAAGGAAAGGAGGAAAGGAGGAAGGAAAGGAGGCATCAAATATCTAAATAAAATAAATCACCCATCTCGGTGGAACTGCCTGGGGGTGACTCCGGGTGCCGCCGAAAGCCGACGCCAAAGGAAACGAGCAAGTAATTAGACATGATACATTTCCACGCCGAACCTCCCGCCTGCAGTGTGGCGTTGCACTTAGTGCAGTCGCTTCTGGACTTTAACGTTTGCATTTTGAATGGATGAGAAAGAGTAAAAAAACACACACACACACACACGACATCATGCCCACTACGTCAATGCATGAGAACGGAAAAGGGAACACCAGACAGATAGGCCGAACACCCCACGCCCAATCCCAACGATCATCGCACGGGATCTCGTCATCAATCCATCATTTTTCATCATTCAATCCTGTGCTCCGCCGGTGGGGCGGCGGTTTCCTTCCAAACATTAAAAAATGACTTTTACAGATCGCCGCCCCGAAACGCGATCATCTGCGTAACGGGAGCGAACGGTTCCTTGGCACAATCTGTGCACCGATCGTGCTGATCTTTTATCGAGCGCACCGGAAGGATTAGGCAGCAGAGAGGGAGAAGGGCGCAATAAGCTGCACATGGGTGGTAAATTGGCGGCAAAACTATAAAAAGATCCGGACTCCTCCATCCAAAGAGGGGAGCTTGGGCTGGCTGAAGGGTGATCTTGCGGCGCAAAGGAATAGATGAATAATTTCCCTTTAAAAAAGTTTATGATATATGCACATTTAAACGAGCGCACACGCAGCGATGGAGGCTTGGGTGAACCTGCACTGCAAGAAGCGGCTCGGCGAGGGAAAGATTCCCATGGCGCATGCAATGTGGGCGCCAGTAAACGGGGGGGTATGGATGTGGGGGCGCACTTTTTCATGGAATAAGAAACAGTTAAATCAGTGGCAGCCGGTGCATCAAACGTATGCGTTGTCCGTGCCGGTGCCGGAATGTCGCTACCAGTCAAATGTCAATCTCGGAACCTTAATCGAGCTCAAGATTCTTCTGCAGAGTGTGCGAGTGGGTTTTAGTGCTGTTGATGATGGTGTTGGGTCGGAGTCGAAGGACAAGCTGCCACAGTTCATCAGCAGTTCATCATCACTTCATCACGTCGGTAACGCTTGCTGCGATCGTGGCGGAAGGCAATATACAGTGCGTTACGGATGGTGATCCTCCTTTCGTAGGGTTAATGAGAAGCGTTTTGTGAATAATCGTATTAGTATATAATTTATAACCTGAGTATTGAAGTTCTAAGTAAGTAAGTTGTTCGGTAAAATTATTCGTGCTTTTCAGGAAAGGATTTTTAATAATTTTTCATACAAAAATATCTGCACGATTTTATCCTTTACTTTGGCGCTCCCTGTAACGTCATCCTTGCCGTGCACTTTCCCCGAAAAAAGATGATTATCGTGCGCGTCCGACACACAAAACCGCTAGCGCCAGCCGAACGAACCGCGCGTTATGATTTTTTGGCAAGCTCGAACACACACAAGATCCCTCCCGCGATTTCCCGCTGCTGATGTGCGCCGCTACGCCACGCGGCTACGGCCATATCGCCGACGTGTCATCACCATCGGAACCACGTTTTTCGGCAGCGGCGAAGAGGTGTCGGTTGCGCTTTGAAGGAACATTTTTCATACCGCCGCCGATTGTATCCGTCCGTACGCTTCACAAACGCCGTGCGTTCACCGGCGGCACTAGCACTGGTGACAGGTTGATGATGGTTCCATCCAGCCCAGGCCCAGTCGTCAGATCGTTAGTCCCCACATGGGGAGCATAATTCGGTAGGATGATCTGTGGGTGTTTTGGCAAGCGAATCTGGAACAGTGCAATGGTTCCGGGAATTGGTTGCTCGCTGTAATATCAGATGTGCGTCGGGCATTTGGTGCCGTGGGAAGAATGGGACCATTTTATGTCCTGCTGCGCTGAAGCGACTCCACTGAACCATGTGAGGGGCCAGTGATGATGAAGTGATTGTTACATGCATAGTTAACGTGAAAGGCTTCGCTTTCATCATGTCATGTTGCGTTTGGTTGTATGATTCGCTTAAATTTCGCTGAGCGTATGGAAATTTCCTTTCATGGGAAAGAAAACCATAACAAGGGCATTGCTTTTACGACGCTACGCTGTGACAGGGTTTCTCTTAATGTTAATGTTGAGTTAATGTCATTTGCTTTAAGAGTTTGTCATTAAAAATGGGCTTGCGATCAGCACTGGATGAGTTAAAGTGTGGGAAATTCTTGAGATCTTTTGAACATTCAATTTTATTCTCTACATTTTACATGTAAGTTCGTCTCTAACATCTCTTTTTATCATCTGTTTTCTTTTTAGCTGTTTTTAAATAGCCTTTTCTTAATTTATGAACTGTGCAACAGTGAATTTGACTTCCAAAGTCTTCTGATTTTCTATCCCAAATGATTTTAACAACTAGCTACATGTATAACTTCATTTCGAGGATGTTTCATTGTAATACACTGTAATGAGAAGGTAACACTTACTTACTTATCCAGCGCTACAACAGCTTTGTGGTCCTGGCCTGCCTCAGGAGTGTCCGAAACCGTTCCATAAGGTCTCATACCTTCGTTTTCCAATCCGTTATCTCAGTATCAATAGCGGAAGCTTCCGTGTCATCTTGCTATCTAAGTTTGGGCCTTCCAGGTACCCTCAGTACTGGTGGATGTACTAAAAGGACCTTACTGGGTGGATCGTCTGTTTCCATGAGTGTAACATAGCCAGCACACTGGATCCTAGCGAGCTTGACTGTGCTGGCAACAGTGAGATTGACGTAAATATAGTATAGCTTGTCATTGTATCGGCTTATCCATAGTCCTTCAATACATCTTCTTGTATTTGGCGTAAGCGTCCTATGTGGATATGCAAGTCTATACTAGGCTTTCGAGACTTTATACAGTACCACGCAACCGGATAGTCAGCCCTTGTTACGGGGGGACGTTCTTTTCTAGAATTGATCCAATGATACAAATGTTATTGAGTCGTTAGAGTTGACTGTACCACGGGACCATTCCTTCAACACATACGAGGCTAAATATCTCACAGGCGTATGTGGGTACTATAAACGACTATTCTGTCTCTGTTTCGACAGGCTTTTTGAGGTGAATTAAAGAATGGCTTGTTGGCATCCATAACCATTGGACAACACTAAGCTTTCATGTTGTTGTCGGTGCTATCCTTTGACCCCAGGGATATGAAATCTTGAACGACTTGAAAAGAGCGCTCACTTACCCGTATATCACCCATACTCTTTGCCTCGTTTATCTGCAATCTGAGGTTCCGAGTACGTAACCCTACAAAAGATATATCGGAATCTTATATCTTTGATATTTTTGTTTTGGGTTGATAGTATAAATCTTTTAGTATTTATTTTACATAAAGACTCAAAAAGACAAAAAATACATAGTGGTCCAGAGGACTAGTTCTCATCGACAGTAATGTATGCCTGTTAGAAACTGGCGCTCTAACCAAAAAAAAAGAGAACAAAGTGAATTTGATAGGTAAGCACTGAGGGTGCACCAAAAAATTAGTTTATTTCTCTATTCTCCGTTATCTTCGCTCTTGGGTGTTTTTATCGCAATTATACCATTTTGCGCGGTTTTCTCCCTTTTTATGCCTATGTCCATACACAAAACATCGCCTTAGCTGACAGTTTGTTGGAACCTTATAACAGTTTCCAACAATGCCTAATATTACAACTGGTTCCTCTGTATAAACATGGCTCTGATTTTTTACAAAAATGTAAGCTACCTGTACACGAAGTATATTTGCTGATGTCTAAAAAATTAAGAGTTTTGAAATTTAAATTACACGATCATATGATTTGATCAGTAATATTTGATATGATGATATGATGGAAATATGATTTGATCAGTACATTAAGTAATGATTTGATCAAGTCATTCATAAAGTATTATTCCTAGTAGGTATTGCTGTTTCGTCTCGTTTATACAGACCACAGTTCAACACATTAAAGCCACTAGAAATGAATCTATTAAAATATTCGATGTTGCTGCTTGTAGTACTGTTCGTGTATGTAAACAGTCAATTAATGAAAACAAAACCCCTTCGCTATAATCAATAACCTAATCGAATCGTAGCCTCCCGCGAGACAGATACATCGATCGTTTAATCTTCCACCGACCCCGGCGGTAAAGCCGAAGACGGCGACGACGGCGACGGAGCAAAGACCAGAACAGGAGGAAGCAAGCAGCCAAACAAACACAGCACAAACAATATGTTACGAATTAAATGGAACAGCTCGAGAACACGAATTTCAGAGACCCGGGAGCCGCACCACCGCCAAGAAGCACGGGAGGCAAGATTTTGATCATTTAGCTCGCGATCATCGTCGGTTCACCATCCCGTAGAAGGACGCTTGAGGAGGGGGGGGGGGGGGAGTTCGTTTTTGCCACCATACGTGCGTCTCTGCGGTGGCTTTGGGGTGCGGTTTGTGGAGGCTCATTTGAAGTTCACCAACGCTAACAATCGCTTGACAGACGGCAAGCGCCGCAGCGCCAGAATGCACCGAGCGCCACCGAAGATCCCCAATGCTGCTGCTTCCAACTTCACTTTTCAGCTCCTTAGGGTTTGGTTCCTTTTGCAAGGAATCTTCATCCTTCTCCGTTTCGGAAGCCATCCGTATGGGGGCACACACACACACGGTTGGTGCATGCATTAACGTGCGGAACGCGCACGGTAGAAGGTGATCGCATGTCGGTCTGTGTCCCCCTTATGTGCGCTCACGGTGGCCGAAGGTGCGCTCCAGCGGGGCGGCGGCATTTAGGCAAAAGAGAGTAGTACATTTTTCCGTTCCCTTCGCCTGTTCGCTGAGGCGAGAGTGCGCGAGCGTGCGCGCTCGCAAGGGATTGCATGCATAAAGTAAAGAAAAGGCCCATCAAGCAGCAACCGAGCGCATGATCTTGATTCGGCCGACGCAGAACGACGGCGGCGGTGGCGGCGGCCCCGAAAACAGAGCAGCAAAGAAACACACACCCAAAGGAGAAACTATGTAGCGCCGGCGCCAGGCGCCGCCATTCCATTCGGGCATCGGGGCTGTGTTTGCCGTCTGCCGGTGCCGCGTTTGTTCCGCAATCGCGAATGTGTCTTTCGCATTTTTTTCGCTCGCCTCTGGAAGATGCTGCGCCCTTCAACGGCACCTTCCTCCCCTTATGGCTCATGTTTGTTTCATGCCGAGGAGGGGGAACGTTGTTCTTCTCCACTGCGCTTCACTTTATTATTAACTCTTTTGCCTTCTTTATCTGTTTTTTTTGTGAGTTTGTTTGTTCGTTCGTCCTTCTGTCTCTGCTGTGGAGGCTGCTCCAAGATCGTTTCCTTCAAACTATTGCCCGGGAAGGTGGTGGCAGCCCTTTTTACCCCGGGAGCAGGGCAGAGCAGAAACTGTTCATTATGCATTCATTTTTATGTGTCGCACGGTACGTGCATGCGTGTGAGTTTGTGCTGTGAGGATGGCGTGTTTGTTTTTGCTGTGTCGTTTGCACAGTTTCACTTATTAAATGAGACGCGCCATTGAGCGTCAGATTGGGCGGCATTTTCGCGGTGATTTTGAAGATCTTAGAACTTTGTGCCGCAAACCGGCGTCCGAAAGAAGGGTAAGAGGGCGCATACGGAATGGGGAATGACTGTGGGAGTTCCAGAGCAATATGCTTTCTTTTCTTTGCCCGCTTAGTTTTGGTTGGTTTTGGTTGGTTGCGGAATTGCTGTTGGATGGGAGAGCATGGAGGGCAAGCGCGTTGGCGCCGGCGTTTGTGTCGTGTGCACTGTAAGTGAGAAACTGCACATTGCGAACGAAAACACAGTGAAGTTAAACAGCAAAAAATAATGATAAAAAACACCATTGACTAATGGTTGCGGTGGACAGAAACGGATAAAAATACATGAAATAATTATTTATGATTTTCAAATCCTCCGCAGCCATAAATCGTTCTGTCTAGGTGTATTTTGTTACAAAAATGTCATTGTTTTCTTAATTGTTTTTTCGTTTTTGTTTCGTTTGCTCGTCAAAACTGAATTAATTGAAAATACATAAAATGGTGACTGATGAAATATGTCGTGAAGATTTTTTTTATTCTTACTGTCGTATTCGTATGATTCTGTTTCGTTCTAAATGGATGCTGTTTTGAAATGTTTGTTTTCTACTTTATTTAAGTTTTTTTCTTATTTCTGCTTTCTTTTCAAACTGTTCAATTATTTTCTTATGATAATAACTTGTTTTTACATTTCTTTACCATTTTATTTGTTTACTTGGGGTTTTATTTTCTAATCCTTTTCGTAACATTTGTTTTTATCTTATTTAGTAGCATATCTGCTATACAGAATTTATACTATACAATTCTTTTCTTATGACATTTCTTGTTTTTACGTTTCTTTCCCATTTTATTTGTTTATTTGGGGTTTTATTTTCTGATCCTTTTCATAACATTCGTTTTTATAGATAGATAACAACGTGAATATTAATATGTTTACTTTTAACTTTTAATACACACAACTTTCAATAAAACTTATAATTTTGAACTTTTAATAAAAGTACACAATAAAATAATATAAGTAGGCTAGGGAGTATAAAGTATAAAATAATGTATAAATGTTTGTAAGAAGTAGATATTTTTCTCGGGGATTTAGGTATCAAATTTGCAATTTATCCTTGGTTTGAAACAATGCTCTGGCTGTATTTCAGATATAAGATGTGTTTTTGGTTTATTTAAAATTTACAATAAAAACATATTTTTTTGGCAAAGTTTATAAATGCAAATGCAATAAAAAGTGAATCGCAGCATGAATTTGATCGCAATTCCAAATAAGTGATTAAACTGAAAAAAGGGCTAGGTGGATCGATTTGATCGATTTTTCAACCCCCCGCAAGACCAAATCGATCGAAATCCTTACGATCATTGCACCCAGACTATAAAGCACATTCCACCGTGATCGCTCCACCATCTCGCAATGTCCCATCCCTTTCCAGTCCAGTGTCCCAGTCCGGTATAGAATAAGATCGGTCCTGCAATATTCTTACGTTTTTGTAAAAATGTGTTAGTCTCTGTGTGTGTGTTTGAGAGGTGCATGGGCGACAAAGATTAGCATGCGGCAGTACTGGCTCGTCACGAATCATCTCTGTAAAAAAGACACAAGAAAAAACAGAGCGGTCAGTGGGGATAACGAAGGAAAAACGCGCGAAAAAGCAACGAAGGAATTGCCAATTGAGGGGGAGAAAAGGCAACGTGTCGCCGTCACGATGCCCGGCTGACGCCAGCTCAGGGACAGTGGCCGCCGTCACCCGGGCGGAGAATTTCGTTTCGTGACGCAAATCGTTAATTGATTAGCCGACTTCCGCCGGGGGTCTCGGGTCATGCCCGCCCGCGGGGTTGGATTGGAACGATTAAAGCGCGCGGGTAATTATGGTAGTGAAACAATTAAAAATCATGGGATTACTGTTAATCCCTCGGTGGAGGTTCAGTGATCGGGGAGGATATCGGTGTGCGAGGATGAAAGGGAAAGGTGGGGAAAAAATGTTCGAAATTAAATAAGCTAGTATATTTAATTAAAAATCAAAGTATAGTGAAGTTTAGTATCGATAAAGCTTTAAATTCTTAATTTATTGTATAATCCATCTTCTATTTGTTGGAAAATGCCATTTCTATAAGAATAAAAGTGCAATAAATGCAAATGTACTAAACTTACGAAAACATAATTCAATTGAACAAAGAATAATACAAACAATAAGGTATTTTTATAAAGCAATCGCATACATTACCTCTTCAATGCTGATAGAACTATTTTCCACTCTCTACATCTATATCTTTCCGCACGGAAATCAAGCGCATCCGCGAAAAATCCTCATTAGCGATGAGTGACTCGCTGTTTTCTTCACGTTCTATTCTTTTTTATACCCCTTCACCTCTTCACTTTCCCAATGCGTGCAGCAAACAAGAGCCCCCTGGATAAAGGGGGACAAATCGTTCCCCGTTCTTCCGTTCGTAGCCACTATACGGTTGGTCGATGCTGAAAGATTAGCATGTTCTAATGATTGTTGTCTCCTTACGTTTGAGCACAAAGGGGGGGGGGGGGGGGGGGAGGGAAGCAGAAGTTGCGTGCACCTTTCCCGCACGACTTCCATTACCATCGATCGTATGGCGGCACAAAACGGCTTCAAAAGGGCCGCCATTGAGGGCTAACTGGCGTACTAACTATCTCGCTGCGTAAGGTGATTCGCTTTTGGCCTTTCGAACCTCCGGTTGCGTACCGGAGAGTTATGCCATTTTCTGTACGGTCTTCCGTTCGGAAGTGGCATCTTCCGGACCTCCCTGGGGGTGGACACACACACACACGGAATCGATTCTTCTGCCAGCGGGAGGTCCGCCTAGGAGACGGCCGTACAGGATCCGAGATGCATATATGCGAATGTCTTAATTACCGTCGTGGTGGGTGGCAGTGCAGTGCCAGGAAACCAGGATCTATGCTGAAAAACGACCAATCATGCATGTATGCATTGGCGCATTGGATTACGAATTGAAATTGTTGCGTTTGTTTTCTTTTTGTGCTCCTCTTGCTGCAGGGTGTGCATTTTTGCAGAGAGATCATGCTACCGAACGGAACTATGCTCGTTGGCGAAGCAATTGACATCGTTTGCCGAGAACCGAACCGTTGCGGGCTAATGACAGCAAACGGTATGCAAAATAGCATCGAACTCGATACTTGAATCGATTGATTTAATTTTCTGGGAATGGAAATGGAGCAAATTGTGTTACTTCCTTTATGGCAATGGGATCAACATGTAGGAGATCAAATTGCGTTAAAGATTCATCTTTCCTTTTCCATTTCTTAATCAATAATCGTTGATCGTTCTTAAATTAACAGAAATAGAACAATTATCGCACACATAACACACTTTTATATGGAATCGAGAATTTTCTTCTATTGCTTCTAGTGCACTATACGTCTTTCCCTGACGTACATTATTTGGATCCAATGATCTACTACTTCATTGCATTCGTACATTTAATAACTGCTCAGACCCTTCCCAGTATATCGCAGCAGTATATCTTTTCTTTATCTCTTACCCCTAAATCCTCTCATCTTTTCCTCTCATGCTTGTATGGTCAAATCATCCTGTTGTTATGAATACTTCTCTCTCCTTTCTCTGGTTTTTAGTTAATTAATTCGTTAGAATTAGTTTCTTTTTTCATTTGCCTAGCTTTACATTTATGATTAAATATTCCTCGCACATTAGTTTTTTTTCTGAATTTAGATATCTTGCAGCACATTAGGATTTAGACATACGTTTTAGACTAAACTATAATGGATTATTTCCCTCGGATTCCATCACGTAATATTTTGATATTGTTCATTGGCGGATCTATCAACTCCGTGGCCCTAGGTGGTGAGAAGAGTCTCTCACGAGTTTGCTCTTCTTCTTCTTCTTCTTCTTCTTCTTCTTCTTCTTCTTCTTCTTCTTCTTCTTCTTCTTCTTCTTCTTCTTCTTCTTCTTCTTCTTCTTCTTCTTCTTCTTCTTCTTCTTCTTCTTCTTCTTCTTCTTCTTCTTCTTCTTCTTCTTCTTCTTCTTCTTCTTCTTCTTCTTCTTCTTCTTCTTCTTCTTCTTCTTCTTCTTCTTCTTCTTCTTCTTCTTCTTCTTCTTCTTCTTCTTCTTCTTCTTCTTCTTCTTCTTCTTCTTCTTCTTCTTCTTCTTCTTCTTCTTCTTCTTCTTCTTCTTCTTGTATTTGGAGTAGCATCCTACTCTGATATGACGGCCTATCTAGGCATTTGATACTTACTACCTTACTTACTACTTATAGGACTACTGCACCAACTATTATATATGCTGGACTAACTATCCACGGGGCCCCCAAAACTTGAATTTTATATCTGATGTACTTGACCTTACCGTTTTGGCGTAGGAATAAAAAAATATTCTTTTTTTATTATTAATTATAATTTGTATACATTGGTCAGTGTTTTCTGGTCAGTTTACAGTGAACCCTCTCTTATTTGAGAGGCGATGGGACTGTCTAATAAGAGAGGTTTTCAAATTACAGAGGTGGAAAGTGAATGAAAGGTCCATCCAAACAAGAAAGAGTCCGAACATTTAGTATGCAGCCTTAACTGTTGCTATAGGAAACTGTGAACAGGATTGCCAATTTGAGCATACATCATTCAATAACCAAGGCAACACCATACACAAATAAGAGGGACACAGATTTCAGAGGTTTTCCAAATTAGAGGAACAAAAATGTACTGGAAATCAAGGGACTGTGCAAAATGTTCAAATAAGAGAGGTTTTTCAAATTGGAGAGGTGTCAAATAAGAGAGGGTTCACTGTATCTATATTTGTTTTATGGAAGGCTTATTTTTGATGCTATATATTATACTTAATTTGACTCGTGTGGATAGATCTCAGCGACTTTTGAAGTGATTGGCCCAAGGTTGCCATTTACTTGTGGGCACCACAAAAAGGAAACAAAAAAACCTCCCATTCCTCTACCCAGGACAAATTTTGGAGCATTTTGAATTGCTAGTGTATGGTTCATTGCTAGTACGAGGAGTAGCTGCTCTGCTGTGCACGTCCTCTTCAACTAAGAAGCAGTTCATTTTGGGGACATTTTTGCTGACAATTCTTAAGCAGTAGAGAGAGCGAAAAAAAAAAAACGGGCGTGAAAAGCAACAAAATCCCAGCATCCGAGTCCAGTGCCTAAGAGCGGTTTGACGGAAACGTACACCACTTTTCTTACCACTCTTTACACGCTTTGTTCGCGCGGTGCCAAAACGATTCGCCTAGGGAAATAAAAGAGGCGCCTCTTGAGCGATAATAGACCGTGGTTTAGCAAAAGAAAGCAGCTCTTCGTTTGGTACGAGAAGAAACTGAAATGCGAGAGAAAAGAAAGGACCTTTTTTCGTTTTTAGATCGTGCACATTTTGACGTTTTCTTGGCAACATACACGCGGTCCCCCGCGAGTGCACACACACACACACACACGCCAAGGCTTATCGTCGTGGCGGTCGACAGCTAATAGAACCATTTCTAAGCGATTCCATGCCGTAAGCAAAGCATTGAGCAGATGAAAAAGAAAGCAGCACAACAACAACAACCACAACACACATAACACCAAAAAAAACGAGAGCACGTGACAAGAGGATACAAAAAACCGCCCCATTTCCAAAAAAAAGGACTCCTGGCACAATGTGAAGTGTGTGCTTCCTAAGCGCGATTGCCGAAAGCAAGCAATTTCGTTGGCCTCCCATTTGACACCTTCGCGCGCGGGGGGGGCGCCCCCATCGCCACATCTTCCTTGTGGGCTCGTGCTTTTATTTGGCGCGATAAAGAAAGATCTAATGGAAAAAAGGTCTATCCCTATCCGTTTTGCCCAAGCTGAAGCGCGGCACCGGTGTCACGCGCGTCTGCATTCATTCGCGGTTTGCGCGTTTTCGTTTTTGAGTAGTTTTTTTCACTCTCAAAGCAGCGCCACTTTGATCCCTCGTGAATAGTAGTCAGTAGACAGTGCGGTGTCCCGTCTTTCGTGTTTTCTTTGTGTGTGGCTCCTTTTGAAAGGAGCAGTGAAGGCGACTGAACGCAGGGTGTGAGTGGTGGAAAACTCACCGCAGCAGGCGAAGCAACTGGCTGCCTAGCGACGGGGCTGCTTTTGGTGAAGTGCGTTTTAACGGTTTTTGTCACATTTTCATGACGTGTTCAAGTTGCTGGCAAAGTTTTCATTATGATGGTTACGTTTCGAATCTTTTTATTTTTTTTTTTGTAGTGTGTGTAGGGCAATAATGGAGATAATCCTGTAAAGGATCCCTCATTGTTGTTGGTTGTAGAGTGTGAGAGGATGTGAGTTTGAGTCTTCTTTTTTTAAAAACGCTTCAGCCGTTGTTGCATTGAATTGTGCAAGAAATGTAACTGATATTAAGAATTTGAGGGTTCAAACGAAACGAATAATGTCATTATTATTAATAATAATATAAATCCCATTTTACGTTGTTTGCATAAAAATAGAGAACCGTTCAGAAGTAAGTGCAAATTTGGTACTTTGTTCGGTACCCTTCACATCAATCATTAACGGAAACAAATAGAAAGGCTCACTCCGCAAACCGAAACCCCGTTCCCAGTTCGACACAATGCGTTGCATCTTAATAATTTTACTTTTCTGCTCCACCAACCTTCCCTAACGGTGCCCAGTCTCCCGTGACCGTGAACAACAACGACGGCAGCAGGTTAATCGATATATAAAGCATTTTCGGTCCCACAAGGCACAAGATCTGGGTGGTGACTTTCCCGTATCACGCACGGCCACGGACGTGGTAAAAAAAAAACGAACGTTCTGTCACAAGTGGCACAAGACATCTGTGGCAGGCAAATAATACAAATTGGCATGTAATTAATGGAACCACCGTCACACCGGGTTTGCGGCGCACTTTGCCTTCGTGACGGTTTCATTTGATCGACCACAAACCGTTGCACTCGGTGGCTAATAATCGGGTACGGTGAAAGATGCCTTGCTTGCGAGCGGAACAGAGGGTTGTCTCACCGTTTCGTGGTACGAAGAAGAAAAGAAAGCGAAGTAGGGGGGTGTGGGGGGAGGATGGGGGAGAGGAAGGGGTGTTTCTAATGATTTGTTTTGCTTCTTTTTTTCTGAAATACCATCTTTCATAGGTAGACATTTGAAAATTTCGTAGGTCATAACATTGTATTTGCAGGTTATTAAGGTTGAAACCTTAATATGAATTAAGTGGCATTTCAACGACATTGATTTTTATATTTGCAATGTATTTCATTTAATAATACATTAAGATTATTCTAGGAAGTTGTTAGTTATGTGTTGGTGATTGTGTAATAGTAAAGCGCTTGTTTAGTTTCAATTCGTAGGTTGGCTATACCATAAACGAAAGGTTGATTTTATGGTAAATTTTTAATACGAAACTAAAGAATGATTATTGAATTCTGATACTACATCGATACTTTTAATGTTTTAAAAATTTAGTGAACTACCTTAAAAGGGTTTTTTATGTAATCAACATATTCTAATGCAATTACCCGACAGGCAAACATAACCGATCTACATCAATAAGTTGTCCCTGAGGTAGGAACGAATTAAGCACTACGGAAACTAAGCGGTCGCATATGGCCCCGTGGTCGCGAGGGGCCCCGAAAAAGGAATCCACCTCCCGCTCATAATTAAAATTGCTACTGAATTCTTCTCTGGTTGACAATCTTTGTTCGACACTTCAACCAGACCTACATTCGTGTGATCGCTTAGAACCTCCATTTGTCTTAATCCGCCACTTCCCTGAGGTACATCATAGTTGTAAGTAACTACCAAAAAATTCAATAATAGTACAGTATTGAGAAAAGGAATGTTATATAATATCTGACTACATTCCGAAATCTAAAGGATTATTTATGATTCGATTGCTGAATGAGAGACCAATGCTTTTAATACTGTTTTTTTAAACTGTAGCTTTCGAGAAATTAATACGGCTTTTGATGTGTCTGTAATATTTGTTCTGTAATTAATTCAAAAAAGATTCCAAAGTGTTTTTAAGCATTTAAATTAACCAACATTCTTGTATGAAATTGTAATCATAATTTAGGACTTTTACCTCGTAACCCCTATTTTGATCGTAAATCATCAAGCTAAAACATGAGAAAGGAGGCAATAGATGATCATGTCCTAGACAAATACAAGACAATCAAATTTTTAGATTTATTTTTTAAGAGGAATCTAGTTGGAAAAGTAGGTTTAGAATTGAATGAAGTGGAATTTATACAAGACACTATGTTTTAAGAAGAATTTTATGAAGTTTCTAAAGCAATTCATCCGGTGCAGCTTAGAAGAGAATGTAAAGAAACAGAAAACATGCACGTTTATTTACATGCAAATGCAACACTCGACCCATCAAATCGGCCCATCAAAGGCGCCCCCTGTTCACAAGCGAAGGTCTTGAAAACGACCACTCCACCAACTCAAGCGTTCGAGCCCCGAGGCGGTGCAATGTGTGCGTCTCGCCCAACCCGACAGAAGGTGTCCAATGAAGCTCAAGGCGATGCTTCTCACCAAAAGCACCTCTTTGTCGTGGAGAATTGCGCCTCCACATTCCCCTCACTGCCAATGTGTCTTGATCCCCGCTTACCTAATTCGTCCCTTTTCGTTTCGTTCATGGCATCCACACACTGCAAGTGCAATCGTGCTTCGCAAGTCGCAAGGCGAACACTTGCTGAGTGGCCCGCTTGGAAGAGCGAAAGATATCATGGGACAGTCCCGTTCTTCGTTCGTTTCGCTTGATGCGCTGAGTTTATTGTAGTAATAATGAAACGGAGATTCCTCCAACTCACCACCACCTCGTTGTGCCTTATCACACGGACGTACGCACCATCAGTAGGTGCGTGAAAAGCGATTTCGAATTCGTCCGTTTTTCGCTGCCAGCAACGATTGCCGAGTGAGCTAGATGAAGAAATAAAAGTCGCATTTAAACCGAGCAGCACCGAGGACAGAGTCCGGCGCCCACCTGCGTCCGTGGTGGTGGGGTCCTCTCCGTGCAGGGGTTTTAATTATACACGATTGAAGTGGCCAATTAAAATGGTCTCGATGCAATGTTGGTGTTTTCCTAGAAATTGGTGACAATTGGCCACATGGTCCGTGTCTGTCGGTTTCGTATCGCATTCATCCCGGTTCCTTTTCTACACGATGATGGACGACACACGGATGGAGAAGTATAATTTCTGTTGGATTTTGTTGCGCTCCTTTGCTCCACCCGTCCCCGTGGTGTAGTGCATCCGTGCAGTGCAGGCTGGAAGTGGAAGAGTGGTTTTGCTTTAAAATGGAGTATATGAAAGCGCCCCACGCTTGCACGTTGGCAGGGATGAGTATTTCTGGTTCCGGCGATGACTTTGTTGCACGGGCTTTGGAGCGATCCAAATAGTTTTCTGCTCCACTGGGTACTGGGTTGGTAGGTTGGAATGTAAACCTGCCTTCAGTATCTCAGGTCCAGGGAGTGTTCAGTAACATATGATAGGGTGTACTATTTTATTTAGTGTCCAATGGGAGTAGTTTGAAAAGCATCGTGCGATATATTTTATGTGGAAGAACCCATGCTCTTTGATCCAATCAGTGCGATGAGATGGTCTACAACTTATAGGTACATACTTATTAGTTGACTTAACTAACTAAACGTGATCAAGCAAAAGAGTGTACAAGAAACCAATTGTTCAAATTTCAGCTCTGAGAGACTTGATAGTCGCTTGATCTTGACAGGTACCGCACGCTTTCAGCATCTTTACAGCAAGGAGACTACCGTCTTAGCGAGTAAAAATGCATGTAACATATCATGAAACCGTCAGAGTGTATTTAATAGAAAAAAAGTTATTCGTAAGATGACTACACTGTCATACGAACGTTAATGTTCTGAGGCATACAAATGCAGTTCGCTGAGTTTTGTTGCACATTTTTGCACAATCCGGGTACATACGGGTCTTGAGTCTGTGACGGGCATGCTGTGCGAGTTGACGACTCAATCTGGAGATATCGTGGACATTCAATCCATTTTTGGTTTAATTGTAACCGTACGGCTAGCCAGGGTGAAATATACAGCGGAATGAACTATTTGACAGGTGAAATATCCGTCAGTCTTCTTAACAAAAACCACATCAAATCAAATCAAATAACGTGTAAAAAATCGCCGCTAAATTCATTAAGAACTTTCACAGCAAGCATTTCGTTAATTGTTGGCTAACAATTCATTAGTTTTTCTAATTAGTGAAGGTTCCGGTTAATAAGATAGTCTTTTCGAGTGATTACTCAAAGCGGATGTTGTATCTCCTACTTTGACATTACCTGTCAAATAGTTCATTTCGCTGTATATCTCACCCTGAGTAGGTGTACTGTAAAAATGATCCCAGTTGGATCTCTAATGTGACAATCCTTGTAATTAGCTTCATATGTTTATTAAGCTGCATTATGTAACTGTGTGTGTTGTAACATAATAAGACCTGGTGTTCTAAAATGGCATCTGATGACGTTTGACAATTAAGTTAGTGACAACTAACTAAGTTAGTTAGAGAAAAGATAAAGGAATAAGGGGTGTTATGAAGACCTTACTGTTGGTTAAAATGCATAACGCTGAGTATCGTAAATATCATTACCGATTTTACTAACAGTTTTACAGATAACCAAAAGAAATGATCTTCATTTCTTTATCGATCTATTCTTTAATTCTTTAGGACCTGCCAGCAATCCCAGAAGATTTGCTGGACAAATTAATAAATTACAAATCTACTAAACAAAACACTACATTTGCCTTATGTGTAAGCTTTGGAAGATGTCTTAAATATGTTGCCTTATTTTTGCTCTTTTTTATCACTTTCTAAGTCGGTTCCTTTTATGATTTGTGATTCATTACAAACAGAGAACTAATACTTTAGTCTTAATTAAGTTATTCAAACACTTTTAACTAGGTGCTTGTTTTATACACATATTGCAAACTTAAATGTTTCATGTTTTTCCACATCACAGCTATCTGTTAGTATCATAAACAAACAAAAGAGAGAACTTCCGGTTGCGCCATTTTGTTCCAACTGCTCAATCCCAACCAAAACGCACAAAACGGGCGCACACATTAAAACGGAAGTGTGAAGATCGAAAAGCAGCAGAAAAACAAAACACAAGGTAAGGCTTTTCCCATTCCCCCGGGGCGTTATTAAGCACCGTTATCGGGTTATGCTTTTACTTTCCGCTTTCAAAGCTTCTCCAGTCCAACAACTGCTTCAACAAGCCTCCGCTTCGGATGTTTTGTATCTCCTCCTGCACGCCAGGTCGATCCCCGGAAGCAGTTGAAGCAGTTTTGCAGGAAAGCACTACACCACACACTCACATCCGTTGGCAGCTTCTGGCGGGAAAGGTAGTGGAAGTGTACGGAAAAGTACCTATCGTTTCCTATCCCTGCTCCAGTTCTGTCCACTGTCGCACTGTCGCTTATGCAAATGCACTTCAAACCACTGCACTTAAAGTGTGAGATGGATGGGGGGAAAGCAGCAGTGGGGGGTATTGGTGTGCACGCAGGACAACAGCGCAACGATGGCGACCATTTTCAGCTTTCCGATGCACACTGAAGCCACACGGATAGCGCGGCGTGTAGCGCATGTCGTTGGCGGCTGGCGTTGACGGTCGATGGGTGAACATAATGGGGTAAGTAATGAGCAGCGCTGGCACGACGTTCGGGCGTCTAGGGGAAAGATTGAGAATATGTGTGCATCACTCGTGCTCGCTGCCTTATGGTTGGTTTTTCACCGCTCCACACGTGTGTTTGTGTGCACCGGATGCAACGATGGCTTTTGTTATGGTTCTTCCAGCGTACCGGAAGTGCATCAAACACGAACAGAAAACGGGCACGAAACGCGAATATGAAGCACACACACACATATATACATGGGGATAAAAAGGAAACGGGTATTACCACCGAGCAAAACTCCTAGAAACTCTGGTCCGATGCAAACGGCAACTGAGAGGTAGTGTGTCGTACACTGCATCGGCACCCCGTACCTGCACCATGATGCAGTTTTACGCACACATACACATGCTTCTCGTGCATGATTACAAGGAGCAGGGACAATTTTGTGCCTTTTTTTTGTCGCTCGAGTTCTACGCTTTGTTCTTACCTTTACCCAATATGAGTGACGCCATATTGTGTGTCACACCGGTTGGTTTAATGGCTGACTGGCGTTCCGCTGCCGTGAGCGATGGGTTGATATGTTGCTGGCTTGCGGTTACTGTTTTACTTTTGTCCTTTTCTGTTGTTGGCTGGAAGGGTTACACCATTCGTTTTTTTTGCATTTAAAAACTAAAATGATATTAATGCACATTAAAAGGCATAACTGCTCTTTGTAAAGTATTGAAAATAGTTTTTATGACCCGGTGTTTAAACATACTGTTCAATTTGCTAGTGTTTTCAGGATTTAAACATGATATGATTGTATCTTGCCTTCTTGTATTGATGAACAAGTTGACAAGGTTTTCGTAGAAATCATCAGTTTCTTCATGAAAATTATTTAAAAAAATAAAGAATATTTTAATTATCATTTTCATCACTATTTTCAACAACTCAATCATAAACTATGTAATAAAAAACGTATTAAATCGTCTTGCCAATGTTTGGCAGCCTACATGGTTCATGTTTCACGCAAAATGCAGAAGCTATATTATACGATACTTCACACAATCCGTCGCCTTCTCTGGAACGATTACACTCTAGACAAAAAATGTACGAAAACGATACGCAAATTCACGCAGTTGTTGCTACGCTTTCGACTAGATGACTAGAACCGAGACAAATAATGCCCTTTCGTGCTCGTGCTAGACGCTAGAGGCGATCAACTACTCTCATATCTTTGGTTTGCCCAACACAGCTGCTAAGTAGGCGAATAAATAAAAGCATGCCGTCCTGAGCCATTTTCTAGCACGCGTTTAACCCCTCTCATCTAATCAACACCCGACCGAACACGGGTTTAGCGATCATATTTCACATTCGGTGTGTGCGTGGTTTTGGCCCCAAATTTATTATTCTAAAACTAGCCCAGCTTCTGACTATCACTGTCACGGGGTCAACACTTTGCCGGGACAAACTTTTATGCTTTAAGCTGTGCTGGAGTACAAAAAATTCACCACCGCAAGAGGGGAGTAGGCAAAACTCTGTTAGCAATGGATGTAAGAGCGGTGTAGTGGGGGGGGGGGGGGGGGGTAAAGACAAAGCAATGCTCATCAACTCTGTCGCTCACTTGTCGTAGTGGGTCAGGATCAAAAGGACTTTCGGCGGCTAGTTGGTTGAATAGCCCGCTTAATTTTGATGTTTGCTTGGTCATGATTTTCCTGCATCAACCTGTACGCTAGACAATGGTTCTGTGAGAAACACACACACACACATATGGTTGAGGTGAAGGATACCTGCCGAGACAAGGGGTTGACAGGAGTGGGTTTTGCGTGGTTTGAAAGTGAACGTTAGACGTACATTGTTTGAAATTCGATAGTCTTGCGTCGGCAAAGACGCAAAACTGACCGACAAAGACGTGCACCGCACAGAGTGTGTGTGTGTGTGTGTGTATGTACTGCTTTCGTGTGCTAGAACAATCTCAGCATATCATTGAAGGTACAGATCGAATGATATGTAAAAGGAAGGTTTAGGACGAATCAGAGTGAATAGCAGACAGACATTAAGCTTAAGTTATAAGACCAGCTTATAAGTAACTTTGTTTTGTTTTGATAATTAACAAATAATTGTGTTATCATCTTGTCATTTCATAGATTATCAAAGTTTAAACAAATATTCGATGTCAATATCACTTGTTATTTCAATCAATCGTTACAAAAAGAGCCTCCCAGGTAGCTTATAATTGACAGATTTTTTCAGCTGAAACTTCAGTAATCACTTCTGTTACAGTTTTTTTTACTGAATCATTCAGTAATGTTGGGTGCTCATCAAAATGACAGTTCGTTTACTTAAATCATAGTAAAGCCATACTGATATTACTGATTGTTCAGTCATTGGGAGCGGTAAAAAGGATACGAAATACTTCCTTCAAAATGCACCAACATTGTATTGATGCGCAGAGTTTTCCGGTTCTTGACATCATGTTTATTCAAGTTTCATATTATTTTAAACGATATTAAACTGTATTTTGCCCTAAGATCACCACGAAATTTCAGTAAGCACAATGGATTGTAGCAAAGCTTTTACACATCAACACACGGCTGCCGATAGGTTCAAACTAATCCCGCAAGACGAAATATCACCTGCAAACTCATACCGGTTCTGTGTGTCTGTAAGCGCCTATCAAAGTAATCGCGAGTATCGAGCATCGCGTTATGTTTTATTAGGAGGCTCTAACTGATGCGTCGATTTGACGGAATGAATTGATGCATTTTCAGTAATTTGTTCAACTAATATCCAATAAAACGAAAACTTTGACTCTAATTTTGCCATTTTGCAGTAAAATGTATGTAACTGAAATGCATTCAGTGAATTGTGTTACTGTTAATCATTTTCTACTATTTTTTCTCTTTTGACAGAGCGGAGAAACCGATTTTTAATGAAAAGAGACATTTTTTGTCTCTCCAAGCTGCTTAACCATCTGAAGGCAAATAGCTCTAAGCAGCCTTTGCTATTTGTGACTGTCTGGATCAAAGTGTATGAAGACCAGGTGGTCTCGTCCCATACAAATTGACAACTAATTTCGGAATCAAAAAAAGCTCCTTTTGACAGAATGGGTGAAATGAATTTCCATAGGAACGACGGCATTATTTTGATTCAAAAATGGATTTTTATTAGTTCAGATTTGTAAGATTAATTAGCTTACAAAATGAAATATTTTGAGTGCTTTTTAAGGTATTTCAGTGCAAATAACGAAGATTCTAAGATTGTTTGTATATTCGGCAAGTCGTCAGAATGCTTGTTTTGGGAAATGTTTTCACCCATGCTGTCAAAAAGTGACGTTCAACTTTTGCTATAAAAAACAAGCTATGAGACCACCTGATCTTCATACACTTTGGTCTGGATTCTCCAAGATGAATTTTGGGATGGCAGATCACAAAATTAGTTCATCCAATAGTTAAAGCGGTCAAAGGTCATTATTTTATTTATCTGTCAATGATTTATTTCCATAACATCCTTACCGCGAGGCCACATGAGGTGAAATATACAGCGAAATGAACTATTTGACAGGCGAAATATCTGACGAATAAAGCATCACAGCAACCAACTGATGTGCAATGTAAACAAAAACGTCCACAAAATCGTATTTAAATCCATTAAATAACTTCAATATCGAATACTTCGTCAATTTTGAGTCAACAGTTCATAATTTCTTCCAATTAGGGAAATGTTCTGCTTAAGAAGATATTATTTTTAACAGAATTTCGATAGCGGATGTTGTGTCAATAGTTCATTTCGCTGTATATTTCACCTCATGTAGCCGCGCGGTTAGAATCCAGAGAATCCTCAGAAGAAAATCTAGCTAAGCTGTAGGGCTCTAGAAAGATCCCTCATAAAAAAGAGAATAAAATTGTACCTAGCCGGTCTCGTAGTGCAGTCGTCAACTCGTACGACTTAACATCATGCCCTTTATGGGTTCAAGCCCCAAATGGACCGTGCCGCTATATGTAGGACTGACTATCCTGCTATGGGGGGATCAATAACACACTGAAAGCCAAGCCCACAAGTAGTGGGAGTAGTAGTGACCGACAACGGTTGTTGAGCCAAAAGAAGAAGAAGAAGAAAATTGCACTTCTCTAATCAAATTACTGATACGCATTTTAAGAAGCAATTAATGATCATAATATAGGTAAGCACGGAAAAATAATTCAATAATGTTCAATAATTTATGAAGAGCGACAAAAGAAATATTGTTTATTTCGTTGGTATAGGTTTTCTTATGTTTTGTCTTTGTTTCCCAAAATTGTTTGAACGCTTTCGGAAACGTATTGAATTTGATTTATTAGCTGTTTTTCTTTTCCAATTTGTCCTTTCATTTATCGGCTGCTTGTCAAACATTTGTGTTCATGACAGACGCATGTCTCACCATTTTTGGCATCATTTCATCATCTCAACATTGTTGAAACAATAATTCAAAAATATGTGCGAACTTAACAATGAATCGTAAAACTAATTAAACAAAATTCGAACTGCGTTGAAGAATCCAAAAGATACATGATAACTGGACATACCATCGGGTCTTTAATCTACTATTGGATAGAATTGAAGTCATGTATTTGTATAGATTTGTGACTCAAAATTACTTTTTTGCTATTTCCACCGCACCGCACCGTTGAAATGGTTCAGAATGAGGAAAAAGCTCTTATATGTGTCATTAAAATCCCCTAAAATCTATAATACAATCCACACTGACAGCGTGCTGCCACGAATCCGTCAAATTGTGCCGCTTCGTCAAAGCGCTATCAACTAATGTCACTGCTTCCGCAAAACACTTTTTCCTATCATCGTACTACCGGTAAGATTATTGCACATGTGCGCTTGATCGAAGCAAAACAGAAAAAAAAATCTCCCTTCAAAGATTTACTACACCCAGCCGCACATAATGAAGAGGACGCACAGACAGGAAGCGGCCGCTTTCCTTTAATCTTCTCCGTCTAGCGACGAAAATGAAAACAACTCCCGTGCAGGCGGAGTTTTTGCTTGCTTTGCTCAATCTAAAATTCCCTATCAACAACGGAACCGAAAATGCATTACCGCGTACAGCAGTGAACACAATACAACGGGAGCAAAAAATGAGACCAAAAAAAAACAAAACGACAACAATAAATGCAACGCTGCATCTTCTCTTTGCAAATGAGAAGCGAAAGCAAACCCCAACCCGCAGGACGCTCTATGATCAAGACCGATCGGGCGTACCACTCGGGCGCACCGAATGCCTTCTTGTGGACAGCAACAAAAAGCCCGGCTGCAGTTCCGTCCAGTTGCGGTGGTACAACATGCCGCGAGCGAAATCGTTTAACCTTCGTGCAGCATCTTCTTCCACGCCAGCGGACAGGGGAAGCGTTGTGTGGTCGCACGGTTAAATCGCATGCGATTTTTGGGATCCTCCAGGAGCAAAGGAGGCCGACTGTGTGTTTTTTTTTGCTTTTCTCCCCTTCCGTATTCTCTGTCCGCCTCTTTCACTGACTGAAAAGTTTGGTCGGTTGCCGTGCCCTCCGATACTCTGATTAATCTTTCTCTAAACGGTGGACAGATCCGGTACGCCGGTCCTCTTGTCGGGAAGGAACGAAACCGATCGAGAATGATCGCGCACCGACTTTACTTCCGACCCCGGACCGTTGTGTGTGTGTGTGTGTGTGTGTGTGCGTGGTCAGCCACGAACCGACTGTTAATCCCATTTCATTAGCGTCTCCATCGTGTCGCTGGACCGCTGCACTGCAGTTTGCGGCGCAACTGCGAATGTGCGCACGAAAGCAACGCGCAAGCAACTAAAAGCGAAGCCCGAAACCACACGCGCAGCCTCCGAGCGCGCTCTTTTCTGCAAAGAAATTAACGGGCTCTGAAAAGAGGAGAGAGAAAAAAAACATGCTCTAGATCGGCACACACGACCCTTTTGGGAAGTGCGGGTGAGGGCGATTACGGGGCAATGGGGTTTGAAGAGGCAGGACAAAAAAAAAGCAGGAACATGAAACGAAACCGCCCGAAAACCGCCGCCTCGTGTGTGCGGGTCGCGCGTCCACGCTCATCAAACCCCACAAAGGGTTTTGCCATCGGGGCGAGCGAATCACAAAAAACGCTTTCCGATCTTACTTTCTTCCAGCTTGTTTTTGCGAACCTTTCCCCCCCCCCCCCCCCCATATTCTCCCTGTTTCATCTGGACACTCATTAATGTCACCAAAGCAACAGCAACAAAAAACCTCCGGCGCGAATATGTGTGTGTGCCTCGTGCGTCTTGAAGCGTACAAGCTCACACAGCCCCGTACGATCAATCTCGCCGCTACCAACCGGGATCTCGTTTTTTTTTCTTTTTGCCAATCTGTCAAATTTAACCATTTGGCAAGCTGCTAATGAGTGGGAATTAGTGGTGGAGGACCCCGGGTTGCCTCCCTCACAACTTAATTAATGCGTTTATTATTGGATTATGTCAGTGCCGGTTCGGTTAAAAGGGGGTTGGGTTTTCTTTGATTTTTCTTCGCATTGATTCATGCATCGATGGTGCTGCTGCTACGGCTGCTGTTGGTTGCAAAGGGAAAAAGTGGCAGTGAAATAGGATATGCGCGATTAGATCGTTTGCTTGCGCATGAGGAGTAGCATGCGTTTTTTTTCATAGTTGTAAGATGCGGGAGCATGATTGCTTTGGGGTTTGCGTTTTGGTTGCCTGCTAGCTTAGTTTTAGTTGCCTGCGGGCGCGGGCAGTAAAGCCGGAAGTTTCCTATTCGTTTGAATTTTGAGAACCGGCTCAAGCACTCTACGCAGCAAAAGCACCTTTAATTAAAGTGTGAAGCATGCTGCTAATAGCATTTGCGCGTGATGAGTGTGGTGCGAAGGAAACAGAATGTTGGGGCCCCGCACTTGGGTCGATTGTAATGGCACGTGAGGGTTGTTTTGGATTAAGTGTGTAAAGTAGAACTTTTTGTTTGTTTGTTTGTTTTTTTTGTACGATAAGTTCGTTAAATTCGTTCAAATTGTTCGAAAGCCATTTTTTTATATTGCTTTACCCCATTATAGAAGAAATTTAGAGTATGTTTTAGACTTCAAATTGTAATTCTAGTGAACACAAAAAATATACTTTATTTTATTAGTTTGTGTTACTAACACTATACTACTTGCTACCTTATCAATTATCCCGAAATGCATCTTGTTCATGGCCATTATGCAGATGCATCCGTGGCATGGTCTAGTGCTCTAGACGTTCTTTGTCAAACGTTTATTGCCGTTCTTTTTGCGGATCTGTTCACGCTTTGAGTTGTATTGCACATAAATCAGATTTAAATAGCATCAGTTACGCTAGAGCTACAATGAAACAGTCTGATAGTAAGTGCAATGATAATAATATATTTTTTATTGTTAACAAAAAGTCAAAATCAACTAATTCTCCTCCTGAAACAGAACAACCATTCAGAGGTTAGACAACAAGAAAAAGACGAATAAAATAATGATGACCATTTCGGATTTTTCTTCAACGCTTGGAAAGGTCCTACCATCAATTCTGAATACCATTGCTATTTTAATTATGCGTTTTTGCGATTAAATTACACAAATTGCATTTTTGCAGGGTACTGAGACCTTTAGCGATTGATCCTCCACAATTATCGCTGCTCTGTTGGCTTTGTGTTCAGAAAGTTCACATTAGAATTTGACCCGGGAAACAAGTCCTTGCTTCAGAGAAATACGAGCGAGTTGACGCTTGAGTCCACGAGACAATCGTCTTATTGTATTTACTTAATAAGAGCAATAGCATTGTCATGAATGGTATTTTTGAGCAATTTTCAAACAAATGTGTACATTGCAAACTGCAAGATATGAGACATAGTTATCGATCTCTTTACTTTTGTACATCCTGAACTACATTTCGCGGTTTTGCAGATAAAAGACTAATGTTATCTATGTTTGTAGTGTGTTCTATGATTGTAATTAAATTATTCAAAGGAGGATATTCGAGGAGTCACTTAAGGCGTCACTTAATCACTCAAAGATTTCCCGACGATTGTTCATTCATTTCATCCATTATTACTGACAAATAGTTTGTGGAATATACGTTTTCCACTTCCTTTTCTTACATAAAAAGGATAACAAAACACTCGTATAGCTCATATAACCTCAAAAACATAAGATTAGCGTATTTCTTAGATGAGACAAGAGCAAATAGTTCTTAAAAGCAAAACCTTTGCGGAATACAGTCACGAAATTTAATCAGCTGCTACTTCTCTTCAACTTTGGCACAACAACCGTTGTCGGTCAATGCCTGCCTGTACCACACGAAGGCTTGGCTTTAGTCACTTATTTACATTAAAGCAGGATAGTCAGTCCTATGTATGTCCTATGTGGGGCACGATCTATTCGGGGGTTGAACCCATGTCGGGCATGTTGTTAAGTCGTACGAGTTGATGACTGTACCACCAGACCGACCCCAATCAGCTGCTACTGAAGAGATAAATAAGCTAAATGGCTTCTTCACCGATTCATAATACGCTTTGTACATTTAACCCTCATTTCTAGTGATATTGACCTCAAGGGATCCAATTGCAACAATGTGTGTACGGAGAAACATCACTGCACTGTACACTTAATGCGCTGCCAATCAAATCGATTTTCCCACAAAAGGAAGAGTTCCGTTCCGTTTTTACCACCACGGGTACTAACTGAACCTTGCAGTCGGCGAAGAAAATCGATGCAAATCTTGTGCTATACAATGGTGGGGCGTCGTTATACACAGCCAGCGAGACCTCTTATCAACCACCCACGGGGATAATTTCATACCGCCGCCTGCGGAGGTAAATTAGAATCTTCATTCTTCGTGTTGCGGTTTCGGGTTTCGGAGGCCAAACCTGATGACCGGTGGGCTACCAGTGTGTTCGTCCGTTCATCAGGCATATACCGGGGGTTATTATTTCATACTGCAACTGCAACGGTTTCCCCGCTGTGTTCCTTCCTCCCGCGCTCGGAAGGGAAGCGAGTTTGCGGTTTCTTTCGCAGGAAAGCGACGGGCACAAAGCCGTTTTGTGGCTACCGTTTCGGTAGTCACCAACAAGGAAATGCACTCACAAATTACAATTATCATAATCACCTTGTTTCTTGTGTGCCGAGTACGTGCATGGTCTGTGCCACACACACATAATAGATCAATAGAAGCGGTACGTAGCGGAATAAAAAGGGAACAAGCCGCGAGCGAAGGCGCAAGCATGGATGACTTTTGAGCGCGCTCGAGTGCGTATGAATTTTTGAACACCACCATGTGCATTGTGGTTTGGTGCGGTTCGGTACCGGTGGCCAGGACCGGTAGACCTGATGTTGTTGTTGTTGCGGTGGAACTGCAGCTCAAGGTTGCCGGCGGTGCATGCAAAGCGGACTGGAAGCGAGTGCCATCAAAAGTTGCTGCTCTGCCAGTTTGTCAATCAACGTGTCAAGTTGCGGGACAGCAAACGAGGCTTGAATTGCAAACGATGGTTCAGGGTTTGTTGTTTTTCGGGCCAGAATTTCGTTACTTTGAAGCAAAACTGACCGACTCAAAAGATGATTAAGCCCGTAGGGCTAAATGTCGGTTAGGGAGTGTGAATGGCGGGAGATGACGAAAGGCTCCTTGTTGGAATAACGTCACAGATGGAAACAGATGTCCGGAACAAAAGGGCTCCTTTTGAAGACGTTAATATTCGGTTCCAGCGTTAATATTTTTTCATCAATTATAATTTAAAATGTTCTAAAGCTGACTGTTACCCACTAGTCACTCAAATGCCGTACAATAAATGAGCATTTTATCACTTGTAGATTAAACAAATCGGTTTATAGAAGGATGACCATGAAATGCCACGTGAAATTAGACTAAAAAATGACAAGTTAAATTTGTTAAAATTTGGCATGATATAAAAATCTCGTAAAATGTAAGTTTTGAATTTATTCGCACAACCCTGTAAAATACAGCTCCTCATATCAACCCCGTTACACGACTGATTAATCTGCAGGGGGTTAAACAATAAGCAATCGGTAATCAAGTCTATTAGCGACTTATTACGGGCTTAAATCAACTGCAATGGACTTCTTCGTTGAAGATATTAAGGGTAGATATACCTTGTTATCATTCTTAGCATTTTAGTGTATGATAAAATTCCAATGAAAATTTTCTTAGTCTCAAACTACTACAAGACGATAGACAGTATTGAAATGGCTAAAAAAACACAAATAATCCTATTAAATACTGAGTTGATTCACAAAGTGTTTGCATCTCATCTCATCCCATCTCTTTCCATTAGATTCTTCTTAGAGCAATGTCGTAAAACCTAAGAAAGGTAAGACTTATTTATTTTATTTTATTTTATTTATTTTATTTTATTATTTGCTCGGCCACGTTGGGTTACAGCAATAGTGCTTACTGACTATAGTATAACAATTATTCACGAAGGAGTTGGAAGGAGTTTATGGTACGGAAAAGGAGCGAAGACGGGATCGGTAGACAGGATAGGATATGTTGAAATCGAACAGATCATAAGTACTATTAAAAGACGACATAGCTCTTACAAAAGGCTCATTGCGAGCAAAACGTGTACGACATATAGGTAACTGGAGACGAAAACGATAACGTAAGGTGCGACAAGGTGCATACAAATGTAAGCGCGACAGAAGTGAAGGAGTATCAATCGTATTGAGCAATATGCCAGCGACGAAAGAAGCCTGAGCGACCGAGAAGCGGTGCTCCAACTTGGCAAGGCCTAATAAAGTGCATCTATCCTCATACGAAGGAAGCGGAATAGAGTGATGACCCAGCGACCTACGAAATACGATCCTTGTAAATTTAGTACCACGCACCCGAATAATAATCAGCCCCTGCTGCGGGTGGACGGGGTCCATACGAGGCTTGAACCCGCGACGGGCATATTATTAAGTCATGCGGGTTAACGATTAAACCACGAGACCGCTGTTTGAATGACCGTAATTCATGCTAAATGTATCGTTATTGTAGAACTGAATTTCCCTAGCAACTTCTTGATGGAGACCAACAGGATGTTAACAAACCCTACTAATGCTTGGTGTTAATGTACTAAAACGTCATTCATAGATTTATTATTTTAAAATCATATTTTACTGTTCCAGCTGCATTTCATAAGCCAAACTAGAATTAGGAGACTACGGCAATACTTAAGTAGCATTTCTAAAAGATTACTGTAAGAATTGTCTGTTGTATTACTATCTTACTTGAATTATCAAAGTCAGCAGCAACCTAAAAGTGTATGTAGAAAATAAATAAAAGATGAAAATACGTATTAAAATGTTTTTACTCAACATTGAAACCATAATTGTACGTCTCTGTGCTTCCCTACAAGCAGAGCAATCGTACGTACCTACCTGCCATAATTCCAGCACCCAAAATTTCACCACGCACCCAGCGAAAAGCAAACTTGAGAACATGTCCTGGTAAGCTCCAACCTTGTAATAAACCCAGCCTCCCGTTCCCCAGGCCGTCGCACACAAATCGACTGCATCTAATGCAATATTGCACGCACGATTTGCTTTTTAATTATTGATGGCCACTTCCCGTGGTCCGTGCGCACTGGCTGGCTGCATCGGCAAAGGTGGGAAGCACTGCTTCGGATCCATTGGAGCCGCCTTCGCCTTTCGTATCAAAAGGTCCCAAACAGTCCCACTACCGGAGGATGATGATGGGTGGCCGCGACAGCGTACGGCGTGCGTCGTCACCTGCGGGCACAATTTGTAGCACTAAATTAGCTTCCGTCGGTAGCGGGAGCTGGATTCGGCGTTGCCATCGCCACTGGAAGGCTAAAATTGGGTTTGGCTTTATGCGGGAAGCGCTAACCGGGAGGGTATCAGTATGTGTGTGTGTGTGGAATGATTACATGTTGCTAGATGCCATTGCTGTTGGGTGCTGTAGGGTTTAGGGATTTTCGCCCATACGGTACGAGCGCTGTGGCCAGGAAAGTGATTAAAATTGCACGAACCTAAATGCATCTGGGTGAGCGGGCCGTGTTGCGCTTCTCGTACCCGGTTGCGCTCGGGAAATGCTGTTCGAATTTGACGGTTATTGGCTGTGGACGCCCCAAAAAGAGGGGAAGCTAGAGCTGGAAGAGTTTGATTATTTACGATGTGTCCCTGTTTGGTGCGTTACAATGTAGTGCATTACGATGCATTACATCGAACCAAGGCGTACACGCACCGGATTCATTAGAAGGTACAATGTTTATTTAGAACCATCTTGTCCGTCCATTCGTTGGGACATCCTTTCATTTGTTGCACCGTACCGGGTTTAGTGCTGTAAGGTGGAATATTCCAAAGAATGCTAAAATGCCTAGCTAAACAAACAAACGTCTCCGGTTTCATATTAAATCAGCTACAGTTAACAGGTACTTTGCAACCTGCCGAAGTACTGGACGTAAATATTCCAGCAGATAGCAAGGGGAAAGGCTTGATTTCTTCAGCTAACATCCACCGAATGAAAGTCAAACACTAGCCAAAGGTGCACTTTGTATCACTTTGTGCCGTAGACGGTTGATCAAAACGGGTATGCTGCTGCTGCTGGCCGACTCCGACCAACAACCGAAATTGCAACTGCACGACCGTTGTAGAAGTAGAACGATATGCAGTTTTTTTACGTACTGGTGCACCGAGGGAGTATCGGTTAACCGACAAGAGGGTCAACACGGTCAACAAAACCACGGAAGTAGTTGCATTCGTAACATGCCCAACTTTGCGTTCAATTTTTGGGGCCCGTTCTAGAGAAAAAAAAAATACAAAAAAATAACAAAACGATTGCATTGCACGTAGGGCCCATTGCACGTATTTGCACGGGCTCAGTGTTGATGCAATTCGGTGCCAAAATACACACCGCGTACGAGTGAATAGGCTTCGATTGATACCGGAAGCGATGCGATTGCAAGAGAAGAGTTTGGTGTTCTTTGGTGCACTGTTTTTGTTACTTTTTTTTTTGTTGGAACAATTTCTTGTTCATTTTTGTGGCTTTGTGGATGCATGTTTGGTTGCGATGCAAAACGATCACAGTCGTGCAGCAAAGGTTGTTAAGAGGTTAAAATTGGGTGTTTAAGGTACAACGTTTATTTGAAATAATGGTTATTTAGTTGGAAGAATATAGCTTTAGACGGTGTTTTATTGTACTTTGAGAGATATAAAGACAGGTTTATTAAAAAGTTATTTTAGTTACAGTTCAAATCGTATTTAAACAACATAAAATACCTAGCCAGGTAAGTTTATTTAATTGGATCAAATTCAAATCGACGAATCGTAGGGCTTTGCTGGAAAACAAACAATGAAACATTAATAATTGATTTAAATTTAGTATACAGTAGAGAAGAAAAGAGTAAATCGTATAGAATAACAAATAGCAGTAAGCAAAATATGTGAAAGCGCAAGTAACTAAAAGTAAACGTAAGTAAAAGTACATAAAAGTAACAAGTAAAGCAAAGTAAGTAACAAGTAAGATTACATAATTACAATGTAAGCATGTTGAAGTGAAAAAAACAAAGAGAAGAAAATATAAATTAAAGGAAATTTTATTGATAATTGGTTGAATATTTAAAAGGCCTCATAAACTGACGAAAAAAACACACTTAACAATGGAATTTCTATTTTATTTTGAGTTTGATTGTAAACAAGTATCATTTCTTTAAATAAGTGCCTTAGTTTAGCTTTATAACTACTAAATTTTAATTGTATTTCCCTGCATTCTCTCCCATAGTGAGATGTTCATGCTGCAATATTTACCATTCCAGGAAACACTGCACAGCAAAAAGCCTTATCAGACAACCACCAGCGAGACAACTTGACATCAGTGCTGACTGGTTGGCTGGCTGGCTTGCTGGCGGACTGGCCGCCAAAGCCGAGGTTTCGCTCGAAAATCGCCACCTTACGCAAAATTGGCGTGAAAAGCCAACAGCCAACTGCCGGGCCGGGCCAAAGCAACGACCGGCAAGACTCGACACAAAAGCACCAAACACGGCTAACAACGTCGTCGTCGTTGTCGTCGTCCACCGAATGGTGTCTGATATCCGGGTGCCCTCGGGCTTCCGGGATGTTTGGGATGGCATCGATACCAAAGAGCCCTTGCACTGCAACGCAACGAGTTTGGTGCATCGCGGTGTGATGAGGTACGTTTGCAAACCACAGAACGTTTCTGCCTTTGAGCCTGACCGATGTAGGTACTGGAGTTGCATCCAGGTTCCGGTAGTGCACGACGCATCAAAGGGGAGAAAAAAAACCCCCACACAGCGCGCAAAACACGGATGGTGCGAAAATCAAGGCACTTCGCGTATAGCCCTTCCGGTCGACTATTGGATTGATCGTGGCGGAAAAAAGCAAGTGCCGCGTGTTGGCGCAGTGTGTGGCCGGCCTTCCGGCCAGGCCATGTTAGAGAAACGTTCCGCGGTTCATCAATTATTCGTCCGACCGAGGAGAAGAATCAATTTCGGTGGGCTATGTTGCCATACTGCACATTGAATGCACACGCTGCAACATCTGGGAGTCGATGCAGCAGGGGGTTTCGATTTTTTTTGTTGCTAGTGCCAACACCGAACCACATGCATCCAATAACGAATGTTTGGCTATCTGGTGGCCACAAAGATCACCGACAGTGGAGTGTGTATCGAGCACTTTTGTTTTTTTGCTCATGTGTGTTACTCCCACTGCTGATATCAATATTTTCTCGCTAATCAGAACGCTGGGAGATGGGAAATGTCGTGTCGGGAGCAACTGGTTCATAGTAGTATCTTGTGCACCGTGCTGCAACTGCACCTTGCACTGCGATTTAGATCTATTCAAATCCAACTGTCCATTTTTTTTTGTTTGGCCCGGAATCAAGCACTGCCTACGGTGGCAGTGGACGGTCTAGTAGCGGGTTTTTTTCTCGCATCTACATGCGAGTCATTTTTTCTCTCTGGTTGTTGACTTGAAAGACCACGACCGTCGTGTCGACTTTGCCGCCCGGGGATAATCGAACAGTGCCAAATGATTGCCGCGGTTTCCTTCCGGTCGATTGTGCAGAGATTGGTAGATTTTGGGAATTGGTTCCGTTCGCGAGAGGTCGTCTTTGTAAATAGACGATAGAAAAAAAAGAGAAGAAAATTGGCATCCATACATGATCGAATTTCTAAATTCAGACGGATGCTGGAAAGTGATAGTAGTAAAAAAATGGTTGTGATTGTACAGCAATTGCTTTCGAAACTACTGTACACGGTGGAAAGAGATGGATTTTCTGTGAACATTAGTTTACATGATAATTTTGATGACTGTGTTTAACAATTTTACAAATAGATAGACATCAATTGACGCATTGTTTTAATGCAACAATTCGTTTGATTTAGAAATAGGTAACACGATTTGAATTATAAATGTAGGTACAATTTTACCAATTTGATTTTTTATAAGCAATATTTTTATTGTTTTATGGTTATGGTTTTGATCAACAAGGTTTGCATATTTTACATCCTTTGATCATTTTTAAAATATAATATTCGTGCTAACTTTTTCTGCTGTTCACAGCTGTTCACATATACACTCAATGGATAGAACCTCGAAAGAGAGTCTCTGTATCAGGTATCAAGGCGTATTTCTAGCCATTAATCTCTCTTTCAAGGAACAGCTAGATCACATAGGACATCACATGTTCCTATACGTCAACATAATGGGCGAGCTGTACTCGATCCTGTATGGTTTTAGACGCTACGTATTGATAAGATCGTTGCTAAAATACGCTAGCATTCTGTGGTGGCTCTCATTTGGAATTTGCTGCGAGATTAGGTGTTTGCTGCTAGGACTCCTATACCTCGCTGACCGAATTGGTATTCGTCCCCGGGTTTCTTAGCAGAAGCATGAATTCTATTCTATTTCCCGGAGAAATGCTGGCTATCGCTGAGTCCTGTACCTCTGTTGGCACACGTGACCTTCCGGTGTGTACGTTTCTGCTACAGAGAATACTTTTCATGACCTCTACGAGCATGGAATTACGGACCTACCTTAGATTTTTATCAATTCCTTTCCAGTTTCCGCGACAAAATTGTTTGAGTAGAGCTTTTGTATTATGTTGATCTAGAAAATTTCGATTGGACGTAGTGGGGACGTTCCGGGGGACGTTGCAGCGGCTCGCGGACTTGGATCATATCGAAATTCTGCTGAAATTCTCCTGAAAAGATCACATTGAGTTTTACCATCATTGCTTGCCGCGAGTTTGCGTCATTGCTGGAGTCCGTTTTAGACTATACGGTGTGCCGTGCAGATAAATCCATGAAAAATTGACAATTTGTGAGCATTTTTCTCAATTCTCAATTCCTTAACATATTTATTTTCATTCTACAATTCCCTTTCTCTTCACACCACCAATGACATTCTCTACAATCTCAACAAAACCAACTCATCAATCGATAGCTCCCGTTAATCCATTTCCCTTCTCTAATGATTTGTGTATAAACCCATTTCCCCCCTCGCTAACTCGTTTTAGCATCTCCGGAAGACCGGAAGCAGTAATCAAAATTCAATTATAGCGCCCCGTTTTAACGCTCCCGTTCACCTAAGTAGAAAAGCGTTTAAAATCGAAAGACACAGCAAATGGAAAAAAATCATCATTATCACGATCGTTCCGATCAAATGATGTTGCTGGATAGGCTGACAAAAGGCGTATCAGATTGGTTGTTTATTTGCCCCGCTGTCCTTGAGGAGTTTGCAGCGACGAAGAACAAACACTTTAAACTAAAGCATTTAGCGTAAGAGTCGTGTTAGAAGTGGGTTAGATTCGGTGTACATGAAAAAAGCCAGGACGTGTGCATGTCCACACACACAGTGAAGTCAATCGCCACAGCCAGATACATAAAGCATTAAGGTAAATGAAAATTAAATGCAGTAAGATAGAGAGGGGAGAGGGAGCGATTGAGAGAAAATGAAGCAGAAAAAATAGAAATCGAGACCCATAATCGAGATAATTACACTTTAATAGCCGTCCTGCTGCCCCCCATAGACAAGTCCAATACGACTGTATATGTATGTGTCCGTTTGTTTGTGTGCGGGATATTTATGGAGTGTGGAAATGACAATCCTCACTCGAGCAATCGAGCTGACCAGATGGAAAACGCTTGACTCACAATGACAGCCACTTGATGATGGCGGCGGCGGCGCCAGCGGCGGTGGGTACGCTTCCCCATCTCCCATTCGCCCGCCTTGGCTGGGGAAAGGGGTCAACAGGCAGTTTGTGTGACACCGGGAGTTACGCGAAACTTGTGCTCCCTGCTGCCCTGCTTTTCCCAAACACCCCTTCGCCTCCTCATCCTTATACACACGCTGATGGCACTTTTAATGAACCATAATCATGCTGTGGAGATTGTGGCGGGTGGGGAGAAGCTCTGGATCATGGAGCGCTTGCTTCACTGTACCGGCAGACCCCACTCGCCCTACTCCCCCCCTTCAAACTGATGCCGTTTCCCATTTAGCTTCAGTGAAGAAGAAAAACACAACAACAACAACAACAACAACAACAAAACCAACCAAACAAATGACGAATGGGTCTGGCGGGAAAATTGCTCGAGCTGTAATTTGTCACACAACAGCGACGCTTCCAGTGACCGCGCTCCTCTCTGTGACAGTGTGGTGCGGTCGGGAAGTGATGAGGGAAGGGGGTATGTGTGGGCAGCTCGAGGGTGACGGTTTGTTCACGCGCCGCTTCTCCCTCAAAACAATAGGACCCCGAGGGGCGCTGGAGCTTGGAGCTCGGTACTGGATGGAGTTGGAGGTTGGAAAATAGGTACCCAGCCAGCCAAACACATAAAACCGTAATCACAGCCTCTGTCACGGTCGTTTCGGTGGATGAAACGCACGTAACATTTGGAGTGTGTGTGTGTATTTGTCGTTGGATTTTCCTGGTTGGTGGTGGAAAATGGGGCTTCAAGGATGACGATGGCTGAAACAAAGATGGTGGATTGTGTATGAAGATGAGAAACGACTCATAACACGGCTGTGGCGGCTGTGTCATTATGCTAGCGAAGTAATTAAGGGCACACATGAGTGTATGTTAAGGGAGCTTTTGCACTAAATCGGTAACAGAATAACACATTGATTGATAGCTTGATTGTGTTCATTGAGTTGATACGATGTCATCGATCTGTATGTAAAGAAAGCAATAATTAGCTATTAATAATTTGAATAACTCCTCTTTTATTTTAAGTATTCAGTGCAGCGTTTTACCTGTTTTATTGTAAAGTATCGTAATAAATGCAAGATTGATGATTTAACATTTTATTTGAACAAAGACTTTTCTCGTCTTTACAGCTGAGAACCTTAAACTTAGTACAGTCTGCTCCGGAGAAGCGTGGCTCATGCGTTATCAAGGCATCTGCGTAATTCGAATATCACTCGTTTCGGCCAAAGACTTTTATTGATACATTTTAGAGCTTTTATACACTCAAAACGAATAATTTTACACGATTGAAGCAGAAAATGTTGATTAAATTTCAATTTCAATTTAATCTAGTTCAATGGTTTGCCTTCACTGGCTATATAAATGTAAACTAACGCTAAATATTAGGCCTAACAAACCTAACATAATTAACCTAACTTAACTGAACTCAGGCATATAAAAATACTATGTATGTTATGAATGGTTTGGTCAAAATGTCATTTATTTTCCATTTAACACGTTTTGGAGCAAATTATACTGATATGACTAATACATTCCGAATCCGCGTTACTCGGGAACAGGCTGGAGTTTCAAATATACACTATTAATATTTTCTAAGGTACGAAATATCAACTAAAACAGCAAAAAGAACGTTATAGAAATGCATTGAGAAATTTGCAAAAGGATTTATCAATGACTGTACATTAGGTTTTATATGGATGTTTTTAATGTTGAGAGCTATAAAAATCGGATATGATTTTTGTGTATTCATATATCTGATGTTTTGAATAATGTCAATTGAATTGAAAAATAGTTTCTAGATCCAGGATGAATGTAAAAAAACTAAAAAGCTATAATCGTTTCAAGGATTTCAATAGTTTTTAGATCATTTTTTCGATTTTGCAGACTTTCTTTAATGTATAGTTTCTGACACTTTTTAGCAGAGTTTTCCATTTCATACAGAATCAATGACTAGAAACCTAAAAAAGAATATAAAGATGACAAAAACAAGCTACGATCAGAGACTTAACTGTAAGAATGGTTGGAGGATATAAATCGATCAGGACTTTATTCGTATCAATGATTGACCTTTTACAACTAGTACGTGGCGCTCACTATAATTAACGCTAAGTTTGGAGCATTGAACTTCATGGCATGGTGCAGTTATCCTAAAACATAATCACTGCTATAATATTCTACAATTAAGCTCTCAAATGAAGTACAAACTACTTAGCCAATGAGAAGTTAGGTCATTTTGTGAATAATCGCTTGTGATAAACAAACAAATCAAGAAATCGATCCCAATTGTAATGAGACGGGTTGCTAACAGCTGTTTAGTAAAGTACAAAATAAACACAGCATTACCATCATGCGGCTGTGTGGGAGAAATTTCCTTCAAATTGAAGTAAAATGAGCATGAAGTTGATTGACAAAATGTCACTCTTCCGTGTCGATAGTGGTGACTTCTAATAGCAAAAAGGCATGCACACCGGTTAATGCAACTGCAAAAAAGACCAGACAAACAACGCAATTGTCCTCCTGCGGTGTACTTAGCATTGATAGTAATTAAATTTATTACTCTCTCTCTCTCTCTCTCTCTCTCTCTCTCTCTCTTTCTATATATCTCTCTCACTTTATGCACGTGGTTGTATCATATTTTGTTTACAACAGAAACGCACCTTCCCTATACGCAACGCACGGTAGGTGCAATATGAGCGCCTGTCGGAAAACGCGCTACCCGGTGACATGACAGTGAGCAACAGCACGAAGAAGAACACAACTTTACGGGGGTTAGAAAATATGGAAAATGCAATGAAAAACAACAGCACTCCCCCAGTTGCCTCCGTGCCTCCCGGCTCAACCCGGTCGTATGGTCACGCTAAATGGACCGAGAAAAGTTACACCCCCGCACGCGGGGGCTACTATCATCCTCACCCTCCGTCACCACTCTCCCAGTTCTTTGCTCCTGCCCCTGTCCCATCCACTGTAAAATGGGTGGTGTTGTTGTACGTCAGTTGCCGTTGTTTTGCGCAACGGCCCCAACCAACCGCGGTGATTTGCGCAAAGAAGGAAGCCACGCGGTGGACGCTTTCTTCGTGCAGGAGGATGATGATGAAGAGCGGGATTTGGTAAGGGTGTGTTGGTGCGTGGTAATAATAACGCACTATTTCTACGCAAAGGAAATTAAGGGCAAGCAAGGGAGTGTGTTGCTGAGGGGGAAACAGGGAAGTTGGTACTTTTGCACGGTACGCGCTTCACTGCGTCAAACGCCTGTCCGCTATCGCTCATTGAGGTTGCAGCATGTGTGATTAGTATTGCTGGTCTGGGGTTTTGGAGTGATCGTTTTCGCTGTGAGCGGCTGGATGGGTTGTTATACATTTTGTTCGCCTGCGAACACAAACACAGAGAGACATCTGTGATAGAAGATTCATTAAAAATAGATTAATGTGAAAAGTTGGGACATTTTTAAGCTTAAATCAGATAGAGGACGCTACCGTCGGTAGAAGGGGTAGTATACTGCAATATGAAAATGCTATTAGTTCGATTGAATTTTCGTTTTGTAAGACAAATCTATAGTTTGTTAATCGATTTTTGACTGATTTACATAATTTAAATCTCAAATCCCGCTCCTGGTCAAACGTGTTGAGCATGTCAGGCTGGCATTTATTACCGGAATCTTAAACGGAACTATTGACTGTTCTGAGCTGCCTTTGTGGATTCACCTCTACGTTCCTGCCAGAACACTCCCTCGCCGGCCAATGCTGGCAGTCGCTGAAACCCGGACTTTTTTTGGCTCTCGCAACCCGCTTCGTTGTATGGTGCCGTTTACTAAATTCAGTGAACGATCTCTACGAGCCTGGAATGACGATAGCAGAGCAGTTTTTGTAGTGTTTTTGTCATGCCAAATAACAGTTGTGATAAATCTGCTTAAATACCTTTTAAATTTATCATGATTCCTTCAAGAGATGATGCACACTGTCAAACATTCATGCCTGAGAGCAGGGGTCTTCATGCTACGGGCTGCATGCAGCTCTTAAAGGCTTTGCAAAGGTAAAAATAAATAGATTTATAGTTTGACTAATTTGACTAGTTTGTTAAAATTTTTACTTTAGAAAAATGAATATTAAGATACGATAAAAGAAAGCTGTAGAAATTTGATTTATTCAGTAAGTTATTTCTAATTAACGCCTTTGTAAAGTCATCACTCAAACTAGAAATATAGGATTATAGTTCATGGTTGAAGTTAATTTAATTACATGTTTAACTGCATTTTGTGCAAAAGATTTACGAAACTTAGACGATAAACTGACGAGATTTCACTTTTTTGTTAGTGGAAAATAATTATCCTGTTTTAGAATCCATGCCATGAAATTAGTTAAAACATACAACAGAAAAGTCTTCACACAGCTAATTTACTTCACATTACAAGATTGCAAAGCTATTACAAGCTTTATTTATTACAAGAAGATTGTCTTTTAGAGTAGTATGTTTTTTCATAACCACGTTGCCAGAGAAGACTCAACCAATTGTTAGTAGTTTTATCTAAATTTCAATTCCCAAAACTATCACAATACAGTTAAAAGAACAACTACTTCCATTGCAGAGTTCACTCCCTCCATACTCTTTAACGCGAACGCTTTATCGTGCTAGAATGTTGCTACTAGTACACGTCAGTTTCACCAGAATCAACCACGGCACAGCGCACCATTACCAAAACCCTCTACAAACGCTATCGATTTTCCCGACAGCAGATAGCAGGAGAGCAAAGAGCTTATTTTCCCAGAACCAAATGTGCTCCAAATCTTATGAATGATTCAAACCAAACGACAACGATGATGATGATGATGATGCCGATGATTGGATGAGATGAGTGCATGAGTGAGTTCGAAAGGGACAGTGTGTTGGAGTTTCTGTGCGGTTGGTTGTTGGTTCAGGACTTGCCAAAACGACAACAAAATCTGTGAGTGTGTGTGCAAAACTTCCTTCCAAGGGGGAGGGGATGGATCGTCTTGTCCCAAAACTAACACATTGTGCCACACATTGTTGGGAAGCAATTTATCATCCACACCAGGGACACACATTGCCACGAGGAACGGACTTGGGACGGGGGGAGGCATTTGTGCGAAAATTCCCTTCTTCTTGGTCTTTCTAGTGTGTGTGTGTGTGTGTGTGTGTGTATCCGGGATTTTCCCATTTTTCTTCTATCCCTGTGTGTGTGTCTGTGTGTGCCTCGTTGTATAATAAAGTAATGAAAACGATTTCTTGACCAAAAGGCCGAACACCACACCTCATGTGACTGTGGGAGAGTGTTGTGGCCCTATCACCTCCCCCTATCACGCACACACACACATACACACACAGTGTGTCCTTTGTCACCAGGGGTAAGAAGTAGGAAAGAATCTCGTCCACTGTTAGTGTGTCTTTTTACTACTGCGAGCAGAATCGAAAGGAAAATGGTACACGCTTCTTTTCGGACAGCCCATCCCTTCCCTCTTATTTTATGACCGTTGAGAGGGGTGACGATGGTGGTGGGATCGAGGCGAGATCCTGTCACAAACAGGGGGCCATGGTCAGAAAATGGCCCTTTTTGCTTGTGGCTCGCACAAACCTTCCGGCATATCATCGGCCCCGTTCGGAGAAGCTAAAGGAACGACCGTGCCTTGTTAACTCCCCTCGCGTTACCCCAACCCAGTACCCAGTACCCAGTGGCACAAATGTCCACCGGGAATGTGAACCATTTCTACTTTTTTTTTGCGTTTTGCCCTTTTCAAAGGGCAAGCATACCGTCTCTGCGTTTCTTCCTTGGATCCTTTGGAACGGTTGCTGGGTGTTTTTGGGAGGATTTTCATCCCTTTTTTCTTACGTTTATGCCCAAGAAAACACAGCTCGATTGGGGAAGGAAGGGAAAATAAGTGTAGGGTAGGGGCGGCGGGGGAGGGAAGAGTAAATTGAAGTGAAGCGATAAAAGCCAAATTTGTTCAGCCACTTCAGCGAAGGACACCATCATTGCGCGCGCGAGCAAACAGCAGCTATACCAGACCTCCAAAGCAGCATACCGTCTTTACTATCCCTCCCTCATCTGCTGAGCTATCACTATTGCAATCTTGTGCAAGTAAAAAAGAAAGTAAGAAAGAGAGAGAGAGAGAGAGAGAAAGAGTGAGCTTTGTTTGTGAGTGTGTTTCTGCGCGACATTTAGAAGCAAACGGAAAGGAACATTAGGAATGCTGTCCCCTATCCAAACAGTGGCACGCTTTCGGGACGCCTCCATATCACATGCATCCTTTGACACTAGCTCGTGTTTCCGCCGCCAACAAAGCACACTGCAAGATGCTTTTCGCTTTTCGTGTGAGTTGCGATATGATGGAGCAAAAGCATACACACACACCAAAAAGAAAATAGCAAATGAAATTGGTGTCTGTGTGAAAGTTCTGGGGACCAAAAATAGGGGGGACAAAAACAAAAACCAAAAAACGAATGGAAAAACTTTTCCCACTCACCTCTTCTTGCCCGCATTCAATGCCACAAGAGAGGTGGTTGTTTTTCGCACTGAACGCTGGTGTTTTTCCACAAAACTGATAAAACTGATAAATTTCAGACGCGCGCGTGTGCTCCTGCTGCTCATCTCAGCGGTGCTAGAGTGCCAGAGGAGAAGGAGGAGGAGGTTTCTTTGTTTTCGTTTCGCCGAAAGTCACGGGGCTTTGTGCTGTACTGATAGGATGAAATGGTTAATCGTTTGTTTTTTTTTTGGAGAAAGAAAATATTAACACTGAAAAAGGGAAACTGATAAAGGGGGAGTTTGTAAACGCAAGTATAGAGAAAACGCGGGCGAGAGATAAGAGTTGTTTTTGACACATAAATGTGAATTGTACCTTGTTTTAGCAAAGTTGTAGTAAATTACTTAATGAGAAAATATAATCTAATATAGCAAATAGTATAGTAATAATTAAAAATATCTTTATTGACTAATTAAATTCTCTATAGTACGATGAAACAGTTCAATTGAAGTAAAAACACTTCCTACGAGAGACTGACAGCATCTTCCCTCACTGCAACTGACAGCATTTCGCGCTACATCACAGTGAGCCATGGAATCTCCCCTTCAAGCTGCTAGCAATGGTGCTGTGTTTGTCTTGTTCTCTCTCCTTTAGTTTTGGGCCTTCTGTTGATCTCTCTCGCTCTCTCTCTCTCCTTTTCTCTTCCGTTTTATTTACTGAATTCGATTTCTCCACAATAAATTATAAAAAGGGTATGGTGGTGTGTGTGTGCGCGAAGATACACTGCATAACCCCTCCACCGTGGTTTGGGCGATGGTGAGCGAGCGAGCGAGTGATGATGCACATTGGGTAGCGATTGGGACAAATGTTCAACAGTGAGAGCGAATGTACTGTTGGAATGTACTGAGGGATGCAAAAATAAAACAAAACAAAAATATCGACATTTTGTGCTAGACTTTTATGAAGGCTTTCATTAAAATAAAAAGAATAAAATGCTGCAAAAACAGCCTTCAAAAGGGAAGAAATGCTTAAAAAAAAGGCTCATACGATCCACGCAATCATAAAATCAACCTTTACATGATTAGTTTTCTTATCATTAATGTTGACGGCAGCCCTAAATTGAGGACGACTTCTGTTCCACATAAACGGACAGAAGTCGAGTCAGTATAAATATAAGTCTAATAAACAATTTATATAATGTTTAAAAATAACATAAACAGTAACGCCCGCTGATAAGCCAACGGTAAGGTATAAATAACATTTTAAGCTCAATCAAAGTAACATTCAATCACACGAACTCGGACGGTAAGCCTCCGGTCTCAGCCTTCCCAATAGATTGAGATCCGTTGAGGAAACTTTAATGCTAGCTTAAAGTGAATTGAATCTTAATATTTTTACCAATTATTTTCCATAGTTCTATAGCTTGTAAAATTGTTAAAGATAACTTGCGCACATGTTGTGTCATTTCTCAATAATTTACTGCAATCATTTAGTAAATAATTTATAATTATCAACTTGCCTTTATTGCACAGGCTTGGGAAGTCATTTTATTCACAATTATTTGCTTTAATGTCAAAATTGAACCAATTAGACAGTTATATCACCGACTCTTTCGTTCCTCATTTAAGCTACTTAAGCTTTAAACGTGTTTTAACTCGTATGCATTTTCTATTACCATTACTTCACAGTTGTTCTCTTCCATGGTTCGTTAACGAGTGTGCATGTAGAATTGTCCGATTAATCGGATTAATCGAATGAGCGTGAATGGTTCCCCGCTAACCATTAGTCCAATGGTGAGCAGCATCGATTCGCGTACAAAACTCACCACCATGAGTTTGCGCTACTCACTATGCACTTTGGTGAGAGTAACCAATACAGCCAACCACACCCCCCTTCCACGTACAGGCGGTTACATCGGTAGGGGTAATATGAGCCACGCAGAACGTGGCAACGTGGTGTGCAAGGCAAGCTGTCACCCAGTTTTGCGCAATCGCATTCGTTGCAGCGTTCGGGCTGTTGGTGTGTGCGTACGGAATGTGTATGGATGCATTTCCCCTTTTTCCCACCAAATGTGTGTGTGCGTGTGTGTGCGTGCGTGTGTAAAGAATAAAGTCGCGGTCGAGAAAAGCATTTTCTTCTCACTGCTCACAGACACGTTGGTGTGCGGGAGAACATAATTTATCTTTACGTTCTTGTAAGCTACTTGCCGCAAAAGAAAAATGGACTTTTTTCAAGTGTAAAATTTAATTTAATAAAGAGGGTAAAAGAAAAAAGGGAAATTTAAGTGTTATGTTAAGAAATATTGACATTCTCCTCAAACAAAACGATAAAAGATAATACTTTGGATTTTTTTAACACAACCAAGATAATTAAGTGTATTTTCTTTCCAAAAGAAAACATCATTACCAACTCAAACCCACGCACAATGACAAGTCGGCAAATCGATATTTTTCCCCCCAAACGGAAAGCTCTACATTCTATTACAATCTAACTCTTACGACACGCACACGCTGAATGCACACTTTTCCGTGAAATATGTCCCTCCCACCGTACCGCCAGCACATCGGAAAGGACATCGAACCGAGACTGTGGCAGCAGCGCGAGGTTGAAGGGTGAACGAAATGTGTTTACACAAACTTTAACCGGGCGAACAGGGCGAACCGTGGACGGACGACTCTCTTTTTCCCTTGTGTGTAGCTATTTCCCCTTTGCAAAAAAGAAAAACGTTAGTGTCATTCCGAGCGGTTGACGTTGGATGTAACATTTCTATCGTTTTTTTTTCGATTCTGCTTTTCCCAAGTGTTGGAAGTGTTGAGGACAAATAGAAGCTTGTTCCAGGAGGAGGGAGGATCTATTTTGTTTTGTTTCCTTCAAGCAAAGTACTCTTCCAAGTAAATTACAAATCTTTCTTAGCATCGATTCCATCGCTTGCCAGCCAGTACGCGATGGTAAGTTCAAGAAGAGGCATTGCATTACACAACCATAACGGCCCTAGTTCCGGGAAGGCTAACTCCGCCAAGGATAGCTCAAGCGCGATACTGCCCCGTTTCAGCTTCTGATTGCCGTACGCCTCGGCCAAGATGGGTGTAATTGATATCGCACCCCAAACCCTCGGCGGCCACACTCTCCTTTGCTGCAACAATGCAACCGTGTTGTGTTACGGTGCGCCGATGCCCGCTGCCACGCAGCGGTCCGGTTTTTAGTCCCTTCGGTTGTGTTTGCTTCCCCTTCTGCTTGTTGTTGCCTCCCTCTCCCCCATCCCCAAACAGCAAACACTCTCAGCGGAAGCTGTACTCTTGCATTTTTTCCCTGGAATTTTGAATCCAGTACGAGCGAGCGTTTAAATTGCAGCATCCAGCAAATGCATCCATCGTTCGATTGCGCGTATTGCGTTCCAAAAACGGTTTCGCTTTACCGGGATGAAAACGGATGAATTGTGCGTTTTGTTTGCACTACCCGGCCGAGCGACCGTGGTAGTGCGAGGTTGAGAGGCCTTGCGTGCGAATACATTAACCTAATGGGGATCCCAAGTTGCATACCAAGGAGGGAGGATTACATTGCAGGAAGTGATTGTATTTAATGCAAAACTTTTCAAGCAATCCTTAGTTAAATTACATTTAAAATGGCATTTAAATTCAATAAAAAATAGCATTTTTTCCAAGCAATTTAGAAGTTAAAAGGTGCTTCCAAGGATTCGCAAGGGTTTATGATGCAGTTGCAGTAGAAATACATCGATCAGAAACCATTCAACACCGTCGCCGTACGCCGCACAACACTGGACGGCGCTTTTGCGTATGGCCGATTTAGCAATGCACACTAGACTACGTTGAGCTGTGCACGGTGTACCCATTGGCAACCCGTCAAACCAACCCATCGCACTTCTATACACACTCGCTTTATGTGTGTGTGTTTGTGTGTGTTTGTGCCAGTGTGTTGAGGGATTAATTGAGCTTCATCTCGCGCTAAATTGGCCGTCCAAGTGCAAAACCGTACCGGCCACAGCACACCTCAAGGTCCTGCCACCAGTGGCTGCATGCATCCTCTCATGCAGCTGTTGATAAATAAGCATTAATACAGCAGCCAACGCGGTCGATCGGGATGTGCGAGCCGGATGACGCTTCGATTGATACCGGGAACGAAGGTGGGGAATATTGGAATGAGAGTTGCGTTTGCATTCCACAACAACATTTACAGTGGCAGCAGAGCACGATGATCCGTTCCATTCACAATCGAATGCATACAGACACATACACACGCACACACACTTTGTAATATCTTGGTCAATTTGCACCGGTTATGGGTCATCTTGTCAGCACCTACTCGAACCCGCCCGAAAAGCGCCCGCAATTGGGGGCCAGCTTGGCTTTCCGGTGTCCGGTGTCTGTGTGTTTGTTTGTTTGCCGTTTGTGTGCCGTAGCTCGTAGTCAGTTTTTGTACTTGGATATGAATTTATGGATTCCGATTGTCTGTAGCTATTTGGCCGCTCTAGCTCTATGGATGGAGTTTGAATTGTAGAAAGGAAAGGAACAGCTTCACCTCTAAATTGCACTGCAGAAAATGTTTGAGGAGCACTTTTACCGGTAATTTCTGTATTTTTATGGTGCAGACGCATACCAATGCTTTAAGGAAAATTAAATTTTTATTATCATTGAAATATGAATAAAATTTTAAAAAAATTTAGAAACATTTTATTCAAGATTTTTATTTATGTTTTAAAATATATTGCATGGTTTGAGCTCGTTCTATCTCTTTTGGATTAGCATTTATTTCATATTTTTGATTAGGGTTTTTATATTGTTAAGTCCTTTCGCTTCTGCTTGCTACTTGCTCTACTCTCTACCAAAATTGTCTTCTTAAACTATTGACCACTACTACTACTACTACTACTGTCCACACTTGTGTGCATTCTTCCTAAGGACATTTGGGAAATTTGTTAAATGATCTGTCAATAAGAAAATCTGGGCATAAATTATTGCCATTTTTTTTAAATTATTTGCTGGAATTACTTAAAAAACACCAACATATTATATAAAAAAGTTAAAATCCTTATTAATTTAACGTTCACTACTACAGCATGTGGTCAAGGAATGTAATTTTTTTTTGCTTTATTCGTAATCGGAAGATTGGGCACAGCGTTCAATATTATGTACCATGGTCATGCAACTTCATTCGTATGATTTATGCAATTAGATGGTGCAATATCATGCATATCAATATCCAAACATCGAGAAAGAGTTGATAGTGAAGTGGCTGTTCAATCAATGTTGTATGATGCAAACACTAATGGCAATTATGTGCTAAACAAAGAATTCAGTAACTTTCATTTTCATTCCTCTTAATCGTATCTTTGGATTTATTATTAATCTGGGAAGCTTGTGAGTCATAGCTTTTTAACTCACAATAATGTCACAATAATTATTATAGCTTTCAATCTATTATTTGTAGTAAATATGTCTTAAAGAACAGCAATCTTTTCAGGTTGCATGTATTCTACCATTCCAAATTGCAGTGTTCTAGTCCTCTTTGAACCATTGCATAAGGATGAAGCTACTCGTGAAGCCCTTGCAAGTGATATAGTTACACCACCAGCATGTTCTTTGGCAAAGGATTACAACGCTGAACGTTGCAACACTTTGACTTTAGACAGTCGCAACCACTCACTTACCATTTTGAGTCGCTGTAGGTTGGCAGAATAATGTTTTGCGTTTATTATTGTATTGGTTTGAACCTTACCCGCGTTCATTTTGACAAATTTGTATTTCATTCACTTCGGCCTCTTACTCTCGATGCGGTGATAGTGTGCAACCTCATCGCCCTGTTTTATCGATGAACGATGCAGTCAATGTGCAGTTCTGTAGTGTTCCAAACACACAAAAAAATAAATCTCCCAAAAACTGTCTCAGCATTACAAAAATGGGCATTTTTTTCTTCTTTTTGTAAATGCTTCAAACTCACAGCACAATGATCACAATGAAAGCAAAACAAAACGAACACGTCAATATTGAAAATAATACACTTGACGTTTGACTGACGCCTGTCTATCAGATCCAAGCAGGCGGGAGCCATAGTGGTTAGCTCGATTTAAATTATTACCACCCTTATATGGACACCAGGGGGTGGCATTTGACTTCCTGTAAAATGTTTGCTTTAACAAATCATGTACCATTTGCACAACAAAAAATAAAAAAATATATAACCCCACCATTGTTATATTGTTATGCTTAACTGAATCACATCACATGTTGAACGCATTTTGGGCGGTCAACAATTTTTGATACGTGTCATGTTGGTTTGCGTTCTGTTGGGTAGCATGGACAAGTAAAGGAAGTGTCTCCCATGTTGAGTCCCCATCCCTGAAAATTTTCATAATTTTTTTTTTGTACAAAACACAACAGAGTTCATCATTAATAGGAAATTGGGTGAATAAGTTTTATCTAATAAATGGTTTTATATTATGCGATGCGAATAGCATTAAATTTCACATTCTACCAATTAACAAGCCCCTTACAATAGCAGAAAGAATCAACCAACAACCTTCTGAAAAATCCCCATAAATCGATCCCTATTTGTTCGCTCACAAAACCATTGAATTGAAAATGGATTATGTTTCACAGCAAATTCGGTCCGAATGGTCCAGGACCGCGCTCAGCACGTTTCGGAAGCATTCTGAACAGCGACCGTAAATTATCTCCCAAACAACAATTACTACTACAACAGCATCCCGGCCCGGTTTGGGAGCGTAAAGTTTCCGGGCAATTGGTAATCCGGCCCAAAGGTTGGCCCAAGAAACTGATACGAGGCGTTCTGGTGGGTCATCGTGCCACCTGGTGCATAGGATTTGCAATCCTCGATGGAGGCGAGAACAAATAGTGACGATTTTAAACCGTTTTAAAGTAATAATAAAGTGTTTTAAGTTGTTCTAGCCATTCAGATACAACGTATTTTCAATGAACGATTGTAACATGAGTCACCCTTATCTTTTTATCGCGTAAACAAAACAAAGCAGAACTGGCGTTACTTACCAGCATAAATGGACAGTCTTTTGGGTATGGTTCATGTGCATTTCTAGGGCGGTTTCTAGGAACCCGCAGAATTTCTTTTCCAATAGACCGAAAATGTGTTTCCAGCAAACAATACCAACAACCAATCAGCAAGAGCAGCATTTACGATTTTTTAAACCGGCTTTATCTTAGATATTAAGTATCTTCTCATAATGCCTAGCTACGGGTACTTCGAATAAATACAAACACGCACGTACACAAACGTTTTATTAAATAAAAACCCATTTTTCCACCGTATAAGGTAGCAAAAGTAACACTTCTCTTCACAGCGTAACACGCTAACTAACGCTAAGCCCCTTTCGATCGGGTCCCTTCGCCCATGGCTTGCTATTCATGGCAGCGAACGAACCGTTTCTTCTGCCTGCGTTTGGTTCTTAAGGGTCTCTGCATGGGTACGCCATTGAGTGTTTGCTTTGTAGAAGAAGAAAAAAACAACGAACAATAACGCACACTCACACTGATATCCTACCCGTTGCAACCGTCTCATGCGATGCAATTTCTTTACGCATCTCCCTGCAGTCGCTGAGGAGTATGGTGTTTGGATGGGTTTTTGTTTCCGTATGTGTGTTTTGTTGAGTTCTTCAGGAGAGACACCTGGGAGTTGGCAGACTGCGTGCGATACGCATTACATTGAATGAAATCCACAAGGATGTTGTTAGTTAGTTGGTTTTTGTTAGATAGTTTTCGTCATCTTGCGTATTTAGGTCGTCTGCTAATGAAGGAAGCGAATAAGACTTTTAATTATGATTTCTACAGCTTTCATTGGGATAGACAAATAAAGTGCCATTGTTTTTTGATAGGAGAAGGTAGGTACAGACGGACACATTGCTGAAAATGTTTAAAATCTAGGGATATGCAAACATAAAGACCATAAAAATGTGCATGCCTTATCGTACATTCATGTTTTGTTAGAACATGTGTTGAATCTTTTATGGTTCTATTGATTTCTATGGTTTTTTTCATGAAATAAAAACATTTTTTTTTGTTTTCGTATAGTTTTGAAATGTTCGGATAAGACGGACACCTGATATGGGAAAGATGGGCACCATGAAGGGTGAGATGGACATCGGTAGAAAACGTTGGAAAGTGAAGAGGTGTACAATACTTTAACATGTCCCATTGATTTCCACGTCCTAATACCGTACATAATATCCAATTCTAGACCAATTAAGGCAACGGCGTTTCATTCAGCCGTGAATTTAGGAATTGTTATCGCCACTTCTAACACCTCGTAGAATGCAGAATCTGAAGCATTATTGGAATATCGAGCACTAACAGCTGACGTTGCACTCCAGCTTGCATAACAACAGCGAAGAACTTCCCTTTAGGAAATTACTCCAGGGAATGTCCACGATCTCAGCATGTTTGAGGGACTAGCTCAAGCCAGTTTTTTGAAATCGAAATTCAACTGTTTGATCTTTGTAAGAATCTCTCCATAGAATCTCTCACCTATTCCTACACGATGTCATGTCGTTCCCAAATCCAAATTGCAAGATAGACAGATATTTTCACCGGTGTTCCGTTTCTTGCAAATTTCAATGCTTTCTCTGGATGGTTCATATCTTAAGAATATCTTTATTTAAGATTCAATCGATAGAAGAAGTAAAATAAATGAAAAAATGGCTTGTGAGGATGCTTAAATCACCAGAAACTACTTTTTTTGTTACTTTCAGTGTCGTCCTTTCGCCAGTTCTTTGCTTAATAATCACGGCAACTCATTCATGTAATAAAATGTTCTTAACTTTTCACCCACAGTAATTAAATTAGATCCACAAGGGACAGCACGAATGTTTTATTGGTGAATTTAACAAATTTTGCATACATTATGCCAAAAAGATCTCAAATGTGTAGTTCTGTTTATATGCTGCATTGTTGAATTATACAATAACATCCCATCTTACCCACAGTGTCTATTTTTACCCCCTTTCCCCTACTTATTAAATTCAGTGTGATATGTTTGGAGCATTTTGTACACACTCCATAAGTGAATCCAAGTAGCCGCAGCAAGCTACAGCGTACTGTGTGATGGTAGCCATAGTAGGTGAGAGCCACAAAAGGTGCGAGAGAGAGAGAGACGGAGGAAGCTTTGCTAGGGGATCCGGTAGTACGGTAGCGCTTAAACTGTGATATAATTATGGACAGTAGCACCACCACCTGGGTGCACGTAATCAACGCCTTGACGTCAGGGAAACTGCAATATCAGGACAACAAGGCGCCATAGTGCTCTGAGCGGTGATTAGTTTTGCTTGTGGTAGGGCAGTTAAGCTACACATTGACGTGACTGTAAAATTAACTTATCTTTGGGTTTCGGTTTTTTTCTTCCTACCCTGTCTCGTTACAACCAACTCTTCAATCTGTTATTCACCTCTTCTCGTACACCTTTGACGAGGCAGCAGCAGCAGCTTCCAGCACTGCTTTGATGCGCTAAGGTGATGCGCTACATCGCTCACCAGCACCCAGCCCAGCACAGAGCCTCCTGTGTCCCGCACGCAGGAGTGGAGCAGTCGAGTGCATTTGCTTTTTCCTTAACAAAGTTCTTTTTTAGCTGGTGAAAGCTGCTCCATCGCCATAGCTCTACCCGTAAAAGGAATGAAGTAGCGCGTGCGGTGTGGCTGGAATGGAAGGATGTTTCTTGGAATTGTACACCACGGAACTGCATGCTCAAGGGAGGGGGGGGGGGGGAGGGGAGGGTGGTTGGACCACTAGCGTTGGGTGAAGTGTTGCTATTTTCACCACCTGGAGCAACTTTTACGGTTGGACGGGGGTAGCTTTTATATCTCATACTACTACTACCTTTGCCTGCCGTTGGGTGTTTAAGAGTGTGTGAATCATAAGGGGGATTATATTGAGGATATTTTGCGCATTAGCTTGTTTTAGATTTCGTTGAGATTATTACTATTTATCGTACGACATTGCAACACTTGTTCAGCGTGACAGTAGTTATATTTTGCTGAAACACCACTTTAGGGTAGCATAAATTGAAGTGTAGCGTATAAACATACATATACATGGAATATAAATGAAAGTTTTTCCTATCAATTAGTATATTTTTTCTTAAATAGATGTCAATTTCAATTTCGTTCAAGTTTGTACGCTTGTTTGCTTTAAATTTGATTAGCTCGATTGAAATGATAACTTTACAGAGGAAGCAAAACAATAGCCCTGCGGACCTAATACTTCTCCGACGGGAATGTTAAGCTGTATTATAAGTCTTATCAGTCGTATCTGTAACTATAAGTCGTTTCACCAAAAAAAAAAATCGTAAAATTTACAACATTGTAGAATCAAATTAACATCTTGTTAAATTAATGTTTGCTCAGAAAATAAAATCTTTTTTTTGTACAATGTAATTATATATTCTTATCTTAGTTTTGTTGTGTTTACTTGCAAATGACTTGCTAATCAGATTATTGTATTTTAACTTGTACCGTACAAGAGTCAAATTGCTACCCAATGAATCGTAAACATATTGCCACTGAACAACAAAACGTGTTTCTGAACATCATTCTGATGAATTAGAACAATAAACTGGAAGAACAGTACAGTATTAGTTTTATTGTAAATGAAGATCTCCAGAGCAAGGAACAAGTTTGCGGCAGCTAACGCTGCTAACAACATCACTTCATTTCCGTTCATTTACCTCTTTAATCTACCTTAGCATTTGAACTCGGCTCAAGCAACTTGCAGCACTTGAAGCAAAACTGTTCTTAACACAAAACTTCATCTCCACCATCGAGAAAAAAAACAGAACATTTTCTCCTTGCACTGCGTTACAAAATAAAACCCATTTCATTCTCCGTTTACGGAAAACGCAAGGAAATGGGAAAAATTATGCTGCTATCGCAATGATCTCGTGCGCTATGTACCGAACCAAACACGGACCACCGCTGCGTACCGTCCATCCGTACCGGGCACGGTGCTGGGTGCGTCTGTGAGCCCGTTTGCAAAACGGCGACCGCTCGCACATCGCGTTCAAGCGGATGAACCGTGCTAACCATCTCGCTTACTCGCACGTGGAAAGGACAAGAAAGGCACGCGGTGCCATTTCTCCCCGTGTTTTGCACAGTCCATGGCTTGCTTGGCAGATAAAAAAGAAGGCGTGGTTTGATGCTGCTTGTGAAGCGGCAAAGCATCCCGCAACGATTCCTATCGTGCACTCTTCCTCACACGCTCTTCGTTCGCTCGACTGTCAGCGACACGAGTGGGGTTTTCCCCTTCCGCGGATGGCGCGTTTCAGTGTGAAAATGAACCTGAAAATTCGACTGATAGTACCATAATAGTGTCTGTTGGGTTGGTTGTGGCGGAGCACATTTACCCTTTTTCCGAGTGGATGATTGACGATTTGGCGTAAACTTGTCTACTACGTAAAAATGAAGAAAAGGGAGAGAGTGTGTACTAGAGAGAGAGAGAGAGAGAGAGAGTTGTAACGCTTGCAGGTATGCTGATGCTGTAAAGGCTTTCGCGTGGAAATTCCCTCAAACTCTCTCTTACTCTCTCTCGCGAGAAGCGTACTTACACCGTTTACTTGGGCGCGTTTGAAAAGGCGTGAAAATTTACACCAAACCCGAACCCAAAAGACAAACGAAAGAAACGGTGCTGTGGAGCTGTTGTGGGCGAATGTGGTGCTTTGAAATAGTTGGGGAAGAGGACACAAATGGTTTTTTTTAACTTACGGACAAGAATTTCTCTTCAAAATAGCTTTTCTTTGTGTTTGTTTTTCTTCTCAGGAAACTCCATTTTCGTAGAAGTGAAGCCTTCATTTACTGGGTACTGAAACCATTTCGCAGAATCGCGCAACAATAGTGCCCGATAATCGCTTCAACCCTTCAAGTGTGTATCGATTATTCTTCCTTCCGCTCGCTGCGTACTACCCCGTATCTCCTCGGGCGGCAGCCGGTTGAAGCACCATCGGCGCCGAACGCAACGCATCGGAGCATCCTCGATGTAATTTTAAAATCAACACCTTTCCCGGGCGCCCGCTTGTTTCCAAACAAATTTTAACACTCTCGAACACTGCCGGCTGGTGGCGACGAGCTGGGAGAGGAAGGAGGGATGATGCTTTTGCGGGTGGCCGGACAGCGGACGAACCATTAACTGGGCGCCTCCACCTCCACCCAACCTTTGCGAATGGTTTTTGTGTGATGGTGAGTGGTGGGGAGGGGGGGGGGGAGGTGTATGTGGGGAGAGATGATTTTCTTCCATCGCAAACACCAACACACATACACACATGTACCAAGAAGAAGCAGCAGCAGCACCAGCAGTGGTGAGTAAACGCGAGTGAGAAAATGAATGTACGCCTTCTTGGATGCGTTTTTCCTTCCTTCCGCACCCATTTACAGCTCTGTTTGAATGTGTGTGAGTGTGTGTGTGTGTGAGAGAGAGACAGCGAACACGAGCGAAAATGAGGTGAGCAGCGTTAAAATTGGTGGCTGGCGAGCTGCGAGTGAGTGTGCGCGCTAATATCGGCACCAAACGGGAATCGTCTTGCCGCTTTCCACGAACCACCACCATCTCTCAAAAAAACACCCCCATTCCTCCCGCTTCCTCTTCTCCTCTCTTTCTCCCCCTCGCGTGCCCTCACCTTGCTGTTGAAGGTAGGAGAGGGAAACTATTTACTCTCTTCACCCTCCTTGGTACGCTTTCTCGCTCACTCTCGCTCTCTGTCTTTCTCTCTCTCGCTCGTTCGCTCGCTCACACGTTCAATGTTGCTTCAGCTCGCATTCTCTGTCTCACCTGTGTGCTGTCCCGTGTGCTGCTGGTGAGCCGCACGTCACCTTCGGGGCTCGAAAACCAACACCAGAAAAGTGCGCGCCTTCGATTCACACTCTCCGCCTGCGCCTGGTGGTGCCGCGCCATGTTGTTGTATCCCCCTCTTCCCCAGTAGCTCATCCCGTCATTCCCTCCCGATTGTGGGGTTGAGTTTTGAACGGTGATAACACGCACGGGGTGGGGTAGCAAGAATGAGCGTAATGAAACAACCCTCCACCCCCCCATTCCTGGGATTGTGTGGGTCGGAATTGGGGGTTGGAGACGGTGGGTTTTTCGTTTGGAAGTTGGCAGGCGTCTGCTAGCGACGCGTTTTGCGACAAAACGGCGACGATGACGAGCCGCGGCCGAGACTGAGCGAATCAGTGAGAAAAACTCGTTCACCGAGCGCGGACAAACACGCGACACGCGACGAACGCTACGAGCGCACCAACGACACCGTCAGCCGGAACCAGCAAAGGCTTTGCGATAGTGGGAGCCCGCCGCCTATTGGAAGCTGAAGCGGCGTGACGAAAATCCCACGAGCCGCAGCCCGATCGACGACGACCGTGGTGGAGTTGGATTTTTGAGAGACCGTGTCCTGTGTGCTGTGTGAACTTTGTGTGCAGTTTTGGTGATGAATGGTTAGATATTTTGTTACTAGTTGCATGGAAAAACGGTTGCAGAAAATTGATGAAAATCATTAATCCGAAATAATTGTGTGCATTTGTCGTGAGCGTTTAGTACCAGTACGAACGTGACGATTTCGGTTAATCGTTGTGAAATTGTGCAGCGAAAATAAAGGCAAAATAGTGCGCAAAAGTAGGCAAAAGTGTGCAAACAACATTCAAAGCCATCTGCTATTATCTAAATGAGCGAAAAAAGTGTTGAAACTAGTGAAAGAATTACTTTACAGTTACACTCTACTGCCTCGAGAGCATTTAGAAGCGACAAAAAGCCTGTTCGACCGAAAAAGTGATAAAATTATCGGAAAAAGAAATAAATAATGTAAGAATGTGAGTGATAAATAAATATGTTTGTAAACCATTCTGGAATTGCATCAAACAAACAAAACAGTGAAGCGGTGTAGTGACGCAGGCGAGCAATGTTGGAATTGTTGCCGATAAGATAGCACGAGAAAGTGATTAAATAAAGCGAATGCTTTACAGTTGTCAGTGGAATTGTTGAATGAATGTAAGTGTCTGGTTGATATGTTAATTTTTGGTGAATTTTTATTTGAAGTAGACAAACACTTTTGGGTCATTTTTTTATTTCAATAGGTCAGTTCATCTTTTAGGAATGTAATTGGATTCTGTTCAAGAGATCAATGTATCTAAAATATCGTTTTTAAATGGAATGTTTTCTTAAAAACAAATTCTTAATTATAGTCATTTTGATCTATTGATTAGCATTATTCACACAGATTAGAGACATTGGATTGCTAACACAAAGTATTGCAGCTTCAACTTTGAATTAGGTGCGCTAACACGGAATTTAAAAGTAGTAAAATTGGATAAATTTACTGGAAGTACTTCCACAAACATTTTAATTTATTTTTTCTTGATGCTTTGTACTGATCAATCTTCTGCCACACGTCGTCTTATAATGGATCAGAATGAATGCAACTGCGCGATATATAAGTATTCCAGTTGAGCGTAAAATCTACAACTTAAAGTTTCAGCTTATTTCACATCATGTATAACGGCAAGGATTTAATTTCAAATAACAAGTCATTAATTACTTTCTGAGAGTGGGAATACCTTGAGAAGTGCATCAATCGGTAGCACAAGAAGTGTTTACAATAAGGCCAGTAAAAAGTCGCCACACTCAAAAGTTAAAAAATTAAATAAAATTAAATAAAAAAACAAAACAAGTAATTAATTTCGCTAACAAATTTTACAAAAATGAATTGACGTAATTGATGAAAATATTTAATTCAAATTTCTTTAATTATTTCAATGGTACACTTGATGTATAAAATATCATATCAAATCAGTTTAAATTTTATTTTTTTTACATTTTAGAGGATTCATTTTTAAGAACATCCAAAAAAAGTTTTATACTATATGATCTAACATATTACCGCAATATCAATTTATTTTGTTTGACAAGAGTAAGAGAAATAAGCATTAGATGGATTTTGACAGGAAATAAGACCTAAAATACATATGTACGCAAAACACATTTAAAGCACAAACACACACAAAGACATTCACAAGCACAGAAAGCAATTCAAACCACACGAACAATGATGCGCCGTTGTATCCTTAAAGCTTTATTAAATGCGGGAATAGTATTAAATAAAATAAAAACTACATGCACACGCACACCGTACATGTGTTTGTATTTTTGGACCGGAAGCACCACACACAGAAAAAGGAAATAACCTTTTTTTTCAAAATCGAGAAGATCAGAAAATCCATCACCATACAAAAGGCGGGAAAGGTGGATGCAATGGTGCGGAAAATAGGCCCTATCCTATGTGTTCGGCCTGTCGATAGCGGAACAAACCGATTCCCGAATGAATCGAATGCTGTGCTTGTTTCTGTGTAAAGAGTGGAAGAAAAAATTGGATAAACAAAAAAAATCATAAAAACGATTAAAGCAGAGCAAGGAAAAATAACACCAAAAAGGAAGAAAAAAATATGAAAATTGGTTCCAACAGCTACCGAAGCATCAGCTTTTGCCGACGGTAGATGGTTTTAAAGGTTCAATTTTCTTATTTGATGTATATTGTGACTTGAACTGAACAAGAATAAATGACTTTTTTTTTAAATAATATTGTTAACAATACACATCCTGTCCAAGAATGGTATTGTCGTGTTTTTTGCTGGCGTTTACATACTACCAACCGGCCTTAAAGCGATTGCAACACGGAAAAGCTCAAGTGCTGTGTGTCGACGAGTGTCGATTTATTCACTCGGAGCTTAACTCCCACTTCGGGGTACCCGAATCGTTCATCACACTTTATGTTCGTTGCTTTTTTACTGTAAGGGTGTTCTGAAATGAATTTAAAAAAAGGACGAAAAAACCACTCGTTTACTTTGGGAATACACAAGGGTCATAAAATTCGCTGAACTAAACACAGGAACACAGAGCAGTGCGGGGGAAAAGACAGGAAACACCATTCGTGTTAAATTGTACAAAGCATCAAGCATCAGCAATAGGAAAGTGCCCGGACGTATGGCTCGCTGTGGTTAGCAAGGATCGCGAGCAGTAGCCTGCAGAAAAAAGGGTGGTAAAAATGGTGGACACCTCTGGCGTTTTCAAACATAACACCAACTTTGTGTGTGCGTGCGTGTATGTGTGGGGCAGCAGCTCTGCAAGCTCTCCGTAAGGCGAAACATAAATAAATGCCCGTAAAGAGTGTGAGCGCACCAAAAAAAAACGGCACTTCAAACCTTAAAAACATACACACGCACAAAGAAATACAAAAAAATAGATATCATTGTTTGGATGTGTGTGTGTTTTATTTAATTTTTCCAACTTTTTGTTGAGCTTTTGGTCAGCCACTTTTCCAGCACTGTCCCCAGCATTGTTTGCTTTCTTTCTCTTATATACACAATTACACAAACGCACACACAGTCACACTTCCATCAGACTTCTTCTTCGCTGTGTTGTGAGGGGCGCGCGAGTGACCCGCTTGCTGTCCTGCTCACACTACAGCACGAGCTCACCGAAAAGCATCGTGCAGGGGTGAGGGGGGGGGGTGAGAGTCGTGTGTGCCTCAAGCGGAGTAAATATTCCGCTCGGCCTGCTAAGATGCATCCCTTTCCCGTTGTGTCGCCCGCTCATTGTGTGAGCGGGACAGCACTCAAACGGTGCTGGCTGTGTGTTGGTGTGAAAAAAATGGATGTGGGATTGGGGGGGAGGGGAGAGGATGAGTTCACAATTTCACACCCCTTGCATGTGTTTGTGTGTGTGTGTGTGTGTGTGTGTTAGTGGGAAACGAGATGAAAGGAAACTTGATGTGTGAAGCAGCATCCTAACAGAGAGCGAGAGAGAAAGAGAGAGTTTTTGTGAGAGTGAGAGAGATAAAGAGCGAGTGAGAGAGCGTACAGAAGCAAATGAGCGTAATGTGTGAAAAGCGAAGAAGTGTTGGTGTCACCTAAAGCTTAACACGCTCAAAGTGTTTGTCCCTCTCCCTCCCCACTCCCCCCCCCCACCCCTTCCCCTTATTCAGGCATTGGGTTCAGTTTTCTTTTCGAAGGTGAACTGATGCGATGGTGATTGGGAAGGTGTGGAAGAATGAGAGGACGACGACTGGCCTCTTATACGGTTGGTAGGAAAAATCGTTCAATTATAGCCAAGCGACGGAAGCAAGACGGCACTAGCCGCAAGAACACAGGACACAAGAAGAAGACTCCGCCATTGGGGGATGGTTCACAGACACACACACACACACACACACACATACATGGAGGGGATGGAAATAAGGGAAGGAAAATATTGTCACCAAGAAGTTGGGCTCACATTCAGCAAATGCACGACACACAAACACACCAATGTGATGTGATTGTACATAGGGTAATGACAGAATAGAGAGAGAGAGAGACAGAGAGAGACAGAGACCGAGAGTGTTTGCTTTGGTGTTTGCTCCAATCTGAGCTCCAAAGCTGTTTGATGTACAAGGTTCCCTTTAACGCCTTCGCCACCACCTTGGCATCTCCACATAGCCTTTTGGAAGTGTTGGCGCAGGGACACCTTTCGCACTAGTCCGCTCCCTTTCCTTGTCCCCGGTTGGCGTCTCAGGGATGTCCCGTTGATGTCAACTCCAGTGTTACATTACAAGACGAAGGAATTACAAGAAAACGCGTCTTTTGCAGCCATTTTTGTGCTCGTAAAACAGTAGTTTGTTAAGAAAATAAATAAATACAAAACAAAACCTCATCCAAGTTGACGGTTTAAAGTACTCCATTTTTTCTAAGAAATCGCACGTCCGAGAGTGTTTTATTTACCTTAAAGAAGCATTTGTGCGCTTTCGCACAAAAAAGGGTTTCCCCTTTCGTGTTGAAGAACAAAAAAACGAATGAAAAACACACCACTTCCCAAGAAATGGCCCACACCGCTGGGGCTGAAGAATGCTGGCTGCAAAGCTCCTTCCGCAAAGCACACAAAGACAGTTTCGCGGAGTGGTGGGTAACGCAAAGAAAACGACAAACCAATCCGCGACGATTATGACACCACTTAGAGGGAGTGGCCACCGCAGAGAGCGTGCGAGAGAACGAGATGCCAACCCCTACAATGGGTCAGCGTGTGTGTGTGTGTGTTTGTATGGGGGGGTGTGAAATTTAAATCTCCCCCAAATGCGGGAAAGAGAACATGTCACCCAATTTCCCCCAAAAACGCCATTGAAGCTTTCCTTTCAGCCTTTTGGGTGTGTGGTGGGTTTTCGAACACAGAAACAGAAGTAAAGAGAGGAACAACCAACAAAAAAAAAGGTTTTCCATTAAACGGGTGTGTGTGTGTGTGTGTGGCTAGAGGGGTGCGGCTTTCAACACGAAAGGTGTCTAAACCGGCACCATCGTGTACACACACACACACACACTTGCACGCTATGTACACGGTGGTTGAAAACGTCAAAACCCCTCTGCTGCAGCAACAGAAGAAAAGGGTAGTTCGGGCGAGTAACCAAAAAAAAGGGAAATACAAAAACCCCCGTCACTCACCAATACACTCACGCGAGCACACACACACACAGTCGTGAGACCGGTTTTGTGGAGACGTGTTGTTTTTCCCACCTTTCCTCTTCTTCTGCTCGGTGGGCTGGTGTTGTTCTTCCCTGCCACATACCATCACAACATTCACGCACACACTCAAACCACCGCTTCACGGTCCAATGGGAATGGGTGTCGCATCGTATGGTGCGACGGTGTTGGTGCGACTGGTCCGTTGCTGCGCGCGCGTCTATGTGTGCGAGTGTGTGTGTGTGTGCGAGTAAGAAGAAGAAAGCCGCCGCCGTGGTGTGGTGTGGCTGTTCATTCATTTACCAGCGCACCATTCACTCATTCTAGAGTCGACCGGCGTGAGGTTCGTATCGAGGCGTGCGCGTGTTTTGCGTGATTTTGCGGCCGTTGGCGCCGTGTGAGTGTGTGTGTGTGTGTGTGCATATTTTGTGTGTGTGTCCCTGTCCCTTCCTCGGCTACTATCCTCCGCTAGCTTGTCCCCTCTCCACCTCCCCTCCTACCTCCCCAACCTACCCTATCTGGGGGGTGGGTTTGTTACCGGATTTGTGCGTGCATGTATTTTGCGCCGGCTTCGTGTGCGTGTGTGTGTGTGTATTTGTGTACGTGTATGTATGTGCATTTACGGCACCCCTCGCTCCTCCGCTTCCACTTCCCCGTGTCCTGCATATCCTGTTTTCCGCTCCTGGCCGAGGATCATGGCGTAGTTTTGTTGTTGTTGTTGTGTTTGTTTCGTCGTCTTCGCCGTGGTTGTTGTTGTTTTATCGTGCTCGAGTAATTATTTTTGCACACCTGGATTTTCCGCGACCCCGACTACAGTGTGAATTGTTTTTCAAATGTTTTTGTTTTTCTTTTCGTCTCTGGTGATGTACTATTAAACGAAACTATTGTGCGTTTGTGTGTGTGTGTGTTGCTTCTGTGTGTGTGTGAATTTTATCTATTTGTTACTGCAATTTGTGCAACATTTATTTTTTTCGAATATTGATACCACAACTCCATTGCTTTGTAAATCAACAAATTCGGGCAAATTGTAACAAAACTTTTTTTTAGATGTATTTCATTGAAGGGGACAAACAACCTTCAAAAACAAATAATAGTGATTGATTAAATAGCATTTTCGATAAACCGACAGCAATTTTGGAGTTGAGTCTACAATTTCACTTTTTATTCAAAATGATGAAATTTTAAATGGTTAAACATTCACTTACTGTTTGCGTAATTGTGTAGGCAATTATAACGCAGATCTGTAGCGTTTTTTTTATTTTGTATCCTTCGTGCTTTCATCAGAAAACAAATGATATTGTAAAAATAATAGTAACATCACCTAAATCTAAACAATTACAAAACAATGCAATCAATATACATTTCCCATAAAGGCATCAATTATTTAAAATCTTATTAAATGCTATCGCTAGGCTACAACGCACAATTTTGTACTAAATTTCCTTTCCCTCCCTTTATCATCCATCCGAAACAGTGCTTTCAAGCCGATAGATACGCGTTGGTAGCTGACACAGGGCCTTCTACGATCCACCCCAACAAGAAAGCAGCGGTGCTACAGTGTTTTGCAAACAAAACATCGAACAACGCGAACGTTTAAAATCAAAGCAGCCGCTGCAACCGCGGAGCGCAGTGTTCGGGTGGTGTTCTTATTGAGTTTTGTGATCTCTTCCGTGCTAGAATTCAAATTGTGTTGTGTAAAACAAATAGTGTGTACTCCAGTAGTAGTGCCCGGTGTGGGTGCAAATCAAATCACAAAACAGTGTTTGTTTGCAGAAACAAGGCGAGAAATAGTGTGTGAAAAGGTGTGCTAGAATAGAAAATGGATCGAAAGATTATTGAAACGATGTGATTAGTGGTGGTCTTGTGTCGAGTTGTTTGTTGTCTGTCCGTGTGCCGCCTTCGAAGTAGGCCAGCAAGCCAAGTGAATTGGTTTTTGTGAACGAATTTTGTGCGCTGTGGTTTGATATTTGCGGCAACTTTGCGTAGCCGAACGGTGTTGGTGTTGGTGGTGCCCAGTGAATTGATTTGATTGTGAGGAGAGTGTTTTTGTTTGCAAGCGCGCCAAGTTTACAACAACCGGTCGAACGGCGGTGATAAAGATAAAACCCACCCAGAGCCTCCCACCGATTCCGGAGACATCCGACCCCCAAAACCGACCCCCCCCCCCCCCCTGGTGTGACGGGAGAGACACGGCTGGCCGAGCGACACCCCGGTGACCCGACCCCCGACCCGATCGATCCTGGTGATGTTGTAATGAGATACGACGGCCAAGAACTGCTCCAATCTGACGACTTCAGTAGGCCGGCGAAGGGAATGGCCTATCATCCATTCCTGCAGCTACCGCGACCGACTGACTTCAGCGTCTCGTCGCTGTTGACCGCGGGCTCGCCGCCGTCAGCGCAAGCCCAGCAGCAGAACTCGCCGGCGGCGGCCGCCGCAGCCGCGGCCGCTATCAACATGGCGGCCACGGCGGCCGGCACCGCGCCGCCCGGTGCGGCCGGCGGCCCGCCGTCCTACTTCCCCGCCGCAGCCCTTGCCGCCCTGTCCGGGGGGCCGGGCGGGGCCGGACCGCCGCCCTCCCATCTGTATCCGGGGGCGCTGCTGCCCAAGCTGCCGCCGCACCATCCGCACGCGCACCATCCGCTCGGCACGGCCTACACGACGGCGGAGGACGTGGTGCTGGCGGCGGTCGCCGCCCACCAGCATCATCCGGCGATGCGGCCGCTGCGGGCGATGCAGCCCGAGGACGACGGTGTGGTGGACGACCCGAAGGTGACGCTCGAGGGCAAGGAGCTGTGGGAGAAGTTCCACAAGCTCGGCACCGAGATGGTCATCACCAAGAGTGGCAGGTAGGTTTGAGATGGTTCGGGAAAAGGAAATGGGGGAGGGGAGTTGGGTGGGGGGGGGGTGTAGTGTCCTCGAAGGTGGGCTAGAAGGTAGCATCCAACGGGGGGAGTCTGAACCGGAAAGGAATGGAAAGGGAAAGAAGTATTCCCGGAAACCGGTGAGCGGTGCGATTTACCGACGGCATTTTGACCATGCGTACGGCATGTGCGGTTCGACGGCAAAGGTTCGTCGTTTGAGACGCATTGAAGAACGCGAGAGTTGGAAAGTTGAGGAATGTGCATTTGTTGGCTCGGTGTTTTTTTTGTAATATTTAGAGTTTTAAAATATTTTATACATTAATCAATTGCTAATTAATATTTTCGATGTCATTGTGAGTATGCTGCTGCTATCAAGCAGACCTGTAATATTGTAAAACAGCGTTGTGTTTCAACCCGAACATCCATAACTTCATTTGATGAGTCTATTGACATAAAAATAGTTTACTTAGAGAAAGATATAGAAACCATTATAGCCAAATATCCAAATATAGCAAAATAATGAATCTTTTTAACGGTTAAACTATAGTGCTGTTGTTGAAAAATGCAAAGAAAGCATGCTGAAATTTGTGTATGAACTTGTGTGAAGACGCACTACATACAAGATATGCGAAAAACAAAACAATTAATATGTAATATGACTTGGAACATTCAGTATTTTATGTGATGCTAAAGAAATGATGATTATTTCTTTTAATTATTGTATTCTTAAAAGATTGCTCAAAAATGTCATTTAAATTATGATCACATTAAACGAAGAGAGTTCATTTATTCTCATTATCCTGTACGGCATACCTCGAAAAAGTATGTTGTGAATTATTTGTTTTTCACTGTATCATTACAGTTAACAAAATGAAAAATTATGCCTTGGATGAACACTGAAACTTGAGTATGATTTTTTAAAAAAGGATGTCCGCAAGAAATTTGCTTAAATCGGAACGATTACAAGAGCTTATAATTTTGTGACAATTTTTTTTACGTGAAATGATATTCACAATAAAAGAATAATGATCGTGTAAAATGGTGCTATAAAAGTTTATACAATAAAATATGCTCCAAATTGTATTTCCACATTATATAATGTCAAAGATTTTTGTTCTTTCCTTGACACTCAACTGCATCTGTCAAGCTCTGGATAACAAAATTTTTGTTTTTAAATTGTTGCGATACCAAAATTAAAACACAAATGATTTAAAAAAATATTTGATTTTGTGAAATGAATTCCTGTTAGTCGTATCTCTGTTATTTTAGTCAATCACCTTGATAACTGATCAACAATTTATCAAAAGCCACAAAAGAAGAACAGAAAGGAGTCAAACAATCATTTAACTGTTTGTGATCAACTCCTTCACAGTTACCATCCACAAACGGCGCCATACACTTTGGAGATCCTTGCACCTTCCATAATTACAGTACACCGGAACGCCAGTTGTCTGACAGTTGGCACGTTCTATCGCTAAAAGCGTTCTTTCTGTGTCTTCCTCGCAGCTATCCGCGGAGGCACAATTTTCTCACCACACCAACTTAAATTGTACACTTTCGGCTCAGTACACCACCTTGTGTTACGATTTTTTTTTCGTGGTGGTTTACCACACTTAGAGCGTTAATTTAAATGGCCTTTCGACGGCTGTAATGATGGGCCGAAGCATCGCTGTACATCGTCTACAGTTTTGGGACGTTTTGTCTTGCCTCGATTCGTTTGCTAGGCACGAGTTTTTCTTCACATTATATCTCCTGCCCGAATCTAACACCTACCAGGCACTTCCACCCTAGAAACGCAAAACTCAAGCGCAAGTCAAGTTTGTTGATTGTTTGCACCAGGTAATCATTGATGTTCGCACGCGGCCCATCGCGTAACTTACTGGCGCAAAAACAAATTCAACCCACCACAATGCCCAAACCTCCCCAACCAACTGCAAGTGTAATGAAATTGAAAATAAAATCAGCACTTCATATGCTGATGGGGCAGCAGAGTGTGTAGCAGTTGCAGTTGCTCATCGCCGGCACAATCTCGGATGGGGATTTGGTGAAAGGTTAAAGAGAGGCGCACCGGGGCACAGCCAGGAAGGAACGCACGAACGAAAGGTACCACGCGAAAGCAAATAGGGCACGGGGGGCCAGAGGTCGATCTATTGCTTCTGCGGCCTGGGTCTTATCGTTACTGGTTTGCTGTGGTGTTTTTGAGGTGTTTTTGATGATGTGAATCGCGCCCGGCAGCTTTGATAGGTGGCGATAGCTGCGACGCAAACCAACGGGCTCAGGATGTCAATGTTGCTTTTCTCTGTTTTGCAAAGGCTGCAAATTATGACGTCCTAACGATTAACGTGCTGCCAATGCCGGACAGTAACAACACCAACAAGGAGTGCTTATTCTTGCTTGCTGTTTGAATTGCCCGACCTGAATTGGAGCATTATTTGCACCTTTATTGGTGGTGCAAAGTTTTATTTACATTGCTTCTTATTCTATCCGTTTCCGCTTTCGGAGAAGATGAGGTGGTGTTCCCTGTAGGCAATAGGAACCAAAAATGGTTTTTAATATTTCTGTTTGAATTGTATCCACACAAAATGGTTTCTATTGTTTTCAACGAGGCAACGGCGAATAAAAGAGTGCGTGTTTTGTTTTAAAACTTGCTTAAGCTTGTCCTTAACCTTCAACCTTTGTGTAGAGCTTGGGTGATTGTTTTTCATTGATGATTGGTCAATAATCGCCCGCAGCGAGTTTGGGGCTGCCAAATATCGTTAAACTGTTGAGAAGCTTTACGTGTTTTGCGTTTTCTGGGGTTTTGTTTTTTAAATTATTTAAAACAGAAGATGGAGAGCTAAAATTAACGAAGTTTCTATTAGAAAGTTTATTAGAAACAATTCCACAAAAATGCTGTTAAACCACATTAAATAGAGTAAAAATGAATTTAACATTTTTACCATTGAATTGCTCTAGAATAAATTATTATTTTATCGCTGTATCGCCGTTTGTTAACCGTTCAGTTGCAGTGATGAGTGAATGATGTTGATTTATTTTTTTTTTTTACTATTTAATCAACCATCAAAACCCAACGTTCAGCACCGGGTGCAAGCGATTGTGCAATTATTGTGCAACCTAGTGCACTGAGCGGTGAAGTGATCCTCTTCGCTCCACCTCCATCACCTCACACCCGTTTCACAGTTCCATCCAAAACACTATGATATGCCGATGGTGATTGGTGTGTGTATGTGTGTATGTTTTTTGTTCGATTCGGTTCGTGTAAAATTTCCAATTTTGCCACATTTTGTTCGTTTTGTGTACGTTTATTTTTTTTTCGCATAAAAATTTTATTGTACCTTGTTTGCACACAACTACCGGTGACTTTTCTGTGTTTTAATATTTTATTCCTCTATTTGGAGTTGTTTTTTTATGATTGCAGATGCGTTTAGTGTACTCAGGTACCATAAAAAACACACACATTGCAACACATTGCTAAGTGAAATGTGTTGGTGAATTTTTCATATTTTTCAACACCCTTTCACCGATGAATTAAATGTTTTCGAATCACCCCCCCCCCCCACACACACACACACACACACACAGTTATTGCTGTGTTATCTTTGAACAAAAAAAACAAGAGCAAAAATTGCATTTCGATGAATTGACGCCGAGAGTGTTGTTATCAACGAGAAATGGCGGCACTTTATGTACCGAATTCACAGCAACAAAGCAAAACAGAAGAAAAAACAGCGTATGTGTGTGCGCGTGTGCATTTGACACTAATGGGTTGCGTATAGGTGTATGTGAGCTTTTTCACATTTGGCTCAAAATATATTATCCATTTATATTTGCTTGCACAAATTGCTCGCACCACTACCAAAAAAAAAGACATTGATTTTTCCCGCACACAACGAGCGAAAAAAAAAATAAAAACAACTTTGCACACCGTGGTGAAGCGTGGAAAATACGATCGAAAGCGATAAATAAAATCGAGCTTTTCGAATCGTCCGGAAAGCCGCCTGATGAAGGTGTTGGGTAGTTTTCGTTATTAATTTCATTTAACGCTGGCAGAGGGTGTATGTATTTATGTGTGTTTCCTTTTTGTTTTTACTCTCAAAGCCATGAAAAAAAACGAAGTTTGTGAGTGGCACGGTTTTATATTGATCTTTTTTAAAAGTTGGATGCTTCTCCCCCACACGCTTCGATACTGCCGGGTGTTGATGATAGTATGGATTATCTTTGAGCCATCCTCATGCTATCGATTTTGTGACGAGTGAGAAAAAACGTGCTTTTAATACCCAAGCTCTGTTGGCTGTTTTCTGCTTCTGTGTTTGTATATTATTAACTCGCAGCCCTGTAGGGGCGATAAGCAGAGCTTAATATAATCCCATTTTGTACGGGCGAAGAAAATGAAGGAAAAATAACGCAAAAAGTGCTTTATTCCTTTTCTGAGGTCCACAACACCGTACAATGAATTGGGCATGAGAATGAAATTAAATTTCAAAATGTCCCCCAAAAAAAACCCTCATCTTTGCAGCAACGTACAATTATCGCAATATCGCTAAACTCTCAAGCCCAGGGCAGGTGTTTGAATGATAATTTTATCTCTCACCATTTCTAATGCGCTAATTCGCCAGCAGCGCAAGATCATCTGCAAGGTTGCTTTTGTCTCCACAATGGAACGAAACGAATGGAAGGAGCACACAAAAAAACGTACAATCTCGACGTAATCTTGATGACAGATTATGGCCACAAAATAAAACTAAAACAGCAACTCATCATCTAACACTGGGTAGGGAAAGAAGAGGAAACCTACAAAAAAACCCTGACGGCAATGAAAGCAATTCGAAGCTCATTAGAAAGTGGCTCGTAAACAGTCATGGAGCCAGTGCCGCTTTTCCACGGTTTCGAGACATCGAGCTTTGCCTCTTTCTTCCCTTGGACCGCTCCGTCAAATACAGGAAGCTAATTTGGATTATGTTTTATTGCCTGAAGATATGTTTATTTGTTTTGTTTCTTTGCACCTCGCTCTCCCTCTCTCTCTCTCGGCCTCTGTCTTTGTTGACGCAAACACATTCTAATTGAAGGCAATGTATTGCGAAAGTTAATGCTCGCCGGTGAAAAGCTTCAAACAATTGGAACCGACAAAAAACCGTTTAGAAGCTCAAGTGTCTCAATTTGTGTGTGTGTGTGTGTGTGTGTGTGTGTGTCAGTGTGGCGTTTGTTTCCAATCGTTTCCAACACCACTTGCTGGCGCTTTTGGTTGTTCCGTTTCTGTTTCTGCCATCAAAACACCCGGGCAATGTGGCGGCTACCAGAGGCTACCAATTAGCAACAGCCGACAGCCGAACAACTAGTACGACCAAACAACCATCCAAAACCTAATTACGACCAATTTATGTAGCGGTGGCGTGGCGTGGCCCTCTGCCCAAAATTTGGGTGTGACGTCGGGTGGCGGCGTGGCGTGCTGTTGGGAAATAATTCACCTGCATCATTCAATGTTTTGTTTTTATTTTTTTCCTGGCTCTCGAGCCGCAATTTCCCAAGGTGCTTTGGTGGGCCGCAAAAGGATATCTCTCACACGCTGTGCCTATTTTCGTAGAGCCTCCTTATTTTGGCACCTTTTTTCGGTGGATTTGGGGTCTCTGTTGGTGTTATTTTTTGTTGGTCCATTCTGTACACCCGCCCAACACTTCTGCTCAACGTCGATCAGAAATTGGACGAAGGACGTTGGGGCTGTAGATATGTGCAACAAGCGAACATGATGCGCGCCCATACACGTACTGTGAGTGTGAAGCTAATTAGACGAGCATCGGCAACGGGTGTTTCGATGGGCCTAATTGTGGTTGGCGTGTGGCTGTCGTGTGATTTTGAGATGTTTTGTTGCTTGTGCATGACAAGTGATTTGCTAAAACGGAGTTTTGCCGCAGCTATAGGTGGCTGTCAAGGCGGGAATGTTAAGCGCGAGGCTTTCACAAAAACCTTTCACTGAAGGTTTAAATAGTGGAAATAGACCGATGGAAATATAAACAGTGGAAAAATGCACAATTTTAATACATTGATAAAATATTACGGCAATGAAAGGTAAAGCAGACTTCATCAACATTCATTTTTTGATCGAATGGTGTCGTAAAACAACACGAATGTTGTGCGTAATTGGGATAGCAAATTGATTGTAAATAAATTTCTATCCTGATCACCCCTGAAAACATTCCAGATGACTATTGAACCAATATTTATAATCGAGTCGAGTTGACTTTTACGCCATAGTGCAATCAATTTTTCCATTATTTCTAATCAGTTCATAGGATTGTAAACCGCTCTTTTACTGCAACAAACCCCATTGAAATGCGATTCTAGTGCAGTGTTCTTCGTATGTTTATCTCCTGATGATTGTAAGCCAATGTATATCCTCTAAAGACGGCAGAGGGATACTCTCCGCTTAACCCGAACACAAATTCTT